>NW_027492959.1:0-436874 GCF_021521415.1 Bidens hawaiensis | reverse complement strand
TAAATTAACTGAGAACTCTGCAAAATCAATTCTATTCTCCATTCGTTCATGCCATCTGGTCTTCCCTATACACATACTCTTCACTTGTACATATTCTTCACACTTTGATTCTTTTATATATATATATAATATCTTTAATCTCTTATTTTGATAGATTCATTAATATCTTCTTAACGTGTGTTTGCTTGCAGATAACCACATCCATGAAAACCTTTAATTCGCACTCGATTAGCCGCAACAAAGGCTTTACGTTTACCACCTCACAGGTTTAATTTAAGCTTGATATTCAGTATTACTCAAATCAACTATTAGTAATTATATTTACAGGTAGAGTAATTATATATACATTATGTAAGTAATTATGTAATTTCATTTCACAGGTGATTGATGAGCTAAAGGAGCTCATGTCGATGGCGATTCCAATAACCGCAATGAACTGTCTCGTGTTTCTTCGAGCAGTTATTTCGGTTTTGTTTCTCGGTCGGCTTGGTAGCTTGGAGTTAGCCGGTGGTTCATTGTCGTTAGGGTTTACTAACATCACCGGCTACTCGGTTCTAGTGGGACTAGCGTCCGGACTAGAACCGGTGTGCAGCCAGGCGTACGGAAGCAACGGGAGTAATGGTGTTCATTTTACTGATGGCGATTATACCTATTGGTGTATTGTGGATTAATTTGGAGCCTATTATGTTAGTAATGGGACAGGATGCAGCGATCACGTCAATGGCTGCGACTTACTGTGTTTACTCGTTACCGGATTTGGTAACAAACTGTTTGTTACAGCCGTTACGGGTTTATCTACGGTCACAGGGGGTGACGAAACCGATGATGTAGCTTGATAGCGGTTGCGTTTCACGTGCCGTTGAATTACGTGATGGTGGTGGTGATGGGGTGGGGGGTGGGTGGTGTTGCGGTGGCTTCGGTGGTTACGAATTGGAATATGATGGTGTTGATGATTGGGTATGTGTGGGTGTACGGGAGGTGGAGGTGGAGGTGGAGGTGGGTGGGTGGTGGGATGTGGGGATTGGTGAAGGTGTCTGTGACGAGTTGTATGGGAATATGTTTGGAGTGGTGGTGGTATGAGATCGTGACCGTGCTTGCGGGATATCTCGAGAATCCACGGTTGGCAGTGGCGGGTACTGGGATATTGTTTCAGACTACGAGTGTGATGTACACGGTTCCCATGGCCTTGGCTGGCTGTGTCTCTGCACGAGTAAGTTTCTTTCTATTGTTTGACTTTCTTTTCTAACTTTTTTATCTTTTACCAAGACATGTAGACAACTCATATTTATAAAAGTATAAAACGAATAATAAGTTTTACGATCATGTTAAATAAGTTACTAGTCGTCGTTCAGGAAGGTGATAGAAGACCTGGAGGTCCCAGGTTCGACTCTTGATTCCGACCCGGTTTTACCGACTGTCGAGGCTGTGGGGCCATTTTGGCCGGCTAAGGAGACGGGTTTCTCCGGTTGGGGGTGTGGCTTCGTCACCATACGGAGTTCAAGATGTGGGCCCGGTTCAGACAACACATCTTGGCCGGTTGTGGGTTGTTGTAAGTCGTCGTTCAAAAAAAAAAAAATAAGTTACTAGTCGATGACATTACACTAGGGCTGGCATATCATGTATACCCGTACACGATAAGACACGAACACGAAATGTGTATACATGTACACGACACGAAAACTTATCGTGAACCTGTATCCCAAACACAAACACGGACCTGTTACTACCTGGTATACACGATAAAACACGATAAGAGCTATTTAGAAACACATATTTGACAACTTGTTTAGTGAAACAAAAGCCGGAGAGGGAATGTTCGTGAATGGTGACGGTTGAGAAACAGAGAGTGAGTGAGAATGGTTTAGGATAACTTATATATATATATATATATATGTATAAGAGTTCAAATAAAAAAAACAAGTGTTTGTGAGAAGTGTGAGAAGAGCTTTAAAATAAAACAAACCATCTAAATATAACACTATACAATGTAAATATGAAACAATACAATTATTTAGAAACTACCAATCTCAACCATTAGATCATAAATCCAACGGCTTAGATTTATTCTTATTCTTCTCACAAAAATATTGTTTTTTACATTAACCCTACCCTATATATATATATATATATATATATATATATATATATATATATTTAATTGTAAAAATCTAACCATGTACCTAACATGTACTTAACAGGTAAATTTCGTGTCTACCTGTTTAGTACACGAAACCTGTTAAGGCATTACCTGTTAAAGTCGTGTAGGTACGTGTCGTGTATTCGTGTCTCGTGTATAAATTGTCAGTCCTACATTACACGTTTACAACTCGATTATTACACATTTGCAACTCGATTATCAAAACGATAGTTTCAAAACCTTATTAAATGTTATATAATGATTAAATATGAGTTATATAATGTTTGGAAACTTTTATTTTATTTGTGTTGTGTGTGTTATGTTGGTAAGCATGTTTAGTAAATCATGTTAAACGTGACATGTGATTCATGTTATTAGACTTCTTATTATAAGGATCGCGATATATATGGACGATCGATCTCAACATGTATTATCTAGATATCATTGATATCTATACAACTAGTATATAATTTTTTAAAGTATATAATACGACCTCAACATGTATTTTAGTTATCATTTTTAAAACCTTTTTTAAGTTATTGTTTTAAATAAAACCAAACAACCAAGCGAATATCATCATCATCATCATCGTACTCAGTATATCCCACCAATAGCAATGCTATGGTAGGGTCTGAGGAGGGTAAAATGTAGAAAGCCTTACCTCTATCCCATAGGGATAGAGAGGCTGCTTCCGGTGAGACCCCCGGCTCGATAGTAGTTTTGCATCAAGCCTTGGACATAAGGCACATAGCACTCAATCATCGGGACACCGGCTGATCGGTGCATGTGCCCTTGTCTTTCGGCTATCAACGCCACCACATGATGCCTGATTAACCTTCCGCCACTTTTAACGTTATTTTCACGAGATTAGTAAAATAACGTCAAAATTAGTGCAATTTTACTTTTGCCCACCCGAGGGTTCACACATATATACATTATATGCGCGCACCGCAAGCAGGGCGTAAGTTCACACATATTCACACATATATACATTATATGGAGTGCACTATTCACACACAACCAAGCGAATATGTACGAGCATACATTTTTTTATCTTTTTGATATACGTAGTATTGGTGTAAGTTCACAACAGGAAGCTTTCTTTTGATTCAATCGATGTTGAACTCCGTTGCGTTTTTATGACGGTCAAATCTTGAAAAAGAGTTAAGAAGTTTATGAGTGGTTGGTCGGTGACTATGTTGTTGTTTTTATTATTATTATTATTATTATTATTATTATTATTATTTATTTGGTTGATGATAATATGAAATTTGATCTTGAACCTATTTAGTTGGTGAAAGATGAGACTTTTACTACTTAAGAGTTAAGACCTGTATTCGCTCATTAGTTTTGATTTAATAAAATAATAATTATACAAGATGTATCAAATTTGATAATAAGAAGTTATGAGATATACAAGTTGTATAAGCTTATGTTACCTGTATAAGTCATACTACTCATCTATACTTATGCAACTCGTATAAGTGACATGCTCTTCATGCTTACTTGGAAATGTGGAATTGATACAAGTTGTATAGGCTTATACGACTAGTATCAGTGACAACTACCTGGTGTCTAGCTTTGGAGGCGGTGTCCAAATAACAAACTCCTTGTTTTAATCGTGTTAAACATGTCGTGTTGTGTTGTTTGTGTTATTGAATTGGAAATATCCGTGTCTGTTAAACATGTCGTGTAACCCGATTATTAAACATGTTTGTCTTAGTGTTTAAGAAATGACACATTTAGTTAACTTCTTATAAATCTTAAATTTAACCATACATAAAGACAATGACTTATTGCATTAATTTTTATATATCAGAGACTTAAAAAATATATATATATACGTCATTTTTACATCTTGATGGGAAAGGAACTACGTATAATTTATTTAGTATATAAATGCTCGAATCCCTTAGTTTCTTTGTGATTGATTGAGCATCTAAATTTTATTGTCATTAAGAAATTATTAGATAAAGGATAAGACGAAAAGATTCGTATTATTGACTTAGTATATTCTGCAAATAATAAAATATATTATTTAATATAGTTTCTACCATAACTATATATTAATTCTAATCGTATAGATAGTGATAATCTAATACTAAAATACATAATGGGTTTATTAACGATTACTTGTAATATATAACAAACTCATTTACTAGTAATAAATATTTTATGCTAATACATGTACATGTTTTCGATTTTTAGGTGGGTAACGAGCTCGGAGCCAAGAGACCAGACAAGGCAAAAATCGCAGCTCTCGTGGCTTTGGGGTGTGCTTTCATAGTCGGTTTCATTAATGTGATTTGGACCATCGTCTTTAGGGACAAATGGAGTGCACTATTCACACACGACCGCATGCTCCAGTCGCTTGTTTCATCCGTCATGCCCATCATGGGTCTATGTGAGCTTGGCAACTGCCCCCAAACCACCGGTTGTGGGATCCTTCGTGGGACCGCTAGATCTGCAGTTGGTGCACGTATCAACCTCGGGTCCTTTTACTTTGTGGGCACTCCAGTGGCCATGGGCTTAGCCTTTTATTACAAAGTTGGGTTTAGTGGTTTGTGGTTCGGTCTTTTGTCGGCTCAGTTTGCGTGTGTGGTTTCAATCTTGTATTCGGTACTAGTGCAAACAGATTGGGAAGGCGAGGCTTTGAATGCGGAGAAGCTGGCGAATTCGACTAGCACGTTGGAGATGGTCAATGAATGTAATGATGCAGACGGTGACGATGAAAACGCGTTTTTGATATAAATTCATGATTTTACAAGTTATCATGTCATTGGAATTTGGAATGCAAGAAGAGATTGACAACATGAAATTGATCATGTGATTTGATTTTGATTTTGATTTTGATTTTGATTTTATTTGTTTAGTTAAAATAGGTTTATCAGACTAAATCTTGATTATTTCTTATTGAAAAGTTTGGTAAAGGAATATTGTTTAATGCTTTGAACCTAATAACTTCGAACCACTAGACAATATTTTGGACCATTAGTAGATCCCGACAAGACAATTTGTACTACTACGACTACATAGTGGATTAGAGAATCATACGCATGTAATATGTTCCAATATATTCTCTAGTATAACGAGATAGGGGCAATAGTGGCTTCACAATCACTCCACATTTTTATATAATAATATTTATTCTCCTTATTGTGACAAGAATGAGTCATGTAATCTAAGCGACATGTAAAATTTGTTAAATATTTAACTTAAAAAAAAGGCTAGATTAGATACATCAACAAAAAGGTATTGAAAAGGTTGTTTTATAAATTTGTATAGAGTTGAGGGACAACGTAGGTGTATTACGTGGAAAGGGTTAATGGGTCTAATAAATATCATGCAGCATTAAGATATAGGCCAAAGATTTTCTTTTTTGGTACTGTCTAGATTTGTTGTTGTAGATAATGTCCAAATGCTAATACTACTATAGCTTCCACTACTTTCTTTTCTTTTGTTTTTTACTTGTAGTATCACTTCCCCATTACACTTAATTTTTTGGTTTTCTTTTCTATTGAAACAAATATAACTTGTGTTAATAAAAATACACCACTACAAAGATATATCAAATTTTCGACCATGATATTAAATAAACGAACATGAACAAAGAGCAAGAGCAAAACATGATAGTAAAACAATTCTTAGCGAGGCAAAGATTACCAAATCGACATTTCATTACTTTAAAGAAAATCTCAAATGGTCGCAATTTCCGACTTGTATAAAATATAATGAGTGAAGAATCTAACTTTCAAGAAAAAAAAACTATAAGAAGAGGAAAAAAAATACAAGGCAGGGGAATGGGGAGTATAGAAAATAAAACACAAACAGAACCGAAAATGGCCTTCTTTCTATGAACATCTTCATGGATTTTGAAATTATCAACCTCATTATTCTAATGTCTGGTCCGTAGAAAATTGCCCGAAAATATCAGGACACGAATCCCACTTAGCTTGTTCTCTAGCCTCCCAATATCCCCCGGTATAAACAAAAGTATCACTTGCTTTATCCTTTGCAAACCATTGCGGCTTCCACCCTCTCTCTTGCATTTTCCTAGCCTGAATTATACCGTGCTCAGTTAAGATGCAATATTAAAGGATTTTTTTACAGTTATTGAACTATGTATAAACAAACATGTACCTGCCGTTGGCGTTGCTCTAATCTTAGCTTCTCTGCATTTGCCCTTTCATACTCGCCGTTTTCTAAACATCTTTGATCCGGCCTTAGCCTTGAATCCGTTGGTGGAAGCTTCTCCTGAAACACATATAAACCACAAATTATTAAATTAATATATAGAAAAAAAAGTTGAATTCAAGTATAGAAAATAAAGCACCTTTAGTCCGGGGGTGAGCTCGTTTAAAGTAATAGCAAAGCGAGTTAGGTTATATCTCGTGGGAAATTTTGGAGGTTTGCTTCTTCTCCAGAGCAAATGGGCATCCGAAAAGGGATCACCTTTTCCTTTGCCAGAACAGTCTCCGTTAACAAAATGCATACTTTCGTCCCATTTGCCGATTAAAGTTGCTGCGGTTTTTCCACTCCTATCTTGAACAACGCCTTGTACCTGCATCAAGATCAGGTTTTAAGTCAAAGTTGGTGATGAGACGACATGATGTGAATCATGTTTCTACGCATGGATTTTTAATTATAGAATAACATGAACATGTTAAATAACCAAACATAATTTTTAACTGACATCATGGTAGGACAATCTTAAACTACAAAACACAGATAACAAACTCATCCAATCAACCCCCACACATCTCTATTCCATCAAATAGGTGTGGTCTTTTAGAACAGTAAATACCGGATCATTAAAGAAAAGTTTTGAAGATTGCAGCTCCTATCAATCAAACTCATAATATATAGACAGGAGAGGGGGTACTAAGCTATGGGTCGATATGAACTTCTAATTTAAGGTCATGGGTTATTTTGGGCTAAAAGTAAAGTTACAGAATGGGTCACACTAAGCCAAAGAAATAGAAAGAATGGATCAGGTAGCGGACAGTTCAGGTTTACTCTCACGCGCTCTTCACACTACCCACGACTACACTCACACCTCTTGTCTCTGTGTTGGTTGGGTGTTTCACCCATTCCGACTAACCAAATTGACCAATTTTAAAACGACCCGTTTGGACTCGTACCCAATTTTATCATAACCCATTTCTGACCCGAACCGAAAGGACCAATTTTTAAAATGGCCCATTCTAAAACGCCCAACCCAGCCCACCACTTTGCCAGGCTTAATAGACAGTATTTGTAGCAGGTCCACAAACCAAAAATTAAGTAACCCTAATGCTAACTACCAAACCAATGTATCCTATTTCCGTAATTATTGAAACAGAATCTAACAGGAGACAGGGCAGATAATACCTGCATCATAACTGATACAGGCGAACTCTGAATACAAGTATGACCTTATAAATCTATCTGCTATTATTACCTATTGCAATTTTAGATAACGTTAAAAACTGATAATTGTCTTTCGAGTTGACTGCATAAAAAAGAAACAGAAACACACCATTATGATAGTGTTATTAACTTGCTGTGGCACGACATGTTTGTAACTAACAAATACATCAGAACTGAAACTTCAGAGAAAGCAGAAAGGGAGAAACCTGATGTGGGTTCCGCTCTATGATAGACTGCTCCTTGAACTTCAGCTTGCATGAATAATTTTGGTTCCCTTGGATACGCATCATGCCATAATGGTCACAATAAAGTTTCCCCAATATAAGATTGTATATGGATGTCGTAACCTGAAACAAGATCCAAGTATCCAAGATTAGATCAACCTTACAAAGTAGGGGTGTGCAAGAAACCCGAAAAACTGATCTGAAACTGAAAACACTGAAAAATCCAAACCGAAAAAACCGAACCAATATAAAAACCGACGGTTTGGTTTTATGTTTTTTGTAAAAACCACACTAACGGTTCGGTTTTGGTTTTGCATGTAAAAAACAAACCGAACGGACTTCCTAAATTTTTGTTTTTTTATATTTTATATTAAGTAACTTATAAGAATTTAATAAATATGTAACTCTAATATTTTTGATCAAATGTATAATAGTCTATTATTTTACAAATAACAAAATTATTTATACCTACATTGATTGTTTTTTGCCAACTGTTTTTTCGGTCTAAAATTTCCAAGCTCAAATGACAAAAACCGAAAAAGCCTAAACCGAACCGAAACCAAAACGAAAACCGAAAAAACTGAAACCGAAGGGGTTCAAAAACTCCAAAAACCGAAGTTTTGGTTTTTGGTTTGGTTTTAGCCAAAAACCACACCAAATCGCACCACGCACACACCTATTATAAAGAATACAAGACTGCCAATAAACAATTATTCAGTACCTTATTCCACTGAAAAGTTTCACCATCATCAAATTTCAAAGTCAAAACCCCAACAGGGTCAAGCTGAATTGATCGACCCCAAAACTTGCTTTTCAAGTTGCTATCTCCCCAAAATTTCCATCCTTTACCCTCACAGTGACATGCTACAATCATTGGGTGATGACTCACCTGTCGCAAAATTAAAACAAGGATTTAACAGAGCATTTTACTTTAAAAAGATGACGATAATTGTTCACAGTCTTAGTAAAGAATAAACCTTTTCAGAAAAGAAACGAAGGCCTTTATCTGGATAATCAGCCTCATAAGTCTCCCCGAGCAAAGGATTAAAAGGTTTGCAGCTTCTTTCTTCAGTAGATGCGTATCCAGATACTGCAAATGCAGCCACATTCAAAATCCGCATAAGGCTGTTACCCTAAAACACATTTCATAACAAATTGATGAGACACAAGTGTTACAAGATAACGTAACTTCATAATAATCGAACAAACTCACCCTTTTGCCCCATTCATACGCGCGATCAAGAAGATAAGAGTACTCCAAATCTTCAAAGCATTTTTGCAAAGAAGAAATAGGTTCGTTGAAGTACACAGGAAGACACACTTTAGTTAGATCTTTCCCAATATTATCTTTGATCATCGACCAAAGACTTACACCCTTTTCTTTCTCAACAGGATCTGGCAACTTCTTCCGTCTCTTAACACGAGGGAAACTAGTGCCAACTGATCTAATCGAAGCATCAATTTCTGGTTCATTGATTAGAGAATCTTCATCATCAGACGTGAAAGAAGATGACCTCATGTCGGACCCGCTACTTCTAAAAGAGCCTGATGATAAAAAGTCCCGTGTGTCAAAGAATGCATTATCTTCATCATCTGACTCTTCTTCTGCAGCATCACCCCTATCGTTATCATCCTCCGATTCACTCGGGCTTGCATCTAACAATGAACAAAAGTTGTAAACTTACAAAAAATATTGGAGAAAAATTAGGCTCAAATAGAACAATTTCACACGCATACCACTGTATTTCTCCTGCCTTAATCTTGAAGTTGCCCCAACTTCTTTTGACAGTCTTTGACTCTCGTCTACTACTGTGTTCTCAAGGTCAACTTTTTCTGTCTACAAGACACACAAAACATATTAGAAGTGGTATAGATCAGGGCTGCAAACAAACCGAACCGAACAAGGCCTTGTTCATGTTCGCCCCTTAAGCTTTTATTGAACAAGCGAAAAGTTCACGAACATAAACAATGTCTTATTTGATTTGGCTAACCGAGAATGGTCAGTGTCAACGGTTCGGTCTGGCAACCAAATTTGTGTTGGTGTTTCCTTAAACATTTATATTCATATGTCAATTTACATATAAATTAATCACGTAATACACACATACATTTTGGTTTTGTAGTTAATAATTTTGCATTAATCTATATGATAGCATTAGAAAAGTCTTTAAAAGTACAAAAAACCTCTTATGAACAAAAATTAACTAACATAAACGGACGTACACAAACACATTATCGAACGAACATGGCCTCCGTTCATGTTCTCCATGTTCATATCCATTCATTTATCAATTTATCAAACGTTCGATTTGTTTACAGCCCTAGACTACAGATAGATTAATATAATATGTAACATTGCATGTACCTCTAACATACGCAGCGTATCCATGAGAAGCAAATGCTTCTGTTTAAGAAGCACCAACTGATCCTGCATTGCAGCAAACTCAGTAGTCATAATCGTCTCACTATCCTGAATCGCCGATTCACTCACACCTTCTTCCACCAACCGTTTCCTCAACTTCTCCGTCGAGAGCGTAATGCCGCCAATCGGCGCCATCAACTCACTGTTCGACATTCTCGGAAACATCCCCTTCACAGCCTGCAACGCCTCCACCCACGCAATCCGATCGTCCCTCGTCTCCGCCCGCAAATGCAACCGTTTCGTCCCCGTAAATATCGAAAACCTCCTGTCATCCGACCTGCTCTCTCGAACTGACGACACCTATGTTGACCAAAAAAGTCAAAATTATTCAGATTAATCAAAATTGTTAAAAATTAAACAAATTTAAGATAAATTAATAATGGGTTACCTTCAAATGGACTTCACCGACGGGTTTCCGGTGGGAATTAATAATATTAATACCGGAATGATTCCGGTGACGAGATAAGCGACGGAAAGACTCGTCGCCGATAACCCTAGCGCCTTTCTCTGTGTCTTTAGTGACGACAATTTTATCAGGGCCGTGAATCTTGTAATAGGAAAGAACACCATCTTGTAAAACAAACCATCTGGGTCTCCAGCCTTTGCCGTAATTAACCCACTTATTCAAAATCCCTGAAATCCCGTTGCCGACGATGTCATTGATCTTGACATCCCGTTGATCTCCGGTGGTGAGCCTCAAATTGTGATGATTGTTGTTGAGGTGATTGTGATTGGTTTGATCGGAGGAAGGAGTGGTCGGCATGGAAGTGTTGTTTTGATCGGCGGGGACGCAGCAGAAGGGATGCATATGATGATGATGTGGCGGTGGCGGTGGTGGTGGTGGTGAGTTAATTAAGGAGGCGTGAATAACGGGGGTGACCGGAGGGAATATACGACGGCCGGTGGTGGCGACCAACCATTTAGAGAGATTTGAGATTAAAATAGACGGAAGCAAACGCCTTTTTGGACCAACTCACATGCTTTTATTCGATTCTTTTATATTTACCCCTTAACATTACCCTTCCTTCAACAACTTTACAACTTTCTTTCTTTCTTTCTTTCTTTCGGCTCTTCCCATTTTTCATTTTTGTATTATCTTGCATTACCTCTGTAACGTAAACGAGTTAAGTTTGAGCTTAATCAAGTTTAAGTTCTGCTCGAGCTTGATTCGTAAGTCATTTTCTAATCGGTCTCGGATTATTTGTTATTTATTAATTAATTTATATGTTTGTTTTTTTATTATTTGTGTATGCATTGAGAAACACTTAAATGAGGTCGGGCTCTTATAGTATCTTCAACAAGCTAAAGCTCAGCTCGAGCTCAGTTAGTGGTGAAGCTTGGACGGAAACGTCAGAGGGCGGACTCAAATTATTTGTAAATGAGTCGAGTTTGAGCTTGATCAAGTTTGAGTTTGAGTTCGGGTCATTTTGACGTACAGAAGCTCGAGCGTCTTTTTAATAGCTTGAACTCGGCTTGTAAGTCGATTTTTCAAGCTCGAGCTCGGCTTAATTTTTATTTATTAGTTAATTATATATACGTTTTTAATTGTTTGTATATATTTTGAGAAATACTTAAACGAGTCTGAGGTTGTATAGTATCTTAAGCGAGCTAAAGCTTGGCTGGAGCTCATCTATGTAGAGTGAAATTAAAAAAATAGAAATTTAAAGGAGGTAAAAATTACAAACACACAAGGCTCGATGAGCCTACACGAGCTTCTCATAAAAGGCTTGAGTTCAGGCTCGATAACTAAAGGAGTTGTGTTTGAGGCTCAAGATCGGATCGTAAAAGTGTGACTCGCTTTAAGTTTTTTTATTGATTTAATTTCGAGTAGCGAGTAAATAGCTCGGCTCATTTTACCCGTATGGCATAGGGTGTTTGGGATTGGGATGTTAAACAATCACATGATTTATGACATACTTATTTTTTTAATAATATGTAGGTTATTATTTAACTCTTTAAACATGTGGTTTCACATCTAGTCAAAACACTTAAAGGATGTTTAAGATCGTGTGTCCAGGGAGATGTTTTTTGCAACATGAGTAGTTTTAGGAAGTGGTGGTTGGAAAATCATTTTAGGAAAAGATCTTTTTTTATGTTTTTTTTATTTTTAATATTTATTTTTTGTATTTTTGAAGTCACATTCAATAAAGTTGAGGTGTCACATGGAAATTAAATACAGACATACATACCACATAAGAGGATTACTATCAACTCACGTGTCATAGTTGAATAAAAATCTAGGTGTTAAATACAATCATTAAAGCAAATAATACAATTATGCAAACTATTTTCTTGTTTGTGATCATGGATGTTAAGAATCGTCTACTAAATAATTGAAAACTTAATCACAAGAATAAGAATGGATGTTGACCAGGTCAAAATCCTTAATCCATATGGTTCTCTACATACAATTCAATATTGTGTTGCCTTGTTAGAGACATTATGCTAGTTACATACTTATTGTGAATACGAAACCTAGCTACCTAAACTATCTTGTTTAATAAGATTTTTTGTATGAGTTGACGATCGTAATATTGACATAAATGTCGTTGCTAATTTCATTTCTTTTTCAAAATGTTTATGGTTACCACTTGTATTTTTTTTAAATTTGATGTATTTTGTAGAAAACAAAAGAGTTGTGAAGTATAAAGTATTGTAAATGTAGACCATTCTTTAATCTTTATATGTTATCTACGAAATCTTGGAATGGAAAAGTTGGTTCAAATTTTCATATAAAAAGGTTTACAAATATTAATGTTGCAAATCCTTTCAAATAAAAGTTTTTTAGTTGCCAACAACCACAATGTGTGCACAATGACATTGCAATATCAAATCTGTTTAGGAAACTAAAATTCTACTGTATTTAAATCATTAAATCTAAACCTGTTAATACTTAAATCATTTTATTAAAAAAAATATATCATTGTTATAGTTAATTCAATTAGGACATAACTATGGTTGGTTGAAAGAATCAAATGAAGTATGGAACTTTCAAATCTGGTTGCTTCAACAAATAATAAATAACTAATTTATGATGATATTTTATTTCCACACGTCAATATATATATGGTAGCAGTTTTTTTTTCTTTCTTTTCTTTTTGTTTTCTATGGACTTTTGTTGACTTGTTAGGTCGAAATGTGCTATGGTCTTAGGTTATAAGAATATAACTAGAATAGGTGAGAAGAATATCCGGTTCAACAAATTCTAAACGTTCTTGTTTTAATCAGATTTGGTTTATATTTATTGGAAAGTAAAGACATATTGTGGAACAAACATGCTTCGACACAAATGATCATGTGTTTCTCTAATTTAATCATAACTTTTACGGGTTTATTTTATCATTCATATTTCGTCACTGGAAGCTCTTAGAGCATCCACAATGGGGTTCATTGATTCACAAAGCCGATGCGGAGAATAGAAAACTCAGGTGAAAGAGATGTTGATAAACGTTGTTGGTTCCTGATGCGAAAGTTCATATTCAAGTACGTCCGTGTACGACAACTGTGAGATACGAGAGAGAAAAGGAAAGGTCTTTAGACTTGTGAGGTTTTTGACGGTAAAAGTTGACATAAAAGTATTTAATTCTCCTACGCTTTGCAAAAGCACTCACAGATATAGAGCGGAGAGGTTTTAGAATTAACTTGTATCGTTATAGACTCAGTTTTTGATTAAATATATAATTGACTAGTTTTTATCCCCCGTATTAGAGGGGTTGTTTTATATTGTTTGTACTAATATTTATTTATTTTTTGAATTTATATTTTTTTATTGTATGAAAGTTAATAATGTACTTATGGTTTGATAATAAATTGTTTCACAAATAAATGTGATATTATAACCCGGTTTAAAAGCTATATGGTTTTGATGAGACCCAAGACCCGTTTATTTTTTTTACTATAAAATTGATTTTTTAATTATAAATAATATTTATGAAAGTTAATAATATACATATGGTTTGATGAGACCCAAGACCCGTTTATTTTTTTTACTATCAAATTGGTTTTCTAATTTAAATAATATATATATATATATATATCTTTTTTAAAATAAATAAGATATTAATTTTTATTATATCCTATTTTATAGGATTTTTACATCAATAATTTGGTGAGAATACTTTTTAATTTAATGAGATGTTATAACCGATGTTTTAAAAACCGGTTCAAACCGGCCGGTTAAACCGGATTTTGCACAACAAGCCGGTATTTTGAGTCCGGTATTTTTCACCGGTTTACTTAAACATCGTACCGGCGGTTTTTGTCTAAAATAACGGTTTTTACCGGTAAACCGGTTTTAAGTCCGAGAAATTTTAGATTTTTGTGACCCATATTTTTTCAAAATTACTTTTAACCCAACAATTAACATTCAAATGTGTAAACTTTATGACTATTTTTTTTTTTAAAATTGAGTGCTTTTGCATTATTTTTTTAATATGGATTAACTTTTGGATTATTTTTTGTTATGTAATCATATAGTTTTGGGTTATTTTTGAATTTAAGTTACATTTATAGAAAATTATAAGGTAAAATATTCAACCGGTTGAACCTCTCGGCATAACCCGGTTCAACCGGTTGTACCATTTTTAGTCTAATCCGGTACAAGTAAAATACCGGTTTTTAAAACATTGGTTATAACCCGTTTAAGGAATATTTGGGTTTGGTAAGACCCATAACTATGAATTAGAGTCAAATGCATGAGAAGCCTCCATTTAAAAATCAAGCAAATCTGGTGACTCCAAAAAAAAGGGAAGCGACCACATCGCGACATGTAGGATTTTTATGTCTTCGTTTATATATATTATAGATATAGAGAAACATGACATAAATAGATAGCTTCAAATTCCATCAACTTGAAAAGGCAAAGATGAATTTTATTTACATTCATTAATGGTTTGGTATTCAGCCATTCCCACTCTAGTATGTGGTAAAGTGGTTAAGGTAATATAAATAGTTGGATTTTCAACTATACCCAAAACTATAATGTAAATCATGGCTATGATACCCCAAAACTTAGATGAAAAGTGTAACCAAGCTAAGATGGTTCAAGCTCATATCGTTTAATTTAAAATACATTGAGCTTGGTAATGACTGGGTTCGTTTTTTATTTATCAAATATTGAGTTAACTTATTTTTATATACACTAGTGGACAGAGGTGATCATTGGAGATTTATGAAGAACGATCAACCACATTAGAGAGTGCCATGTAAAATGTATGGAGTTGTTAGAGATTTATTAGGGGTGTACGGAGATTCAATGATTTATGGAGGAACTTTCTTCTTCTTCTTCATTTTTTAATATAAAACTAAATGTATATATTTTAAAACGCAAATATAAAAATTAAAGGCAATGTTGGCTAAGAATGGCTTTAATCAGCTCGTCGATTCACCTTATGGCTAAGAAGAGCCCACTTTCATATTTAATTCAGGTTTTTCATTAGCTCCTTTAGTTTTAGGATGGGATTGACTCTTTTAGCTCGTCGGGTCATATTCATTAAAAAGGCCATTAAGTCTATTAACTTACTTTCTCAAGCATGTCCCTTGCTAGATGGATTTCTAACCGGCTTAGATTATTCCTTGAGAAAGTGATTGTTGCATACTGGTCGGCATGCACAACTCCAATTTAAGCTTTTATGAAATCAAGCTACCTTATTTATTGAACCCTAAACTAGGAATGGGCTAATAGCAGTAGCAAAATAAAGTTTAAGGCGGCGAGACAAGGTAAAGTAAATCAACAATAGTGCCTTATATAATTAATGACAGAAGGGGGGGCTAGTCTGAAACTGGTATCGTACTAGATTCAATGAAATGGGCGAGAAGGTTGACAAGTGGGAGTTCTCTTTCAAGGCGGGCCACATGACTCATTCTAAGTGAGAGCCAATGACACGCGCCTTTGTGAGCTTGCTTGGCTAGAAAGAGAAAGTCTTCAGCCTAGTTCGACCGAAAGGAAAGGAAGCGCCTAGAAGAAAGCCTTTTTCGATCTTGATTATAGGTCGTAGTACCTACCTGCTTTCACATGCTTTTGATAAATTTCATTAAAAATATACATAAATAATTAAACAATGCTTATTCATTAAAAAAGAGACATAACTAATAAAACAGGTTTCGGCACAAGAAGGATCAGTTCGGATTGGATATCAGTACCACACGAGTTTCCGCGCGGGACTAGTTTTGGTACAAAATTGGTTTATGATCGGAAGAGGTTTGAATCAGATAAGTTTTTAGATGGTCAGGTATAAATCAATAAATCATGTATATTATTGTTTTATTTGTATAATACTATAATTTATAAAAAGTTTTGGTTTATTGGATTTTAATAACCCCTATTGACTTTTATGGTTCGATAATAATCCTATTCATTTCACCACTGACGGTCCCAAATTTCAAAAGTTGGCACTCAATGGTCCTCTATTAAAGATGACTTAACGGCGTTATACTTTTTTCCGAAATTCAAACTAATGTTTTAGGGCCTTTGATCGAAAGGAGGATACAAGTTGATTGATGTAAAACTTATCTCGAAAAGGTGATTTTATCGACTTAATTTTAGTTAATTGGAAGTTCAAACACCCGAATTGAAGCATTGTTTTGTTGTTTTGGATGACCGTTTCGAATTAAGTTCTACATCAGTTGACTCGTATCCTCATTCCGATCAAAAGCCCTAAAACATTAGTTTTACAAATTGAAGATTTTAAAATAAAGAAATTAAGACGTGTAATCTAAAGTTGGTCAAAGTTAAATGAGACTCTCGAAGAGGCCCCGAATATACTTGGGAGCTAGAATCCGAAATGAAGAAAAAGTACCTCCACTTATTCTAGAAAGCGAATCTCCTGAACGAGATTCATTCCAAGGTGGGGAGGATGTAACATCATGAAAATTTCGGACAAAAAATATCAAGTATTCAAAGTACAAGGACCAATTTTGAAAATCTATTTTATTGACTCATCGCGATACGCGATGGATCAGAAAACAATCCATCATGTATAGCGAAGGGTATGTCACAGAAACTCAAAATGGATGGTGTCGCGATACGCGATGCCCTAAAGCCAACTCGTCATCGCGTATCGCGATGACGAGGCCTGACAACAATGGCACGTGCCGTGCCACATGTCTCCACGTGGCACACATGGCAAAGCTAGTGGTAACGCGACATAGCTTGTAGTGATACGCGATGACCTCCGAATAGTCCATCGCGTATCGCGATTCAATAAAATATTAATTAAATCTGCCGCCGACCCATCGCGTATCGTGATGGGTCAGCTTGATCAACCCTATAAACAGGGGCTCAAGCCCTTCATTCTTGTTCACAACTCAAGTCTCTCTCTCACTACCTCGATAAGTGTGCCCCGATCGTACCTCGAAATCTGTGCCAAAAACCCGAATCTTCCTCGAAGTGTGTGCCATCAATCGACGTTACCTCGAAGTACGTGCCACCATGAGACGAGCCAACACCCAGTCTCGAAGTGCGTGCTGACGAAGATCGACGACCGACGTGCCTTGATTTGCGTGCAAGAAAGTGTTGATCAAGATTCTCGAGAAACGTGAAAGCGTTGAGATGCTGCCCGAAAGTCTAGAAAATATAAGTCAATCAAGGTAGGGGTAATGCCCGAATAAAATATTAATATAATATTAAAAAGGCTTAGACCCTAGTCGAGGGTATACTCGATACCCCGAGAATAAACAAAGAAAATATAACAAAGAAAACATAAATAAGATATATGAATGATATAATAATTCTTGTTAATAATGAAAACATTATTTAAGTTTCTTGAATAATAAGTAAAGAAATAAAGTATATTTTTATTCAAGAAGAATAAACGTAGTGTTTAAAAAAGTAAACAAGTCAAACTAAAGGTTTAAACTTGTTAAATAAAGAAAAGATATTTTGAACTAAAAGTTCAAATAGAATATATAATCGAGGTAAAGATTATACAAAATAGAACAAAGGTCTAAAGCTAGATTATTGATCTAGTAATAACGAAATGTTATACTCGTGCTATAGGTCCGAGATAGCAAAGACAACTCGATCAGTGAAGTGAAGCTGATCCTTTCAAATGTGAATACGCCCTAAACTTTTATAACTTATTAAATCGAGTCAAATTAAATTGATTACATGAGATTACGTATCTCTACAACATTATGAACAAAAGTAATCGCTGGCCCTCAGGATGTTATGTACGTTTGTTTGGATCCTTACATATGTGGTTAGACGGTGGGCACACCGCGCCACACCCGGTTATATGCCTCCACCATGACGGGCCGGACCTAAGTTATGTCCGAGGGAGGGTAATCATGTGTATACTGATGGTAGCTAAGTAATCTCGAACGCTGGGGTGTTTGCTAAGCGGTTTCGAGTTGATCTTAAGTTTGTAATTGTGTTTCAAGTTTTTTTAACTTGATTATTCTTAAGCTACGATGGGCCGAGACATAAGTTATGTCTTGAGGGATAATTAAGTAAATAAAATATTTTTACGTTAACTTATTCACCAGCATTTGTTGCTGACATATTTTCAAACTGTTTTACAGGTAACGAAGGATAGACGCTTGAAGAATCGAAGTCTTCACTAGGCGATCTGATGGCTCAGATCATTTTGTTAAATATTAAACTTGAATGGTGGTTTTATACAAATAATTAATCTTTTGTAAACATTAAACCGGTATTTTATAATCCCTTGTTTTGATATGTAAATATTAATATTTTAATTCACGCAAATATTTCCGCATTAATCCGTAACTCTGATTTATTTATAAAAACGGTACCAATTGTTGGTCACACGCCTAGACCTAAGATAGGGGTGTGACACTTTTCTAATTTGATCTGTATCGGATCTCAGTGTTATTAGTTAAGCTACTTTTGTTGTTAGCGTTGATGTTTTACAGCATATAAACACTACTTTTATTGTGCACTTGTTGGTGTTTGTAACATTATTGACGTGAAAAAAAAAAGAATTTTAGTAGTTGTTAATGAATAAATTTTGTTATTAATGTTTTTGACTTGTTATTTTTTTTTCTCTGGTATCATGAAAACAATTGTAAAAATTGTTTGTTAGTGTTTTTGTCATCCATGCTTGCTACTAGTTGTTGCTCATAGTTGACCACCTAAGAACCGTGTTTGAACTTTTGATCCACTAACTGTTTTGTTCTGTTATCCATCTTAAAAAAACCCAAGACCCTTAGGGATGAGTATTCAGGTATGAGATCGGGTAATAAAAAACAAAAATTTTCAGGTTCAGGTAAGGGATTCTGTGATACCAGGTGATTACATGAAACCTTATGCCTGTTTGCATGAACGATATACCCAAACCTAGTTTGTACGAAATGGAAAAAATGATATTTTGTTTTGTACTTTGTTAGCACCTCCAAATATGTAATGCACCTATTTGTATGAAATGGATTTCATCTATTTGGAGGCATGTTGCATAGTTTTATATCAATTTTGTATATGTATACTAGTAACTAGTTTAACATGTAGTCACATGGACTGAGATCCATGGTCTGTCAAATGACAAAACTGCCCCTGAGAGTTCACATTTATTCGCATAGGAAGAAATAACATCACATGTTGTAGCAATTCGGTTTCCATCACGTGAGAAGATTCACATGCCCCTTGCAACAATTCAGATTTCTATCAAATGTGCAACAATTCGGCTTCCGCCATTTGCATAGTTTGGACCTGTGTGGTGAATCGTTTCGTTTATGTTGTTATATTTGACCGGTCTCACTTTATATTGCTATATTTTGGTCCGTTTCATTTTATATTGTTATGTTTTGACCCGTTTCAATTTATATTGCTATGTTTTGACCTGTATAAGTTATATTGCCATTAACATATCAAAACTACCGTAAGAAAAGATCTAAAAACTACAAAAACAAGTTTAATTGTATATTTATTATGGCCAAATATGATTTTAGTCATCCAAGCTATGACACAAAATAAATCATATTCGTAATTTAAATAGTGACTATCACAATTTTCACTTACGTTATTGAGAGGAACCCCAGTCACATGATCATAGATTTCACTTTCGTTTCATCAAAAAAACAGTTCATCCTATATAACTAGCCGCTATACCCATAATAAACAAAATATGTATTAAATAAAATTTATATTTGTATGGTTAATGTAAACAACTTATGTAAACCTGTAACGTCCTAAATATTTTAGTATTATAATAAAGGAAGATTTCGTTTAGTTGTCGAGTGTTAAATAATAATAGCTAGTGTGTAATAAAGAAAAGATCACGACCTTGGATTAATTAAGATGGATTAAAGGGTAATGGGCCTTAGGTCCAGGGCTTTAAGGGATATAAATACCCCCTTAAACAATCCTAAAACCCTAATCCTCATTCCATCTTTCCATATTTGCCTACACACTAAAAAACACACACATATTCACTATATGCATGCGGCCGAGAGAGAGAGAAAGGTGAAATCCGAGCCAAGCGATCGTGATTCAAGATAGATACAAGATTCAAAGTTCATAATCTAGCTAACTGTGACCAAAATGAAAACGTAAAGGTACGATTTCGATCTTAAAAAGTTCATGTTTTTAAAGAGGGTTAGCCATGAAACTTGAAACTATAATAGATCGGGTCTAAATGGAACGTAAAGTAACGAACTTGATGTTGGAATGAACCTAATGAACCCATAAACATGTACGGTTCATTCAAAGAAAACCTTAGATCTAGTGTTGAACGTTTTTAAGCTTAAAGGTCCAAACTTTATGCGTTTTTGGGCCGAGTCTTATCCAAAAATGACAATGGGAATGTTCACGGGAATGGTAAACATCATATCGAAGGGTTATAGGTTGAACAGAGATGTTATGGGATTAAAAATCAAAACCCGTCGCTACTGTAGATAACTTCGCTGAATACGTTCGTGTGTATCTAAGTTCGTTTAATACTAACTTCGCTTAAAGCTAAGTTCGTTCAATACTAATTTCGCTTAATGCTAAGTTCGTTTAATACTAACTTCGCTTAATACTAAGTTCGCTTGATACTAAGTAAAAGTAATCTGATACAATAGTTAGCAGATCTCAACTAAAGAAATGATTAACTATTAACGGAGAGAGAAACATAATCTAGGTGAGTTTCTAGCCCCACTTCCTTGTTATGTTTTCGGGCTGTGTGCATACTCGATGTGATAGTTAATACCCTTACCTTAAGTGGTAAGTGTATGCCTTGTATGATTTATGTATGATGATTGTTTGACGATGCATGAACGATCTTCGGATATTGCATGTACCGTCAAGTGATAGTTAAAGACTTGATTGATGTGTATATATGATATATGTATGTTATGATGATAGTGCATGAACGATATTCAGATATTGCATGTGCTGCCAGGTGATAGTCAAAGATATGACTATATATTTATACATATGATATATAATGATGTATGTATGCTATGATGATGATACGTGAACGATCTTCGGATATTGCACGTAATATTAAGAAAGGTATGTAAAGACAGGTATGGTACAATGTACTAAATATAAGAAACCGACCCTAAGAATGTCGGCGAATGCAGGGAACCGACCCTAACAATATCAGCGAATGCTGGGAACCGACCCTAACAATATCGACGAATGCAGGGAACCGAACCCTAACAATATCGGCGAATGCAGGGAACCGACCCTAACAATATCGGCGAAGGGGTAGGGCGGAAGGCCCTTAATATAGTAAGGATAAATATGTATGTAACGTAAAGTATGAATAATGTATACACCTTCGGGCATGTGTGCAAGTATGTAAACTGACTGTATGTTGTATGATTAACTAGACCTCACTTAGCGTAGCTAACTTTTAGTATGCACGCAGGTGAGTAGGATGAGACAGCTGGCTTGAAGGGAGACACATGGTAGATGAATAAAGAAGCTGGCATGTGAAGATTTATTTGTTAATGCTTGAACTAAAAAACATGTTTCAAATTATGTTTTAAGACAAGTTATGAACTATTGTGTAACATTTATAAAAGTTTTATATTCCGTGTAAAGTTTTAATTAACTTTGATATTTAGAACTGTGTTTATGAGTAAATCCAACGTCCAAAGTAGGGTACCGGTAACGGGGCCTTACAAAACCATAAGACCATGTCTATTTATGTGTGATCGTGGAGAGGTATGTGGTCACGTAGGGCTCACAACCATGACACACTGCACTTGTTGTCGGTGGTGTGGGACTGTGAGTGTGTCTAGCACCTTACGAGCAATGAAAACCATTATCCTCATTGAGTGTTAGAAAAAAAGTATGATAGAGGAATAGTGATGTTAATATGGTAATAAAATCCATGTGACTAGGCCTGTAAACGAATGGAACGCTCATGAACAGTTCACGGGGAAGTTCATTTATGCTCGTTTATGTTTGAATAAATACAAAAGTAGTTTTATTTGTATAAATATAAACATAAAAGGAGTTCAATTAATTTATACAAACACATTTACTTGGTTATTTTTAATTGAAGTAAATTAATCACTGTGATCATCCACTAGAGTTTGGATGAATTTGGATATATTACACTTGTTTGTTTGTGTTCATTAATGCTAACTTATGTTCGTTTAAGTTTGCCCAATTATGTTCATTTGTGGTTGTTAAATTATGTTTCTTTTTTTTTGAATTTTGTTTGTGTTCGTTTACGTACATGAATTGTTCGTTTTGGCTTGAAACTAATGAACATGAACACACACACACACTCGTTTTCTCCTTAACTTATATTATTTTGTTTTTTTATTATCCATCACCTTGTATTATGTTGACAGCTTTACGTTTTGCAACATCATAATATCCAATATTGATTGAGCAATAGATTTGTTCTTGGAAGAAAATGCCTATCTTGATCATGCAATCATAATACTTAAATGAGCTAAGTGCCATTTTAATACCCGTGGCTTGGCTAACTACGCAACTTTAGTACCTATTCTTTGTTTTGTGCAAATGGCTACCTTAGTTTAAAAAAAACTTGTATTTTTAGTACCTTTTTTAACCCCGTTAATATTCATTCGTTAAGTCCGGGGTATTTGCGTAATATCATTATTTAAATGAGGGGTATTTGGGCAATTTCTCTATTATATTTTTCTTTTACTTTCCTCTCTCCCCATCTTTAAACCCCTCTCCCCAATTCAATATCTTATGAACCCTAAAATCTCACACAGATCCTCTCAATTTCACATAGTAACTGTGTGTTTTATGTATTGATTTGTATAAGAAATCAGAGGTCTGGGTTTGTTTCAATTTGGTTTGTTTAATTTCACCAACAAAAAACTCAATTATACAGAGGTTTGAATATGGATATTCGAAAAGAAACCGATTTTTTTATTCGTGAATCAATAGATTATTCGCTTGGGCTTCCGATATCGACACACACACTGGAGTTAAAGCTTTTTATCTTCTGAAGAAACATAGAGACAACTTCGGGAATCGTACTTGTATTTTAAATCCAAATTGCAAGAGAAAGATGAAGTCGTCGACCACGTTAGGGTTTGCATTTTCTGTTTGATAATACCGTACAGTTTTTTATTGTAATTGTTGTTTTTTACTTTTCGTACACAACTTGTATGTATCAGATATGCTATAATTATTGGTGTGGTTGTGTTTGAATATGGAGATGAGGATGAATCTGGATGAGTATGAGGATGATGATGATATGTAAATGGTGATTATTATTATTACTATTATTATTATTATAATTTTTTTCAATATAAAAAGGGGAGAGAACAAATAAAAGTAAAAAGCAAATAATAATGAAATTACGCAAATACCCCGGACTTAACGAATGAAAATTAACGGGGTTAAAACGGTACTAAAAATGCAAGTTTTTTAAACTGAGGTAGTCATTTGCACAAAATAAAGAATATGTACTAAAGTTGCGTATTTAGTCAAACCACAGGTACTAAAATGACACTTAACTCTACTTAAATTTATGTCCCATTTATACATGTTTTTTATGAATCTTATTACGTTTTATGTTATTAATTTTATGATTAAACACCACACGGTAAATAGGGGAGAGAATAAATAAAAGTAAAAAGCAAATAATAATGAAATTACGCAAATACCCCGGACTTAATGAATGAAAATTAACGGGGTTAAAAAAGGTACTAAAAATGTAAGTTTTTTTTTTTTAAACTGAGGTAGTCATTTGCAAAAAATAAAGAATATGTACTAAAGTTGCGTAGTTAGTCAAACCACAAGTACTAAAATGACACTTAACTCTACTTAAATTTACGTCCCATTTATACATGTTTTTTATGAATCTTATTACGTTTTATGTTATGCTCGTTTATGTTTGAATAAATACAAAAGTACTTTTATTTGTATAAATATAAACATAAGAGGAGTTCAATTAATTTATGCACACACATTTACTTGGTTATTTTTAATTGAAGCAAATTAATCACTGTGATCATCCACTAGAGTTTAGATGAATTTGGATATATTACACTTGTTTGTTTGTGTTCATTAATGCTAACATATGTTCGTTTAAATTTGCCCAATTATGTTCATTTATGGTAGTAAAATTACGTGTGTGTTTTTTTTGAATTTTGTTTGTGCTCGTTTACGTTCATGAATTGTTCGTTTTGGCTTGAAACTATGAACATGAACATGAACACACACACTCGTTTTCTCCTTAACTTATATTATTTTGTTTCTTTAATTATCCATCACCTTGTATTATGTTGACAGCTTTACGTTTTGAAACATCATAATATCCAATATTGATTGAGCAATAGATTTGTTCTTGGATGAAAATGACTATCTTGATCATGCAATCATAATACTTAAATGATTTAAGTGCCATTTTAATACCTGTGGCTTGGCTAACTACGCAACTTTAGTACCTATTCTTTGTTTTGTGCAAATGGCTACCTCAGTTTAAAAAAACTTGCATTTTTAGTACATTTTTAACCCCGTTAATTTTCATTCGTTAAGTCCGGGGTATTTGCGTAATATCATTATTTAAATGAGGGGTATTTGGGTAGTTTCTCTATTATAATTTTCTTTTACTTTCCTCTCTCCTCGTCTTTAAACCCCTCTCCCCCAATTAAATATCTTATGAACCCTAAAATCTCATACAAATCCTCTCAATTTCACATAGTAACTGTGTGTTTTATGTATCGATTTGTATAAGAAATCAGATATCTGGGTTTGTTTCAATTTGGTTTAATTTCAACAACAAAAAACTCAATTATACAGAGGTTTGAATATGGATATTCGAATAAGAAACCGATGATTTTATTCGTGAATCGATAGATTATTCGCTTGGGCTTCCGATATCGACACACACACTGGAGTTAAAGCTTTTTATCTTCAGAAGAAACACAAAGGCAACTTCGGGAATCGTACTTGTATTTTAAATCCAAATTGCAAGAGAAAGATGAAGTCGTCGAGCACGTTACGGTTTGTATTTTCTGTTTGATAATACCGTACAGTTTTTTATTGTAATTGTTGATTTTTTACTTTTCGTACACAACTTGTATGTATATATGCTATAATTATTGGTGTGATTGTGTTTGAATATGGAGATGAGGATGAATCTGGATGAGGATGATGATGATATGTAGATGGTGATTATTATTATTATTATTATTATTATTATTATTATTTTCTCAATATAAAAAGGGGAGAGAACAAATAAAGGTAAAAAGCAAATAATAATGAAATTACGCAAATACCCCGGACTTAACGAACGAAAATTAACGGGGTTAAAAAAGGTACTAAAATTGCAAGTTTTTTTAAATTGAGATAGTCATTTGCACAAAATAAATAATATGTACTAAAGTTGCGTAGTTAGTCAAACCACAAGTACTAAAATGACACTTAACTCTGCTTAAATTTATGTCTCATGTATACATGTTTTTTTATGAATCTTATTACGTTTTATGTTATTAATTTTATGATTAAACACCGCACGGTAAATATAAATGTGCTTAATCATGTACACAGTTCAATGAGATAAATAATTATATCAGTTCAACATATCATTATGTAGTTAAAAGATCGTAATATATACAACACATACTCATATTAAAAATCATGTCCCTACATAACCATTAAATACTTATACACAAACATTAAATAATATATTTCTACACAACCAACATATACCTTTTATAAAGTCTACCCAGTATATACATATTTTGAGAACCATATTAAAATATACCTAAACAAACTTTTAACAACCTACATAATGTATATATATTTAGAGAACCAAATTAACATATACCTACATAATCTTTTAACAACCTACACAATGTATATATATATTTGGAGAACCAAATTAACATATACCTATACAAATTTTGAACAACCTACACAATGTATATTTATATTTGGAGAACCAAATTAACATATACCTATACAAATTTTGAACAACCTACACAATGTATATTTATATTTGGAGAACCAAATTAACATACACCTACAAAAAATTTGAACAACCTACACAATGTGTATATACTTGGAGAACTAAATTAAAATATACCTACACAAATAACAATCTACGCTCTTTAATATTTTGAAGAAACAAATTAACATATACCTACAAAAAATTTGAACAACCTACACATTATTACAAAAATTGAGCATATTACCCCATTTTTACATTTTAGGAGTTTGGGCCTTACTGTTTAAGCAATCCATATTATGAATCATTAAAAATTGTGACCTAAGCAATTGGATCGACAATGGTGTATCATTTTGTTAGTGTTGATGATTTTAATAATTTTAGAATAATTAATGTTAAGAGATTAAGGTGGCTAAAAGTTTAAATATTAATTATGATAAGAGGGGTTTCAAATCTTTCTATTATACAAAAGACTAACATAGTAACATATCCTTTTATCTTAATATATATAGCGGGAGGTTAACGTACAAATGAAGTTAACGTGCTAAACATGAGAATCAAGTAGATTAATTATATATACAAGTAGAGTAATTATCATAGAGTAATTATATAATTACTCTATGATACTTACTCTACTTGTATACATAATTACTCTACTTGATTCTCACGTTTAGCACGTTAATTTCATTTGTATTTGATCCAAACCCAATATATATATATATATGATTGATTTATTTTGATAATCGCTTTGAGTTTGAAGAACTCGAAAGAACTCAACGTAACTTTAAAAAAAAAATATTTTTACACATGTGTAATACGTACGTGTAAGTAATGTACAAAAAATTACCGTAATTTTTTACACACCGAATCGACTTTTTACACATGTGTAACTAAAGTTTAAACTTGTGTAATCAACAAAAATCTTTATTCTCTCTCCTGATTCATTTTTTAAACAAATTTAATCCCAGCCACATATTCTAACTTATTTAATTAAATGTGTGATCCAAAATTGAGTTCTTAAAGTTTTTACAACTCATGAAGTTCTCAAAATATCCCCCCTATATATATATGTGTGTGTGTGTGTGTGTGTTTAGTTTGTTAGGTAAAATACTCGAAACCCGATTAACCTTTACTTATAAAACCGGACCCGAGAAACCCAAAAGTACAACCCGAAGAAATATCCCAATCCGAAATATCGAAAACCTAAGGGTGTGTTTGAAATTCCTTATTTTCATCAACTTATCGTTTATAAACTTTTCAAAAAGTTAATAATGTGTATAAGATATTTGACAGCTTGTAAATTCAATTGAAGTAATGAATCTGCATATGCGTGAAAACCTAAGTTAAGGAGAGGGATAATTTGTGTAGTAATATAGCTCTTTAAGGGTATTTGAAAAAATAAAACTCCACTCCTGGACCAAGATATATATATAAAGTATGTATGTATGTATGTATGAAAGCAGTCAGTCAGTGACTATTAAGCAAGCAGTAGCTGTAGTCAGTCAGTCATCCAAATCGGTAATCAAATCCAAAATTCAAATCAATTACTTCAATAACCATATATACATACATATCTTCATATATATCTTCACAATCGATTGTGTAATATGAATTTGTGCATTTCATTCTGTTGAGTAACAGTTGTTGAGCATGCACCTGAAACTGTTAGGATCTAATTACTGACTTTTGTGATTTGATTTAATTTGATTGTGAAGAAGTAAATAATGTGGAAACTGAAGATCGCAGAGGGAGGTAGTCCATGGCTCCGTACAACAAACGATCACGTCGGCCGGCAGTTTTGGGAGTTCGATCCCACGCGAGGCTCGCTCGAGGAACTCGCTGACATCGAGAAGGTCCGGCAGACGTTCCGCGACAATCGCTTCGAGAAGAAGCACAGTTCAGATCTACTGATGCGCAGTCAGGTACATTTTAATTAACTAATGCATCTGGTAGTTGTAATTTGTATGCTAGGAGTTTGTTTACGATGCGATTTAAATGAAATGTGAATGATCCGCAATTTTGTATGAGGAACTACTGAACTCAATCACTTGTTTCCGTTACTCAAATTGGACCGTGATCGATTTCTAGGTTTCGTTGTAAACCTAATTGGTTACTTCCAGTTATGTAAATCAATTTGCAGTAGGTCTTTCGATTTTAGATATGGCATGCCTGCAAGTTGTGTTTCACGGGAGGTGAATTGGAATTAGTTAATCGAACACGAACTAAACTCGGAGAATATTTGGCACAACTCACCAATTTTATTAATCAAGAAAATAACTCAAAACTTGATCAGTTCTCCGTTCACCCTAACATGAATTCTTTGGGGTTATGTAAAGTTAGATACGACACAAACTCCTATTTATCTCATCATAATCGTACTCAGTAAATCCTACCAACAACAAAAGATGTAGACAGCCTTACCTCTACCCCGTTGGAATAGAGAGGCTGCTTCCGGTGAGACCCCCGGCTCAAACAAACTCCTACTTATCTATTAAATAAAATTCCGTCTCTATCTAATAAATATAATAGATGAATCTCTAATTGCATTAATTAACTAATTAATGAGATCGATCCATTAGTTCGAACCGCCCCACCTTCCCGACCCCATAACTCGGGTTCGGAATTAACTCCAACAATGCTGGTACTTTTTTAAGGTTAGAGAATGTTAGGTATGATGTCCTGTTTGCATGTAATTAGGTAATTGCATTTTGGTATTTTGCCCTACCAACAAAACCAGATGTAGACCTAAGAGTCGAAAATCGACTTGTTTGTTTGTATAACGGATAGATTTACAAGCCAGCTTTCGGTTTTAATTATTGGTGGTCAAGTTTTTTTTAGTACTTTGATATGAAAAGTAAAGAAGTGGAATTGATGGTTTGTGTAATTTCCATGCTGAAGTTTCATTGTCAATGGTCCCTAAGCTATGCATTAAAGGATAGAAGTCTTATTGCTAAAATTAGGCTGAGTTGCATGATTGATATTTCCAGCACAGAACCAGATATGTTCAAATGATGAATGATACCAAGTACAAGTGCCATGGCTGAATTGGATAACCAAGTAATAAATAACATGGGCCTATCTCAATGTCATGTCCATTATCTGTCTTATCTTGGTGTGGACCTATACCTTGAATGTGCCTAGCTGGTTTTAGTTTGCTCTGCACAAGTATGTTTTTAATAACACAAAAAAGATGAATTTGTATTCCAAAGGTATAGTTATTATTAAGTTCTGGATTAGCTAACAAGATAACATGGTTTAATGATGAACCATAAAGATGAAAGACCTTTTTTCTTTTTGGTTAACTGGATTAGTAACTATACAATAGTTAGGTCTGCTGGGATCACAAACATTCCTCACATAAATTGTTATTTATATAATGTGTTACAAGTAATCATAGTTCCATCAGACCGTCTCTCTCCCTTAAGTTATATATGCATTTGAATTTGAAGGATATGAATTCCTTCATTATTTTGTGGATTTTCAAGAAAAATAGTTTCACTGTATTTTCAAATATTGTAGTTTGCAAAGGAGAGATCACTCTCTGCTTTCCCACCAAAAGTCAATATAAAAGATGCCGAGGATATCACTGAGGATAAAGTAACAAATGTATTAAGAAGAGCTATCGGTTTCCATTCAACGCTTCAAGCGGATGATGGACATTGGCCGGGAGACTACGGAGGACCTATGTTTCTATTGCCTGGTTTGGTTAGTCTTGTCTTGTCTTCTCATTTACAGTTTTTTTAGCTTTTTTTACTACAGTTTCAAGTTTAAAAGAATTATTATATCTATGTAATATTGACAGTGCAAGTTAATCTTATGAATCAGGTTATCACTCTAACTGTTACTGGCGCACTGAATGCAATCTTATCTAAAGAGCATAAACGGGAGATGTGTCGCTATTTATACAATCATCAGGCATGCATAGCTTAGTGTTTTCCTTGTTATGTATATGTCTTATGTTTTCAAGAGTCGTTAAGAGAATAATAGAATGTTATAACTACAGAATATAGATGGTGGGTGGGGCCTACACATTGAGGGTCATAGCACCATGTTTGGTAGTGCCTTAAACTATGTTACTTTGAGATTGCTTGGTGAAGGGGCTAATGATGGAGAAGGGGCAATGGAGAAAGGGCGTAAATGGATTTTGGACCATGGTGGTGCCACTTACATAACATCATGGGGAAAGTTCTGGCTTTCAGTATAGCTACTTTTCCTTAATCTTATTCATTTGATTTTACATTTTATACAGTCTTTTTTTCTAATATATGTTGTTAAAAATAGGTACTTGGTGTATTTGAGTGGTCTGGAAATAATCCAATGCCTCCTGAGATGTGGCTCCTTCCTTATTTCCTTCCTGTGCATCCAGGTGAGTGCCTCTTCTTCATCATTATTATGCAAACATATTATAACTTTTAGTAAAACCTTTTAGGTAGGATGTGGTGTCACTGTCGAATGGTCTACCTGCCTATGTCATACTTATATGGGAGGAGGTTTGTGGGACCCATCACATCCACAGTTCTAGCCTTGAGAAAGGAACTTTTTACTGTTCCCTATCATGACATAGATTGGAATCATGCACGAAACCTTTGTGCAAAGGTTTGTGTCCATTGTTTACATTTATTTATATCTTGTTCAAGACTTTAATAAGGAGGATAAGTTTCTTTCACCTGTTTTCATTTATGCTATTTTAAATAATTTATCTTATTATCGCAGGAAGATCTTTACTACCCACACCCACTCATACAAGACATACTTTGGGCAACACTTCACAAGTTTGTGGAGCCTGTGCTCATGACATGGCCCGGGAAGAAGTTAAGAGAGAAGGCTCTTAAAACTGCAATGGAACATGTTCATTATGAGGATGAAAATACTCGTTATATATGCATAGGGCCAGTTAACAAGGTAAATATGTTTTATATTTGATTTTTTTTATTACATTATCATCTATGTACTGAGTTGCGACAGAAGACCCAAACTCATATTATTATATTGAAAGATGTTTTTTTTAGAACCTAAATCTTTATTTCAGGTGTTAAATATGCTCTGCTGCTGGGCAGAAGACCCAAACTCAGAGGCTTTCAAGTTGCACCTCCCAAGAATAGCTGATTATCTGTGGATCGCTGAAGACGGCATGAAAATGCAGGTCTGCAGATGTGGCACATTGCCATGTTACGTTTTTTATTAACTTTTTTATTGTTACTATAAGGGGAACACAAATAAATGTAATTCATGTAATGCAGGGTTATAATGGTAGTCAGTTATGGGATACTGCATTCGCCACTCAAGCAATTATTGCGACAAACCTCATTGAAGACTTTGCTCCAACATTGAAAAAAGGACACATGTATATAAAGAAGTCACAGGTAATCTTTTGCTTCTTTCAAATGTAGTTATTTTTGCTTCTTTCTAATTCCTTTTTTTGGCTCTAAAGGTGTTAGAAAACTGCTATGGTGATCTTGATTATTGGTACCGTCACATTTCAAAAGGCGCTTGGCCATTTTCAACCGCAGACCACGGTTGGCCCATTTCAGATTGTACTGCAGAAGGGCTAAAGGTAAATATTTCATTATCATATTCATTATTCAAGTTGTCAATTTGTTAACTGTTAACACACTTTATTTGCTTTCTATTAGGCTGCACTTTTGCTTTCAAAATTGCCATCAGAACTTGTTGACGAGCCATTGGATGCAAACCGGTTCTATGATGCAGTCAATGTTATTCTATCTTTACAGGTAATTCTGGTGTTAGTAATTCTTCTTTCACATTTGTAATATCATTGTAACATAATACTGTTTCTGGCTTTATAAATATCATTTCAGAACTCTGATGGTAGTTTTGCAACATATGAACTCACAAGATCCTACAGCTGGTTAGAGGTATGCAAGCAATATAATTTTCCCAATCTATATTAATTATCATTAAACATGTTATCTGACACACTTTCAGTTGGTAAATCCTGCTGAAACTTTTGGTGACATTGTTATCGACTACCCGTAAGATATCAAGACCTCTTTTCTAATATTTCTTTATTTAAAATTTGTGATTGTTTACCGACTGGGTATGATGTTTCAGATACGTGGAGTGTACCTCTGCTGCAATTCAAGCTCTGGTGCTATTTAAAAAATTGTACCCTGATCATAGGAAAGAAGAAGTACAACGTTGCATTAATAAAGCTGCTGCTTTTATTGAATCAATCCAAGCACCAGATGGTTCTTGGTTCGTTTCACACTTTATTATTTAATGAAATTATTCAATATGTGTACAGAATTTGATCAGAAGTCAGAACACTTTGCAATATGTTCATTAGGTACGGATCGTGGGCAGTTTGCTTTACGTATGGCACATGGTTTGGGATCAAAGGGTTAGCGGCTGCTGGAAAGAACTTCTCTAACTGCTCTAGCATCCGCAAGGCCTGTAACTTTTTGTTGTCCAAACAACTTGCTTCGGGCGGTTGGGGAGAGAGCTACCTCTCGTGTCAGAACAAGGTCAAAATTGAGATTGCAGTCAACCTTTAACTTATTTATTTCAAATTTGCTGATTGGTATCTTCTATACAGGTGTATACCAATCTAGAGGGAAATCGGTCTCATGTGGTAAATACAGGGTGGGCTATGTTAGCTCTCATTGATGCTGAGCAGGTATGCGTCCAAAGTCAAAGTCAAAGTCCGTTATTAGCTTTCATATCCTAACATTTTTTTTAAATACTTTTCAGGCCAAAAGAGATCCAAAGCCATTGCACTCTGCGGCCCGAGTATTGATAAATTCTCAGATGGAAAATGGAGATTTCCCACAAGAGGTGTTTTCGCGTCTTTATAGTTTTCGGTTTTGACATAATATTAAGATATTAATTATGTAATTTGCATTCAAAATATGCAGGAGATTATGGGGGTGTTTAACAGGAACTGCATGATCACGTATGCTGCGTACAGAAACATTTTCCCTATTTGGGCGTTGGGAGAGTTTCGGTGCCGAGTACTTCAGGCACAATCTTGAATTTACCTTAGATTACATTGCAATGTTAGTCATCCATCCATTCATTTTAATCTTTCAGGATGAGGTTTTAAATGCTACCATTTAGTGAAGTTTTTGAACACCACTGTTTTGAGCAACTGAACTGGTAGGTCCATAAAGATGTGATATATTTTATGCATCAGACATATGTTTTTGTATCATTGCCATCTTGTTTTTGGTGGTGTATTTTTTAATGGAAATATTCATGAGTTTAATGTGTGCGGAAAGAGGGTTGTTTATTTCAGAACCTTAAATATGTTGATACGACGATAACTGCATGAGTTTTTGTTATGTTGATGGTGATGTAATGAAGAAACATGTGAACGTGAGCAATCTCTAAAGAATTAACCCTTTATTATTAAATGAAAAGGTAGCTTTAAAAATTTCAAGGTTGCTCACGAAACCAGTTCTAAATAAGCACTAGATGTGCATAAACAGGTTTCAAAGTGAAAAATCGGTTTGGATTGGTCAACAAAAGGTCAAAAACGGGTTGAGTATATAAATCGTACGATTAGAAACCAGTTTCTTGACTGGGTAGTGATCGATCTCTTGACTGGTTTTGACTGGGTAGTGACTGGTCTCTTGACTGGTTTTGATCTAATTTTGGCCAGTTACTTGGCTGGTTGGGTTTAACCAATTTGGAACCGGTTTCAATGGTGATCATAGTTATTAAAGGCGTTTGGCGCACTCAAAGCCTATAGTTCTTATCTGGGTAGGCGCAAAGAAAAAAAACCCACCAGGGCTTGAAAGAAAGAAAATTAATTATATTATGTATTCCAATATTTGAGTAAGGGGCTGTTTGGTTCATTCAGTTCTGAATTAAACTCTGTCCTATTCAACAACAATAACAAGTCTGAATGATTCAGACCTAATTTTAACCATTAAGATGTTTTATTCTGTTTGGAACCAAACAGTCTGAAGTCTGAATGAATCAGATTTTCATATCATATCTGAATGGTTCCATTCAGATGTAAATAAACAGACCCTAGCATAATTCAAATACTAATCCATATCAAAATGTTCAAAACTTAAAACTAAAAGTTTAAAAATAATGAATATAAAAAACTAACTTTTAAACTCCTTTATCCATCGGCTTGGTGGGGAAACCAAGACTTCTTTTAATACTCTCACTTCTCTATTCTGCTCTCTCTCTGAAGCTCACCGAAATCTCGTCAGGATCCTGCCAGAAGCTCGCCTAAACGCCTTGATGGGGGCTAGGCGGTTTAGTTGCGCTGGTCTAGCTTGCCGAAAGCTCACCTGAACACCTAGATGGTGGCTTGGCGGTTTAGCTGTGTTGGCCTCGCCTGAACGCCTAGGCTAGCGTCTTTTGTGCTTTTAGATAACTATGATGGCGATAATTATAAACCAGGCCCAAACCAATGGTTTCCTGTTTTTGTGTACACCTCTAATAAGCACCTAAAGGTCAGGTAGGTACATAAAGCAGTTAGAGAACAGCATTATCCGCTTGCTTGCTTTCTCTAATGTTTCCGAAAAACATCAAAAGGTTTGTTATGAAACTATTTTTTTTCTGGCATGTAAAATTGTAAGTAATGATCAACATGACAAATAATAATGCCAAGTAACTAAAAACCAGATAGCTTTCTTAATAAGAGGCATGCATATGGTAATATAATTTTCTTGTATATCTTGTACCGTATAAATTCTAGGCTTAATCTATATATTGTGTTGACTTACCAGCATAATATGTACACTAAAATAAATTTACAAAAAAATGGTAAAAAGATTCTAATTAAAATCAGAGTGCCTTCTGATCTAGTCTTTCATTCCAATTCAGGCATCGAATCAAGCTGCGAAACCAATCACCCTTTTGGTCAAACTTGTTGACTGTTGGGAGTGGATGCTGACACATGCATATACGCACCGAATCTCCTCTCGATAGCTGTTGCCTTCTCTTCCCATCAAATGACACCCAAGCGTTACTCCGTGCATCTTCTGGTATCTGCCATTAAAGCAAACACGTTTCAGTTATCTTCCAACTTTTACAAGAATGATCTGACCAACAGCCAAAAAGTCCCACTGAATCTGTATTTATGTATAATGCTTGCCTTCAATTCAAGACGCGCAGAATCAGGAAGTATAACAGGTCTAAACGAGAGGGAATGTGGAGAGATTGGAGTAAAAAGCATGCATGGAACATTTGGATGTACCTGCATTCATAATATACTCTTAAAAATATAACCCTACCAGAATATTATATTATCTTTATTTTATTTTATATTATTTTATTTTAACATACCATAGAACCGCCTGCGGCTGTAGAGTAAGCTGTACTTCCTGTAGGTGTTGCCACTATAACACCATCACCTTGCACCTATTAGATATAATAAATGTCAGTGTCATTATTACATTTGCCTTCAAAGAACTATGAGTCTACTAACTCAATAACTAACCTTGGTAATAAGACGGTCATGTTCATAGCACTCAACTTTGGAAAGATAAGGGTTAGAACCCCGGTCAACTACAACCTCATTCAAAACATCAAAAACCTTTCCCGGCATGGCTTTCCCATTTCTGAATATCTCACAACGAAGACGCATTCTAAGAGTTATATAAACACCTTCCAGTGTGTTGTTTCCATGAATGACCCGTTTCAAATCCTGCCTGTAGTCTTCAAACTGTACCACAGAAATTTACCACCGAATCATTTTTATTAATAAAAATGCCATGATTTAAATTTTAATCACACTAAGAGTAAGATGCTTACAACATGTGAAGTGAGAAAACCGAGAGACCCAAGATTGAATGATACAACAGGGGGGGCCGCACCTCTAAACAGGTTTGATGCATGCAGAATAACCCCATCTCCCCCCAAACACGCAATCAGATCTACCCTCTCATGAAGATCACTATATGAGCGTGAAAAAAGCGTGGGTCAGATTAAGAATGTAAAAGAGCCGAGCCAGGTTAGGTTCGGCTTGTTTATTTTAAGAAGCTGAAAAGTCGACCTTGATCCAGCTCGTGGCTCGTTCATTTTTTTAGTATCTTTTAACATATATTGATATATAGAAGGCAATTTTCTTATAACATATAATACAAAATTTATAAACTACAGAATTTATAACATTGTATGTATTATATTATAAACTACAAAGATTGCCTTTTTTACAGATCAATAAGCATCCTATATGTAATTTAGTTCAATATTTTTATATTTTAGTTATTATTATCATATTTATTAAAAAAAAATGGGGTTTATTTAAACGAGCCAACCCTAGCTCTGGCTTAGCTCGTTTACGAACTGAACAGGCTTGGCTTGGCTCATTTAGAAACAGGTTCTTTCGAGCGAGCCACGAGCTTTTTGAACAACCCTACGTCAGAATGTCAGATACCAGGTTTTATTAAAAACGGGTTAATTTATATGCGGATCAAGTCGGGTTTGGTTGAACCAGGATCCTTTTGTCCAAAATTTCGCGTTTTCTAATAAATACTTGAATATGATTACAAAATTGTACTGGTTTTAATAATAATCTAATACCTTGTATCTCAATCGAAGTTTTATATAATTTACTATAAAACGATTACAATAAAGTGGCAGGCAAACAGGCAACAAGCTGCGCCGCAACCCCCTTTTGAACAGCAAAGCCAATCCTGCTAAAAACGAAGCTTTGGGACCTAGAAGCTGAAGAGGTTCCGTGTACGACGCGCTGAACCCTACTCAAAAATTTCACAGCCTCTGGAGCCAGAAAACCAAATGTATCAAAGGCAAATGGTAGAAAGACATGTTGATTATCTAAACAAGCTTTCTCGTGTTTAACAACTTTGCCCGATTCAGCCTTCAACGCAGCCTGACCCACAACAAACCCACGGTCCCTGAGCCCAACAAGAGGAGACACTCATCCACACAGGCGTGTTTCCCCCCTTGTATCTTGACTGTAGAAAGTCTGTATAAACCCAAACCCAGGTATTCTTGCAAAAACATCGTGAACCTCAGGTTCTACAAGAACATTCATATATTCTTGGTGAAACAAGAAAGACGCAACCTGTGTTTCAAGCAGAAAAAACACCAATTTTAAACAAAATAATAAGTGACAAGAATATTATTGTGATGGAAGTACCTCTTTAGCTTGTTCCATTAATTCTTGGCCGAGTTTCTTCAAAAGTAACACAGTTTTGGGTGATGATTTCCACATCAGCATCTGCTGTTGGGTGCTGGGATGAGTAAAAGCTAATGAAGATTCTGTTACTTTTTCCCGAGTGCAAGAAACGCCATCTGTTCTAACTAGAAACATCACTGCTTTCTTTCTTGATTAGATTCTCACAACACCAGTTGTTGAAGCACACATATTCGCCTCAATCATTTCCACATCTTCATTGCTTAATTCCTCATTATCTATTCGTGTGACGCGTGTCACTTTCCTATCCGCATCATTAAATTCTTTTAAACTGGAACGCGAATTATCTTGATTCTGAAGAACATTGTTCCCATTTGTTGAATCAAGATTGCTGATGCTTAAAACCGACCCGTTATTATTAGGTTTCTTACTTGGTTTTGTTTGTTTCTCCAATCTTTTGTGTTCAAAAGTGAAATAAGTCGAAGGGGAAAAAGTTTTATTTTTTAAAAACTTGGACATCTCTTTTCTGGAGAAAACATTGGTAGGAGGTAACTGGGATTCAATAGGATTTACACACAAATGAACAACACCCTCATTTCGATCATCATCAATTTAGACACAATCTTCAGCATGTTCATAATCTTCATCATCGTCAATGGTAAATTCTTTTGGTGTTTTGTTTCTGGTCATAACATCTTAAAAAAACACGTAGAAAACATAGGTTCGATTCGGTTTTTTTAAATGGATAACCGAACCTAAACCCAAAAATAAGTTTTTCTAAAAACTAAAAAAATTAACCGTCGGTTAATGCTTCGGTTCAGTTTTTTCGGTTTGATTTTTTCGGTTATTCAGTTTGATTTTTTCGGTTAATTCGGTTTTCTGCTCACCCCTAATGTTGATACGAGTTAAGTATGTTTGATACCATTCGTCAGCGCAGGAGACAGTAGCGGCACATGTATAGTTTATAATAAAATATTTAGCATATTAATAAAAACATATATACGACTAATGATCAAAGCGACACAAATTCGGTTGGTATCAGTGAGCTTCATTACGGACTTACAATACTAGCGCTATACCCAAAAGTTATATTAGTTAACGCCCAAAGTATTTGTACAACTTATAACACGCAAAAAAATAGTAACATTTAAAACAACATTTATTCGGTTTGTAAAACATGGGCTTTGTGACGGCAAATTGACATGAATTGAATCAGGGTACATTTGTTGTGGTGTTGAAAGTTGAAACTAAAACATAAATTACAATTAAAAAAAAGCCGCCACGTGGATCAATGACAGTCTTGTGACACCAACCTATTGATTTTTATCTTATATATAATTACACTATCATGTCTTTATATTTAAAATATGTGACATATTTTGTCCTTTTGATAGTCGAACGTTATTTTAAATATAGGCCATATATGTTTGTTAGATACTTTTTAACAACGAAAACTACTCAAAATGTCAAACATCCTTTCGTCTAAGCACACTTAACTCTTGAGTCATTCAATTCGCCGTATTCAATGTCACACTCAACAAGAATATAAAACGATATAGAATTTGTATAGGAAATCACAATGAAAGGAGCTTCACTAGTCTACCTTGGTTGATGTGTCACAACCAACTATGATGTATTTTTCAGTATGATATCTTGAACAACTTTGTAAATCGTGTAGTCGTTTTCAGATTAAAATATATCGCTTATACACGATAATCATAGTCAGATAAAATAAAAAAATCTTCAAAGAACGAGAATTTCCGATATGTGAAAATTTGAGTGTTAATTTGATGTGTTTTGTTCAAACCAAATGATTCCTTTATATACAGGTTGAAGCATCATAATGAACCGTTGCAATTCTTCACGAAAAGGCATGACATGTTATAGTTATAAGCGCTACAAATACACCAACCACCGAATGTCCCTTCAGGACGTAAAGAACCATCTGATCGTCTGGTTACAACTGATCAGATGTGGCCGCTATTTATCAGCTGTTACTACCAATGGTCAGTTGTTAATTAGACTAATCAGTGGTCCAGTAAATTAAATTTGTCCAATATTCGAAAATAGTAACATGGTGACACCAAAAATTACTAGAACCCACTTTTTAATCAAGAGTTGTGATAATATTATTTATTACCCACAAGGTTTTTGTTATTAATGGAAACATTTTGTTACTCTAGGTAGTGGCTGCCTTTACAGAATAATATTATTCCAGAATAGATATAACAAAAAAAGCATTTGGCAAACATATCCTGCAGAAGATATATGCAATGGCTTCCTCCAAATTTTATATGCTTCTTGTTCTTGTGTTCATATCTTCAGCGGCTAAATCAGACATCGATATTCCATACTTCGGTAAACCCTTCCTCGAAATATTGATGAAACTGATAGCATCTTATGTTTGTGTCTGTTTTTGTTCATGAACAGATAATCTTTGCGATGAAGTCATATGTGGAAGAGGAAACTGCTCAATTGATCTTGCTAAACCATTTAACTTCGTTTGCAAGTGCGAGCCTGGACGGCGAAGAACTCTAGTTTCGGACTTGGAAGATGATCTTCCGTTCCTTCCTTGCGTCATGCCCGACATCACATTTAACCTTGTAAACAAACTAGCTATATAAGTATATATGCATTTGTTACATCTACTTTACACTGTTGTTTTCTTAGGTACCATCGACTACTCGTGCATGCCACCACCTCCTAAGATTCCTGCCATCCCTGAAATATATCTGTCTTCGATCGTAAATATCATATACTAGTTTTATTGAACTTTAGCATAATATTTTATTGTTAGTTTATTAAGGTGTTGTAATTATTATTCAGCTTGTTACTGGACATACTGTGGAGAAGGTACATGCAATAACAAGGATGCAACGTATATGCATACGTGCGACTGCAAGCCTGGATATACGAATCTCCTAAACATCTCCCATTTTCCATGCTTTAGCGACTGTACGGTTAATCATCGATTCTTGACTCGATATAAATCATAGCTGGATCTTTGCATAAAAAGTTTGGATTTTGAAACAGGTGCTATTGGAACTGATTGCAGCAGACTTGGCATATGGTCACCAGACACGACAAAGACGACTCCTCCGGGTGATGGCAGTCAAAATGATAGCAGTCAAGGTGAGACAGCACCTTCAGCAACCAGTCAAGGTTTGACTGATTAAATTTATTCAACCAGAAAAGGATTTCATGTGAACTGTAAAGTGTAAACTATAGATTATAAAAGGTCAACCTGTTTTTGTTGACTTTGATTTTTGATTTTTGATTTTTGTAGGTATCAGGTTTGTTTCTGGAGGCTTACATTGTATTGGGGTCATAGTGATTTTTTTAGCCATGGCTGTATGGAAATAGGAAACATGAAACATGTTTGGGTTGTTCATTATTTTGTTTTGAGAGCTATTCATGATGTTTTGGTTGATATACATACACAGACACCATGTTAGTTATTGATGATTGTTTTGTGTATAAAAATAAGATATATTGCATGTTAAAATAAGGTCTTATATCAAAAGTGTACACCAGCTTGCATGTCACATCATATGACCGTATATTTTTTGTCATATTATACGAGTCATTCGATGTCATATGGCTCGTATGACTGGTGAAAAACGTCATAGGGCCAATAAGACTTTTCCGTGAATGGTCATATTTCTTTGTTGGCCAAAATATACAACCCGTATAGGTTGGCCCTTGTATGATTGGTATGACATTTTTCGTGATATCATGAGCCATATGACCTTTATGTTTTCTCTTATGGTAGCGGCCACGAGACAGATGGAACATATTGATTGGATGAATAATTGGAATTAAAATATATTTATTTAAAATGTGATGACTTTAGAAGTTGTAGCAGGTTTACTTCTAAGGGTCCAAACAAATGCCTACATAGCCTTCATTCTTTTTCTTTAGCATTGATTGCAATATAATAAGAACCACACGAGTCACATTATCAAGAAATACAATTAATAAACATGGTATAAACTAACTAGACTACTTTCCATAAAGTACAATATTATATAAAAAAACATGATATTATAGTTTATTTAAAAACAAATGTGTGACTTTTTAAAGGAGAGAGCATCATGCTTAAAAGGTAAAACAGGTGATGCTAAGAAATACTCCCTTATATAAATCCTCAATAATTTACTTATCACCTGTACAATGGTACACACATATAATCTTTCCTAATTGTTTGATCATCCTGCATATACTTCTTGGGACTCCTCGGGAGTTGACCAGTGGCTCAAAAGTGATTCCACAGTCAACCTTCGTGTTGCACTAAGCATCGATATGAAAAACCGACAACCATCAATTTTGTATTCTTCCAATGGGTCCCTATGCCCAAAACTCCTCACATTCACCTACATCAAATTAACCATTTATCTGTTAAAAACTTCCTAGTCAATCGCAAAACTGAAATAATACAGAAGTACAATGTTCAAAGTCTATTTAAGCATGTGCATAGCTTATTTTTAAGCTAAGTGACAGGCATGATGTTTCAAGATCACATTTTTTCTCAAATGATTATAATGAGGAAAAATAAGTAATCAAACATGAAACTTTTTGGAATCTAATTTATGATAATGTGCATACCGCTGAATTTAGTCTGTTCATGTTGACAAGATGATCCCTCCAGAAACTATCTAGGGATTGCACAAGAACCGTTCTCTGTATTCAATACTGAAAATTTAATATATTATTAAAAGAATAAAGAAATAAAAATCAAATATTGTTAGCATTAGATTTATATTACCTCGACTTCTTTCACGTATTCTTCAGTATAACCAGACTCTTGAACAGCATTCATATACGAAGTAATTAACAAATCACCAAGGTACTTGCGCAGAAGATTAACAGTAACTCGATATCTTCCATCTCTACAGTTAACAACCCAAGTAAATAGGTCAAATTTGCCTGCTAATTCATATTATTATAATAAAAAATTGAAACCAAATTCATAAAAAACATTTATTGTACACACTTGAGTGAATCATCAGAGCATATGGCCAGCCAGCGTTTCAGTGAAGAAGCCTTCTTACGGATACCTCTAAAAGCGTTTGGAGGTTGAGGTAAATTGGAAAACTTGAAGTCGTTAATATGTACATCACTCGTTTCATGAGCATTAACAAGTGAACGCAATAAAGATTCCACTGTAATTCCTGTACATGATTCTGAAGAAACCACATATATGATTTAGTCCAAAACTTTAATAAAGAGTAAATCCTAATCAAAACTGAAAATATAACTCACCATCTAAAATCTTCCAAGAAATTGCAAAAAAGTCCTTTAAGAGTATGTTTAAGTTCCAATTGTTTGGATGCTAATGAATGTCACATTATGGAGATCAGAAATATCCAGGTGACTAGAACTTGAATATAGGGTAAAGATAATTTAGTTAATAATACCTTTAATGGATTAACATTTGCCAAAACAATTTCATCTACAACTGCTTGCATGTACCTAATATCCATGCATAAAATATTTAAATTGCAAAAGTAACACAACAAAAATCACAGGATTTTATGGAATATGATATACTAGTTGTTTTAACGTCTACTTTTTTGCATTAACAATTTTCAGGGAAATAAGGTGAATAAGGTGAAGAAAACACTCACTGGAATATGTGATGTGAACAACTCTCGGGATCACCAGTTATAATTAATTGACGAAGATCATAAACATGCTTCCTTTGAACCTGGAACCAGAATATTATATATTCAGTAATGCAACTCCAATGGCCATTCAAACATAACTAGAGTCTAGACATATTATTTTAACTGGGAAAACATAAAATATAATAATTAAAAATCATCACCAAATCCCTGGTTTAATAGATGACTAAAAATAAGAACAAACTACATGTACGCGATGGCATATACTATAGAATATGTGTGTACCTCTAACACTTCATCAAACTCTACAAGGCTCTTTCTTATATTGAAGAAATACTTTTCTGCAGAAACTTGGAGAGACAGAAGCTGAAATTTGAAATAAATTGAATTAACAGTTAATGTTAAAACGAATAAACATCAAGCAAGTTAACAATTAGAGGAATATAATACACAAATTAACATAATAAAATTATCATATAATGAATTAAATCACACCTGTCTAACAATTGCATCACCTTCAATTGGCACATCCTCATCATTTGTGATCCTTGATATCAGATTCACAGCCCACTCAGTGTCGAAGTTGAACTTTTGAAACATTTCATCCTGCAAACTGTAACATTGATAAATGAAAATCAAAAAGCAAAAGAAAGATGAAAAACACATTGTACAGAAATTAACAATGAAGAATCAAGTCAACTATTTGACTTGAAGCTTACCTAACCATGAACCGTGTTGATCCAGGATCTCCCTGTCTTCCTGCTCTGCCACGAAGCTTTATAAAGCACAAAAATACATATAAAGTGGTTATTGATTTTCTAATCAATATGTAAGGATAAAAATCACAAGTCCTGAAAAGGTCAAAGTTTAGTTAACTTACCTGATTGTCAATTCTCCGAGACTCGTGTAAAGATGTGCCAACCACGTGGAGCCCACCAAGTCTTTTGACTTCCAATCCTTCATTGTAACAGTGAACTTCACAGTCTTTTAAAACTGACACATAAGCAAGTGCAATGCAAGGACCAAGAGGGTACATCTCTGACTGTTCCTCTACAAGTCTTTTCAGCTCATCTAAACCCACTGATTGGCTCATCTCAATCGATTCTGAAATTACAGATTTAGCCTTCTCATATGTCCAACTCTTGTTCTCACTTTTGGACACATATTTAGCTGCATTAATAAAAGCAGTACCGAGAACATTAACATGTGTATTCACAAGATATTTCTAGATTAACAAATGAAGTCAAAGGTCAAAGCTACTAACCCATTAGAGCAGTCTTAGCTAGCAAAGCTAATGATGACGGTCCGATTTTCATATTTGATAATACGTTTTGTGACATTGTGTCTGCAGAGTCTATATCTGGAGTTTCATGACTCAGATGTGAAAGTATGCTGTCCTCTATAACTTCTTTTGCAAGCATCTAAAATAAACATAAATCGCATGTTGTTCAGAGTCTATTTACTTGGAACACAAGTAACGTACATAAGAGACTGAAAAAGTCAACACACCTTTGGATTGCCTCCCAATATAATGTCCGTACCCCTACCAGCCATATTTGTAGATATGGTGATGGCATATTTTCGTCCTGCTTGGGCCACAGTTTGGGCCTCTCTTGCAGCATACTGAAAGAAAAATATAAAATCAAATATAAATTTTAAGAATGTAAATCAGTCCAACAAAAGTAAGAATTTTATGAACCTTTGGTCGCGCATTGAGAACATTGTGAGGGATCCTGCTTTCCCTTAATAGATAAGACAAATACTCTGAATTCTCAACACTACATTCACAAAAAGAAGCATCTTTTAAATGAATAAACCAAAAAAAATACACAAATGAAGGATGAAATTATGAGATAATATCGTAAGTACCTAGTCGTTCCAACTAAAACAGGGCGACCAGCTCTAAACATATTTATAATTTCTTCACGAACATATTCCCATTTACCACGAGCAGTCTATGTAATCAAAACAATTAAAAGATGGATAACGACTTTTAATAAGAAGTATTTAATAGCGAGAAAAAAAATAGTGTCTTACTGCAAAAGCTTGAATTGGTAAATCATTACGAATATTTGGCATATTTGTGGGGACTTCAATAACAGGTGTCTGGAACATTTTCAAGAACTCCTTTTCCTGTAACAAAGTAAATGAATAAGGCATCTAACAGTATATTGATATTAATGATCAAATGTAAATTCATAAAATGTCAAATACTTCAGTTTTTGCAGTCCCAGTCATCCCCGAGAGCTTTGGATACAGCTTAAACAGCGACTGGTATGTAATTTGCGCAACTATAACCGAATCTGCCTAAAAAGCACAAAAGAATAAAGCTAGCAAGAAGAATGATGAAGTGGCACACACACAGGACAATTGATAAACATCACTATATACCTGGATTGGTAGACCTTCTTTGGCCTCCACAGCCTGATGAATCCCTTCTGACCATCTCCGTTTTTCTTCCACTCTCCCTGTCAACTTCAAAAGAAAAAAAGAAATATTTAAAATAAAGAAACTCACTAAAAGTAACTTAATGCGAATCAAAGAAAGCTAAGAGAAAGTAATGACATAAAAATTGTGTTTTGTACCTCGTTTATTATGAGAGCCTTCCCGTTTTTAACAATGTATTGGACATCTTGTCGGTAAAACTCCTTGGCTTTCAAAGCATTCATGACAAATCTATAATGTATAACAAGAGGTTGAAATTGAATGATTAACTTAATGGTTGCTACATGAGAAAAAAAAATATGAAATAATGTAAGTTACCTAGCCCAGGGATCATTCTCATCCCAAAGATCATTTGTTTCCAGAGCCATCTCAGATAGGGCAATTCCTTCTTCAGTCAACTCCACTGAATTATCTTTAAGCTCTATTTTGTAATGCTGTGCAGTGAAATAAACAATGAAGCACAATGGATATTAATAGCCGAAAACAAAAAAAAATGAAAGAAATAGAAATAAGAAACTAGATTACAAGGCCACGCGTGAGAAGCTCAGCTACTTTGGCCGCAACCGGATAACGTGAAGCGTCCTTACTGGCCTGAGATGCAGATCAAAGTTATATAAATAAATAGTAATACTAATAACAGTAATAATAAGTTACTACAACTTTAAAAGTTGGAACCAAAAGATACCTCGCCACTTATCAGCAACGGGTTTCTCCCCTCATCAATTAGGACAGAATCAACTTCATCGACTATTGCAAAATGAAACGGATTTGGCCTGATAAACAATGTGCTATTAGTCCTGGAGAAACTTAAATCAAATATGCTCTATGAAGAAATATAGCAATACCATCTCATAACCAGTTGTCCACTGCTACCAGCAAGATTGTCTCTCAGATAGTCAAAACCAAGTTCCTAAATAATTAAATTTACATCCATCAGAAGGTACAAGTGACAAATATTGCAGTAAAAACGACATAGAGAGACTTACAGAATTATTGGTGTATGTAATATCACATCTATAATTAGACCTCCTTTCCTCAGATTTCATCCCTCTCTATCATGTAGAAATATCAAAGCAAAGATAAAGCTTTTAGTAGTTTATGCCTTTATGAATGTTATTAAGTATGGGCATCTGGCTTAATAACTTACTTGAATAAGACCAACAGAAAGACCTAGAAAGCGATGAACACGACCCATCCACTCAGCATCACGTTGAGCAAGATAATCATTAACAGTAACCACTGTAAATCAATAGATTATGGCGATCATACTACAGAAAATTTAGAGTACAAGAAAAACAAATATTATACGCATACCATGAACACCCTCGCCAGTCAAGGCATTAAGATATGCAGCCAATGTTGAAACTAATGTTTTTCCCTCTCCAGTTTTCATCTCAGCAATAGACCCGTCATGAAGCACCGCCCCACCAATAATCTAACAATTGCAAGACCAAACTCCAATCAAATTCATAAACCCAAATAAGCATTCCATTACATATATAAAGTCATTGAACTTTATCTAAAGTTAATAGCAGAGAGAGACCTGCACGTCAAAATGACGCATACCAAGCTTCCTCTTGGCAGCTTCACGAACAACAGCAAATGCCTCTGTCGCATAATTAAGTAAAGTAAATACATATATTCAATCAATACATAGGAAATAGAAACAAGCTTTAATGCCCTAAACATAAAAGAAGCCATTTAACAACCTGCTTGGATATCCGCAAGTGTCTCTCCTTTTGCCAAGCGCAGTCGGAACTCAGCAGTTTTTGCAGTTAGCTAATTCACCATTAAAAAAAAGTTAAATACTTGACATAACAAAAAAAAACATAATACAATGGAAAACAATGAAAACAGTCGAACCTGTTCATCAGAAAGCTTCTGAATTTGCGGCTCAAAGGAATTAACCAACCCCACAAGCCGATAATAATCCCGAACAACCCAGTAATTCAAACTCGTGAAATCGGCCCATGTTTTCGTAACCCGGCCAACATTTTCCTTCAAAAAAAATCAAGCAGCATTTCATCAAACAGTTGGTGGGCATATGGGCATTTAACCAATTTCAAACCAGAAAACATAGAATACAAAGAGGGGTAGTAACGCCGTGAGTGTACGTACCTTAAGAGATGCAGTGATTGTAGAATTAAACCGATGGCGTCGTGTACGGAAGGAAAGAAGTGGAAAAGAAGTGGTGGGCAGTGTACAGAAGAAGTTAACAGGTGAACATGAGCGTTGATGGTTTGTGTTTAGGGTGAAGATAGATGGGTTTGAGAATGTAGTAGAGAAAGCCGCCATGTTGCAGTCGTGGCCGGAGTTCTGTTAAGAAACTGAGCGCCGAGTATCACCTATATTACATTATAATATATATAGTTATAATATATAAGCAAATTTTCATATTCCATACTTTCTCATGAGACGCTATTAAATTTAATGTTCATTAACCCTCTAGTCCGATCTCCATTTCCAGACGCATTGAAGGCATCGCCAGTTATATATTATCTATGGCGGACCGCCTTAATTATTGCAATCAATGGCTAATTGTGTTGAATATGAATATGCAAATGAAGAGTGGAAGGTTTAGGGTATTAATTTCTTATTCAATGTTGTTATTGATTTCTTCTTGTTGATAAAGGTCGACGCTCTGTATTTATCCCTACCATACCTAATTCTTTGCCTCATCCCCATCGCTCTAAACCCCTAACCCCTAGCAGCATATGGGAATCAGTAGCCGGATTTCAATCACATTTTCTATTCACATTTTATAACATCATAGCAAAATCTTCAGATGCCAGCCTCATCCAATCCTGCCATGCACCCCCCTCAAGTTAAGTGCCTCATTCTACTCACCTGCGTGCATACTAAAAGTCAGCTACACTGAGTGAGCTCTAGTTAATACAATCAACTTACAATACATCCTTATATTACATACTTGTCATTCTTTACTTTCTTTCATACATCATACTTTATCTTTCTTTACATACATACTTTACATTTTAAAGAACCTTTCGCCCTATAACCTCACAGATATTATTAGGGTCCGCCACCTTAAAGAGTCTTTTGCCCTCACTTATTGTAATAATAATATAAAATGTGAATAGAAAATGTGACTGAAATCCGGCTACTGGTTTCCATAGGCTGCTAGGGGTTAGGGGTTTAGAGCGATGGAGATGAGGCAAAGAATTAGGTACGGTAGGGATAAATACAGAGCGTAATTCGACCTTTATCAACAAGAAGAAATCAATAACAACATTAAATAAGAAATTAATACCCTAAACCTTCCATCTCTTCATTTGCATATTCATATTCAACACAATTAGCCATTGATTGCAACAATTAAGGCGGTCCGCCATAGATAATATATAACTGGCGATGCCTTCAATGCGTCGGAGATGGAGATCGGACTTGAGAGTTGCAGGAGGGTTAATGAACGTTAAATTTAATAGCGTCTCATGAGAGAGAGAATGGAATATGAAAAGTTGTGTATATATATATTATATAATGAAATATAGATTATTACGATAAGTGCTTAAATTTTCCTACAATACTATCCTCCGGTGACGTTCACACTGCTCTGCCATTGAAGGCCCCAACTTCAATCGTCAATGGAAAACCGACAATCAATTGATGGTCCTATTGAATCAAATGTTGGCGGTCGTTGGTAGATATGAAGTCGTGATGAGTGCCTACATTTATTTCATAATCTGGCGCCTTGGCATGGGGATTAATCCGAGCCTCAATCTCTGGTATGTGTTAATCTGCAACCTCTACTTCAACCATGGGGGTTTCATACTTTTTTCTTCAGGTACGTTGGTTTAGTCGTTAGATGCAAAATTGTTGGCACTTATATAGTTTTCTAATTCGAAACGACTTTTATGTACATTGTTGCTATCTTTCTTCACATTACAGGCCTTCAAGGTTTCTAATGGTTGAATTCTTTACACGATTTACGGCTTATATTTGTCTGCAATTTGGATTTGAAACCTAAATAAATTTATTATGAGTGTAAGGTTTGCAGGTACTTGATTATTTATGGTACTGACTTAGCAATTTGTTATTTTCTTGTTAGCTTAAGAGGCTATATATCAATTAGCAATGAAGCATTAGCTCACTATTTATTATCTGGAATTAATGTTTACCAGTTGAGAAGAGAAGACAGGCATGAGGTAGGAAAGCATTCTTTTGGCAGGTTACTCTAAAACTTTGAATGATTTAGATCCTCATATATTATCAATTATGTTTATTCCAAAAGGCTGATGATATTTTCTTTAATTCCTGTATTCACAAACAGTATTCTCGAGTTAAAAATGCATATTTTATTTTCTTTGGTCTAATTAGTCCCGCTTCATTGGCTCACGAATAGAGGCAGCAAAAGGAGCAGGTTGGATGACGGGTCACCACCATTCACCAACTAATATAATTTATCTTTTTTTTTCTTAAAATTTATAAGTGAACCAAATGAACACGAACGGAACATGTCCGTGTGCTTTCATGTGCATAACAGATAATCGAACACTAACAATTAAACAAAAAGAATAAAAGTTATAAAACCATTTATCTTTTTTTTTTCTTCAAAATTTTAAACTAACTGAATGAACACGAACGGGGCATGTTTGTGTTCGTTCGTTTAACTTCAGCCGAACAGATAACCCAACACAAACGATTAAGGAAATGGAGTTCTTTTGTTCGTGTTAGGAAATTGAACATGTTCACACGTGCATTAGTTCATGTTCATTTATGTTCGTTTGTTAACGGCATAAACAGACGGTTCATGAACATGAACAAACTAATATAAGTGAACAAACATAACGAAGCTAAAACCATTTAAAACTAATGTAAAGAAGAATGTGTTGGGCCTAAAATGTTATTGAAACTATACTAGGCATTGCTGACGGGCCAAAGAATTACAAATGAATATATCAATGAACTTAAACAAATGAAAACTATCAAACGTAAACACAATGTAAACTAACAAACATAAACGAACATGCTTAAACAAATGTAAAATAACAAACATAAACGCACGAACTTAAACAAACATAACCAAAACAAGCATGAGTGAATAAATTAAACAAATGTAAACAAACAAAAATTAATGAATGCTAACTAATGAATAAAAGAAACAAATGAACAAACACTTTGTAACATCCCGAAATTTCTAAAGTAATATTTAATATATTATTTTGTCGGGTGAAATAAACGAGTTAGTGGAACGATAATAATAACAGCAAAATATGAAGACTTAGTAGGATAATTAGATGGGATTAGATAGGGACCAAAAGGAAATATGGGCCTTCGGTCCATGGGCTTAAGGGAGTATAAATACCCCCTTAAACCCCAATCTTTTCCATTCCATCCATTTATCCATCCTAATCTCTACACACCCCAAAATACACACACGACCCGAACCAAGATCCAAAGGCGAGGACCCGAGCTTGTCGGTGCTAGATCGTCGTGACGAACCAAAGCAACAAGACCAGCTCGTGTTCGTAGTTCGACTCATTTACGGTACGTTTATATCGAGAACTTGTTCGTTTAGGTTGGGATTAGTATAGAAATGATAGATCTGTGTTTGTATGGTAAAAACGAATCCAACAAAGCTAAACTTACTGAAAATGGTTATGATTTGATGGGTTAATCGATTGATAAAAGAACCCGTAACCTATATGCCTAAATCGCACCCTTTAAACATCAATGTTAGGTCGATTTGATGGTTGGGGTTTGTAGGCGCTGGTCAGACGATTCCATGAATACCTAAATCAAGTTATTTGGTTAAGAAACGAAGATGATTAAGGGATTTAAGCACGAACAGTAGCTGCAGCCGACAACTTCGCCTGCAAGCTAAGTTCGCCTGATGAACTTCGCCTGCAAAGCTAAGTTCGCCTGATGACAACTTCGCCTAAAGCTAAGTTCGCCTGATGACAACTTCGCCTAAAGCTAAGTTCGCTTAAGGTTCAACTTCGCCTAAAGCTAAGTTCGCCTAAGGTTTAACTTCGCCTAAAGCTAAGTTCGCCTAAGGTTTAACTTCGCCTAAAGCTAAGTTCGCCTAAGGTTTAACTTTGCCTAAAGTCGAGTTCGATTAGAAAATAAATTAAAAACCTAATGAAAAATGTGCTAAGACAGTTAATGTAAATAAAATTTGGTGCGTGAACGATCTTATACGAGGTAGCTACTATATAATACTTGTTGGTGCGTGAACGATCTTCGGATATTGCACGCATCGCCAAGGATAGTGATTGCCAAGTGGTTATTAGTGTGTATGAATGCTATGATGTGACTTGCTTATTATGTAAATGATATGAAGCATGTTGTAGACAAGTAGAGGTAGAGCGTGTTAGAAGTGGCAAGAGTGTAGTAAGAGTGTTAGTGGCATGACGATAGTACATGGTAGGGTAAGCCTATACGTGACTACGTCATTAAAGTGGCAAAGTGGCAAAGTGGCATAACGTTATACGTTATTAAAGTGGCAAAGTGGCAAGGTGGTAGGTGTAAATAAGAGGCTAAGTGGTAAGGTAAGCAGGTTAGATAGTGGACTACGTGTCTTCGGATACGTGTATGATGCAAGTAGTGGTTGTATGATAAGTTGCTTGATTAACTAGAACTCACTCAGCGTAGCTGACTTTTAGTATGCACGCAGGTGATCAGACCAAAGAACTAGCATGAGGATGACACATGGCATGGATTGAACGGCTGGCATCTTAAAATGGAATAAAAGATGTTTTAAATATAATGATTTGTTTTATAGTATCAAAGAAGAGATTGAATGTTTTGTAACGAATGCTTCAAGTAAACGTTTCCGCGAAAGTTTTAATTAACTCTGATTGCAAGAACTGTGTTTATGAGTAAATCCGACGCTAAAGTAGGGCTACCGGTTCGGGGCCTTACACACTTATTAACATGAATGAGCGATCAACACATGTTTTCATGTTCGTTTTTTACCCTAAATGAATTTTTTTTTCGTATGTTCGTTCAACATAAACAAATTTCCAGCCAATCGGTACAGACTGTTACTAATTGTTGGGCTTGATTACAGGCCTGCAAATAATAATTTGTTTATAACTTAGAACTCAATTATTTCATATTTTGGAAATTGTAGCTTTTGGACAAAATGATGGTGAAGCTAAAAGAGCAAGGACAGAGAATTTTAATATACACCCTGGTGAAGCTAAAAAAGAAAGGACATAGAGTTTTAATATACACACAATTTCGGCACATGATGGAATTGTTGGCAGAATAAACCAATTACAAGATACCAACAGGTAACAAGTTTGACTTTTGTTGTTGACTTCGATGTGAATACGTGGTCTTTAAATGCTATTCAAAGATGCCTATATGAACGCATAGATGGGAAAGTTTGCGGTGGTGAAAGACAAGTTCAGATTGACAAGTTCAACTCGGTCAAACACAAATTCAGCGTGATAGGTTCAACATGGTCGAGTCAGTTGTCCCATTTTACCCATTGCTTTAATTTCTGCCGTTTACCTTGAATCTAGAACCTATTTAAGTTGAAACTAATTTCACAACTTGTAACAGTCAACCTTTTGACGTACTTTTGAATCCATTTAGTCAAATAAAGGTAATTAATCACTACAAGTTATGTTTAGAATAAGTTGAATTGTATTTAAATAGAGATTACACTATTAACAGCTTCTTAACCGCTAAAAATATTAGTTGCACAAATTTTGCAGGTTCAAGCCTTTGGCGGTCAATGACTTTAACAAACTCTTAGTATTAACTATTTGAATTCTTGGCTCATCCATCCATAAGACAAATGTAAATATATCAATGCCACCTAATAATGGGTCAAAATCGGTTGGGCTAGGTTGACGTGAAGCAGTGTATACCCTTTTCTTAAAAAACCTTATAACGTATGTAGTTTAAAGACGCTGGTCGCATCATTTAAAATCATTATGACAGCCTACTATTGACCCGTTTTTTCTTATTTGACCTGATTTTGGCTAACTATTTTTTGACTTATCATGTTTGACCTGTTATCGATAGTAAACGGGTCGAAATTGTCACAATTTTTGTATTTGACCGGTGAATGTTAGATGAAACAGGTTATGTTGACTCGTAAATATGAAGAGCTTCGATTGCCTGAAGTTTTCTTACAAAAATTTAACAAGGTTTTTTAAGTTATAAGTCTAGAAGGTAAATAATAAAAGCGTAAATTGTACTTTTTTAGAGTTATTTTAAGTATACGGAGGTTTTAAATTTTTGGATCATTACCTTCAAATATTCGAAAGTTATTTTAAACTCCTACAGATGGTTGTTTTGGCTTTTTTTTGACGGTTGCCTTAAAGTATTTCACGCACTACATGCAATACGTTTAACGTCTGCAACACACAACGATGCACTTACATATTATTTGTAACGAAAAAACATGAAGAATCATGAGCTCTCGATTTTGGAAATTACATATCCGCCTATATAACTTTTGTTTTTGCTCATCCTGATATTTTGAATCTTTATTAATACATAAAGTCAGCTTTCATAGGCTAATTATTAAATTTGTTTACATGGCCATATTTTTTTAGATAATACGATACTAATGGATCATGTGCCTTTACACATACAACATCAATACAAATTCCAAATACTGACTGGATCAACTAATCCTATCATTTTTTCTCAAAACCAAAACCAAATGATGGAAACAACGAGTCTGATGGGTCTTCAGCAGAAGCAGCAAAGAATTCTTGGAAAAACGAGCAAAGGGATCACTCGTGAGTCATGAATTGATTCATTCAGCAGGTTGAAGATATAATGAAGGTTAGTTGTGTTTGCTTAAATTAAATGTCGGTTGATACTTCATATTAGAGGTTTACTTGTGGCCTGTGTATTCTGTTATCGAAGCAGGAAACAGAGAAATCATAAGTTTTCCACTAATATATAGTTTTTCTTTGTTTTGTCAGATTGCTGATTCTTTGTAATGATATTTATAATAGAATTTTCATATTAGAAATCCAGTCTAACTACTCACCAATTAACGCACATTCAATCCTTTATGCTGATTATAAATCATAAAACCCACAAAACTATATGCATAGTCAATATATAAGTGTGCAAACCCGCACAAAAAACAAAATCCAACAAATCATATACACATGCAGCAACGCGCTCACATTGATAACCCATTTCACACCACACCAACCACTACAAACCAATATGAGGGGATAATTTACGCGAACCCGCAGCAACGCGCGGGTACTTCTGCTAGTTATTATTATTATTATTATTATTATTACATGATTCTATATCGGCGACGTTGGGTGAATGAGGGTGACGGTCGGGTCGGCGTATGTGTTGTTTACTTGTTTACAAGATTATTAAGATTCAATTTGTTAGTTGTTACGGTCATGGTGCGTAATATTAATGTCAATTTGTTCGGTTTTGGACTCGTACCAAATTAAAATGCAAATTTTGGTTTTAGTATTATATGGGTGTTACCAAAATCGAAAAGTAATATTCTTTTAATTCCTTTAAAATTTAGGTTCGATTTTGACCGGCACTCCCGCTACACAAAAAAAAAATCGAAAAATTAAAGAGATTAAACTATCATGATTTGCCGATTTAGTGGAAAAATTAACGATTAAATGGTAAGGATTTTATGGAGAAGTAGGAGGAATCGGATCTATGTGGAGAACTTAAAATCCGTGGATAGATTGGGTTGACGGTGGTGGGTACGGTGGTGGAGATTGGTGTTGACTTGGGTAAAAGAGTGGAGTGGAAACGGTGGTGATGGATGGTGACGGAGATGGTAATGCGGCGGTGACAGAGATAGTTGTACGACGGTGGTGCTCGGGTGGATTTTGGAGATAAATGGATGGGGCTTGGGTATTTAAGGGGCAGTTGATGTGAGGAAGAAATGTAAATGATTAGGAAGATGAATGAAGAAGACGGAGAAGAAGAAGAATGTGTGAGGAAGAAGACGAAAAATTGTGAAGCAAAGGGGTATAAAATGTCCACTAAGAAAGTACTCTGGTGTTTTAACCCGAATACCAGAAGAAGATAATTATATTAGCCGTGTTTAATTACAAAAAGACGAAAATACCCTGAAGAAACACTAAGTGACCCCGACAGATTACGGATAATCTTAGGGTTAAGTAGATGTTTCCCACGAGGGTTAGCTCCGGTAAAGATGGTTATTCTTAACCTGCAAAACAGACACCGTGAGCTTGTCACTAAGAAGGGGGGGGGTTCCTCCTTGTGACCACCCTCCGGCGTGAGAATCAGACTAAGTTGCTCTGAATATAAGTGTATATTAAGAGAAATAGCTAGAGAAGATAAGATAATGATACCGTTCCAAGGTGTTGGAGTATTTATAGCCGAAGGTAGGTTTCCAAGCAGGTACGGCCAGCTGTATAATATTCCTTTTCCACCAACTACGGGCTATGTACGTGCCACGATGGGAGTTGGTGGGTAGGCAGCGGCTGATAGTGACATGGCCGGCTGTATACTATTCCTTTTCCACCAACTACGGGCTATGTACGTGCCACGATGGGAGTTGGTGGGTAGGCAGCGGCTGATAGTGACGTTTTGTACTAGAGCGTGCTCCTTCTCGTACTATTGTCGGTGAGCTGTCACCCTGTGATTGGTTCATGGGCTGCTTTGGTCAGATCTTGTCTATTTTGTCCATACCTTGGCAGGTATAGTACAAAAGATCTTCCAGAAGCGTACGGACTGGCTCTTTTGGGCGGGAATATTCCCGCCTTGCTCATTCCTTCAAGTGACATTGCTGAAGTATAAGAGTTAGTGCCTTATGCGTGTAGCCTTACCGTTAGTGCGGGTAGCCTTCCTTCTTGGCTTGTACCCATAGCTGCGGGAACAGGCAGGGTACTATACCAAGGGAGGCTTTCCTGCGGGAACAGCTGGCTTATTGCGTGTAAGGTATTCTCTCTGAGCATGGTGGGTCCTGCGGGGCCAGTTAGTCTTTGCGCAGACGTACCTCTTCAAGGTGTGTCTTGCGGGTCCAACTGGGCTTTGCGGGGACCTACCTCTTCAAGTCCCCCCAGTCCATTGTTCTTCTCATGAATTATTAATAAGTGAGGTGAACTTTTGGACTTTAAGCAAGGGGTTTTAAAGAGGTTTTTGGTTTTTAAGGTTTTCCGTGAGGATTCTTCCCGCGGTTTTCCTAATGTCACTTGCAGAAATTCCCGACTTTTCTGCCTGATCTTTGGTTATGATGCGGGTAGTTGTTTAACCTCTTCGCAAGTCGGGAGTGTTGAATTTCACTTGTATAGACTCTTCACGAGGTTTTGGTAGTTTTGGACATAGTGATCAGTTATGTTAAACTACCAATTCCACCTTGAAGTTTCAAACAATCTAGTTCTCAACTCTCCCGCCATGCGGAGGTTTTATTTCCCTTTCCGCAAGCATGGCCCATAGGGTCCTTCTTGGCTTCAATTCCCTGCAAGTGCTAAGTATGTGAAGGGTTTCGCCTTGACACTGTACCTGCATTTGTCTTATGGTTTTTTGCTTCCCAAGGTAAGGGGGTATATTCCCTTTTATTTTTGAATCTTTTTGAATCTTTTTGCAATTCGAAGAGTTGGTGAAAGGATAAGAACAGTCCAAACAGTTGAAGTGACGTTGGCGTCTCTTGATGGTTTCTTCTGACGGTTTCAGGACGTGCAGTAAGTTATGGCGACGTGACAGTATATGGTCATTCCAGACGCTTTTTCAGGCATGTGGGCGCGAGTTTTCGGGCGCGTGGGCGCGAATTTTACGGCACGCGTCCTTTCGACAGCTATTGCCAGTTTGCGCTTTCCACGTGTCGCCATTTCATTGCACCTGCGCTCACTCTCTCCTCCGAATTAAATTCATCGCATTCATTGCGATGAGTATATAAAGGGGGGAGAGGGTGCATTTCAATTCACACCTTCACTTCACTCTTCTTCTTCTAAGCGATTTCCGGCGAATACTCTTAACTTCTCTGTCGAGCATTCTTCTGAAATCGTTCTCTTTCCTACCTTAAAACATGTCATCCGTTCATGATCCTGAGGTTACTGCCGAAGAGTCCGACGTATACCCTGAGAACCCGATGTCCACGTCTGACAAGGATGACAAGAGTACTGCTGGCGAGTGCCAGTGTGCTCTTTCTGTCGATTTGTATCACTACATCGTCAAGAAGTTCATGCTCGAGACCTACGAGCCTGAGTTTCCAGAGCCTCACCAGACGGTGTATGATGCCCCCAAGGGCAAGATAGGGGTTTATGCCTCATTCTTCATGTATGGGAATCTCAGATTCCTATTAACGAAGTTTGTATACCGTGTTTTGGAGAAACACGGTGTACACTTGACGGAAGTACACCCAATGGCGATCGCTAAGGTCCGCCATTTTGAATGGGTGTGCCACATTCTGGGCATTGAGCCTCGTGTCGACCGCCTGATGACCTTCTACTCCTGGAGGTGCATCCAGGGCTGGTATACCTTGGTCACCTGGATCAAGGGTTTGAAGATCTGCGCTACCGAGCGCAGTCTTCTGTCTTGGAAACGGGAGTTCTTCTACATCTCTGCCCGCGTCGCCCCCATTACGATGGCTTTTCAAGAACGAGAGAGCACTCCCCAACCTTCACGCCTCCAACTATCAGGAGACGGAATGATTTACCAAGATCTCCCAGATCCAGACTCCGGTTTACCGCTTTGCGGAGTCTGGGATGGTGATGCTCGGGATGAGGCGGGTATGGAAGGATGCCGGTTCTGGGACGCCGCAAGTACCTATCATCCTCGAATACGGTTTGAATTCTACTCCCTACGGTATGCTCCGTCTTTTGTGCTGATTTAGGGTTTTTCTTCTAACTGTTTTTCTTTTTATTTTCAGAGGGAAACAACTTACAATCGCTTCTGCAACCGCAGGAGACTGGTGGTCCCGCTCGACTGGGTACTCGTGATCTCGACGAGAACGAGTTGCTCATTTTGGAGCAGACGGCGGATAGGTTCGTGGAGGTCTATCCGCCGGGCCACGAGATTTTGAGCGCCATACGGCCAGGTAAGGGATTCTTTAATCCTCGCCCTCTGCAGGCTCAAACTTCTGCTGGAGTTCCTCTAATTTTGTCATCTTCTGATGAGGAATCCGCAGATGGGCCTGTCTTCGTGAGGAAGAAGAAAGCTGCCGCCGTGAAGGGCAAGGCGAAGGTTACCTCCGCCGTCGACCTAGGAGATCAGTCTGACTCCGAGACTGAAAGCGAGGGGGCGGCGGGGAACCCTGGTGGTGGTGAGACAATTGTCTCGGAGGTTGGGACAGCTGTCACCTCCGAGCAGCCAAGCGTTACGACGGTGACTGGAATGAAGAGGCCAGTTCCATCGGGTTCGTCCCCGCCCGTCAGAACCTTCAAGATTATGAAAACCCGTAAGTGTACTTTTCATTTATCTTTCCCGCATTCCTCTCCGCCATTGTTTTTAATATTTTGTTAATCTTCATGCAGGCGTGGATGCAACCGCATTCCAAAGTGGTGCGGGAAGGAGCGGTTCTGGACCCACGACGGTAGGTTTGGTCCACCTACCCGAGACGATGACCCAGGCGGCTGCGCCTGTTTGCAGTATTGGTTCAGTTGCTCATCCCGTTGAGGCAACTGTTCCAATTGTGACGTCATCTCCGCCGGCTGTCAGTGCCATCTTCACCGCATCCTTCACTGAGCCGGCGGTGATTTTTTCTGCGGGCTCTTCCGCAGCAGCGGCCACGGTTGTGAGTTCACCTCCAGTGAGTTCACCTCCGATGGTCTCTACCACGGCGGCTTCAACCGTGCCTCCGGCACCGGCGACTACCTCGTCCCCGGCCGGTTCATCAGGTATGTTCAGAGTTGGGGCTTCTAGCCAATCTCTGCCTCCTTCCCATCTCCCTGACCTCTTGGATGGATATCCCTTAGGTTCGGGTGATGGGTTTGGCGGCTACCGGCCTGTTGTCGACCCTACAGGTGCGTAGGGTTATTTTGGCCTTTTTTTTATCATTTTTTTCCTAACTGTTTTTTGTTTTTGCAGTTTCAGATTCCAATGAGGTGTATGTTCCACGGTGGAACATCCGCCGGGGAACAACCCTTCGAACGGCTGTGGATTGCGTCGAATGGGAGCGCCACGCCGCCCCGAGCGGTGCGCTGGGGGAGGCAATGGCTAGCTACCAGGAGGGTAAGCTAACCAATGAGCTTCGAATTCTCCTTGCTCGAATGCAGCCGCGCGTCGAGTTGCTTTGTCGTGAAAACGACAATTTAAAGACGGCGCGTAGCCTAGAAGTGGCTCAGGCACGTGCATTGCGGGAGGAGAACAAAAGGCTTGCCATGATTGCTGCGGAGAAGGAGAAGGCCTTCAAGGACCTTGAGGTCGAGGTATAGGCCAGGCATGAGGCCCGTTCCAAGGCTACCCAAGCTGTTAACGAACAGCTTAGGTTGGCTAAGGAAACTGCGCAGAACGCGACCGAGAGGGCCACCAAAGCTGAAGCCATTGCTGAGCCTCTGCGCGCCGAGAATGAAGAGCTTAAAGCCAAACTAGAGAGGCTTCAGCAGGCTCATGATGCTTTGGCCTTAGAAGATGCCAAGAAACTCCAAGAGCTCCTGGACCAGAAGGGTATGCTTGACCGCACTGAGCATAAACTGAAGGGCGTTGAAGAGGCTGCTGCTAAGGATGTGTTGCTTGCCAACCTTAACAAAAATGAAGCCGAACGCGCCCGTGATCGCGCCCGTGATCAAGCTCAAGCTGCCCTCCAGGAAGCTCTGATCACCAAGGAATGGCTTCTACGAGAAGCGTTGTCGCAGGTATGCGTAATTCCGTAATTTCTTTACGCTTTTCTTCATACTTAGAAAAGTTTTTGATACATATATTTTTATTTTGTAGGTTGTGCATCGGATTTTCACGAACACATCATATGACGATGCTATGAGCGCAGCCCTCAACGCTTCTCATGAGGATGGGGAAAAGGCTGGTTTCCTGCTTGGTCTGGGGTTTGTTGAGAAGGGCATCCCGCCTTCCAACTTCCCTCTTTATGACGTGGACACTGAAGCTGCTTACGACCAAGCAGTGAACCAGTATGCTGCCTTCCCGCATCCGGTGGTGGAGAAGGTGAACGAGATTGCTGCTGCTGATGATGGGCTAACTATTCTCAAGGCTTTCCTTGAACCGCCACAGCCAACTGATGGTGCGGGTTCAAGTGGGTTTGGAGGGAGTGGTCCTGAAGTTTGAACCTTGAGATCCCTTCCCATCATTAGGATAGATTTATATATTTGTAGGCGGGTAGATACCCAGCCATTCTTGTAATGTTTGAATTTTTATGGAATATAAATGTTTTGTTAATGCCTTGCCTTGTAAACCTTATATGTTGTGCTCATGCATATTTTAGTTTAACTTAGCAATTTTCTAAGTGTTTAGGATAAGTTAACCTGTCAACGTGGTAGATAATAAGTTCAAGTTTTGCTTCCTCTATCATGATAGTGCGGGTAAGACCGTCACTTTCACTTAGTAGGATGGCCAAACTTTACCTATATCTGACCTGCATGAAGGTTTTCCTCATCTTTTCCTTAGAAATTTTTACCGTTTTTATGTTTACGCGGGTTTTGCCGCCTTCTACACGCAACGACTTACTTCTTTCCACATTTATGCGGTGAATACCGGCATATCAGTCTGGAAAGTTCATAAGTATAAAGGTAAGGCTATCAACACAATGTGATAGAGGAGAATCATTTCCATTAGAAGTGGCTCTAGGCCTTTTCTTTACAAGTTTGGAATTGATCTACATGTAACATTTGAGTAATTGAGCTCCATTCCATGTTATTGGGATGGGGGTGCCATCGAGCCTTTCAAGCCGGTATGTGCCTTTTCCCTAAATTTCTTTGATAATGTATGGCCCTTCCCAGACCGGGGCCAGCTTTACTGGGCGCTCTTGGTTTGAAGCCTCGTTGTTACGCAGTATGTAGTCTTCGATTTTGAAGTTGCAGAGTTTTACCCGCGTGTTGTAGTATTTTTGCATTTGTCGCTTGTAATTCTCTTCACGCGCTGCGGCTAAGTCTCTGCGTTCTTCGGTTAGCATGAGGTCTAACCGTCTTTCCGCATCATTGTCTTCTGGTTGAGTCAAGACCCTTGGTGAGGGTAGACCAATTTCGACCGGGACCATGGCTTCAGTGCCATAGGTGAGGCTGAACGGGGTTTCTCCCGTACTTGCCTTTTTTAGCGTTCTGTTTGCCCAAAGGACGTGTGGAACTTCGTCCAACCAGCCGGATCTATGTTCCAAGAGTCTTTTCTTTATGCCGTCGACGATGCTCTTATTTGCTCTTTCCACCTCACCATTACCCTGCGGGTGCGCCACTGAGGTAAAGGTGTGGGTGATTTGAAGTTCTTTCAGCCACTTTTGTAGCTTCTTGTCAGCAAAGTTGGTGCCGTTATCGCTCACCAAATTCTGTGGAAGTCCAAAACGACAAATAATAAATTCCCAAATAAATTTTTTGATATGTTTTGCGGTTGTTTGGGCTAAGGGTTTTGCTTCTATCCACTTGGTGAAGTAATCGATAGCTACCACTAGGAACTGAACGTTCCCTGCTGCTGTGGGAAATGGGCTTTTGATGGCCATGAAGAAGTGACTGGAACAAGTTCATTTTTCGGGCGATGCGTGTTGGGTGCGTAGAGTTGGCAAGACCTGCATTTTCTGATGTATGCCAGCGCATCCGTATGCATCTCCGGCCAAAAGTATCCCGCGTTGTTTAGCTTAGCTACAACTGCGCGTGGACCTGCGTGTACTCCGCAGATGCCTTCGTGTACTTCCCTTAGGAGGTAATCAGCATCTTGGTCGTCCACGCATCTTAGGAGTGGGCCAAGAAAATTACGCCTGTAAAGTATGTCATCCACGAGTTGATAGTTCAGTGCTTTACAGCGTATCTTTCTTGCCTGTGTTTTTGACTCTGGTAGTATACCCGCCGCAAGGTAATTTATAATTGGTGTCATCCACGTTTCCGTGCCGGTTTGGATGACACAAATTTCCTTGTGCGAGACTGATGGTGTTCCAAGGAGTTCAATGCGGATGTCCTTTCCCAAGTGGGTGAAGGCTAATGATGCAAGCTTGCTTAACGCATCCGCAGATTTGTTTTCGCTTCGCTTGACGTGTATGACTTTACAATCGTTGAAATCGCGCATAAGGGTTTTTGCTTGTGCGAGGTACAGGGCCATTGTGTCGTTCACAGCCGTGTACGTCCCGTTTATTTGGTTGGCTACTAACATGGAATCCACGTGGGCTTCCAAGTTTTTCACTCCCATCTTACGCGCAATTCTCAATCCGGCCAAGAATGCTTCGTACTCCGCTTCGTTATTCGTACTTGGAAAATTCAGTCGAATAGCGTAAGTGTACTCTTGGCCTGCTGGGTTAGTTAGTTTCAACCCTGCGCCTGAACCCTCGTTGTTGGCTGCTCCATCAGTATAGAGTCGCCAGACAACATCAATGTCTTGTGCTGGAGAGGGTTGAGCCTCTTTCTGGCACTCTTTTTCCCGCGAAACGGGGACTTCTGCAATAAAGTCGGCCAAGACCTGGCCTTTTATGGCTGGTCTTGGCTTGTACTTTATTGGGTATTCTCCCAATTCTATTGCCCATTTGGCTAAGCGTCCTGACAACTCGGGTTTGCCTAGAACGTTTGCAAGTTTGAAATTGGTGAGAATGGTGATTGGGTGACCTTGGGAATATCGTCTTAGCCTGCGTGAAGCCTGTACAAGCGCTAAGACTAATTTTTCCAGAGTAGAGTACCGGGTTTCTACGTCTGTTAAGACGCGGCTAACATAGTAGATTGGCATCTGGATGCCTTTCCGTTCTACTATTAGGACTGCCCCGGTTGCTCTGTCTGTGGCGGAGAGGTATAAGATTAACTCCTCCCCCGCTCCTGGTGCTGTGAGCGTTGGGAGTTCGATCAGGCGTGACCGAATCTCTTGAAAAGCTGCTTCCGCTTCTGGTGTCCAGCGGAAGTGCATTTTCTTTAAACAATTTCTCAATGTTGACACGAATGGGAACGACCTATCCGCATGATTCGCCAAAAAGCGGTTAAGTGCGACTAGTCGTCCATTCAGTGTCTGAGCTTGTTTGATGGTAGTAGGTGATTCCATTTTGATAATGGCTTCGACCTTTTCAGGGTTCATCTGAAGCCATCTTTGGTAAAGATGGCTCCTAAGAACTTCCATTCTTCCATTCCAAAGGAACACTTGCTCGGGTTGAGCTTCATGTTTATCTTTCTGAGCGTGTTGAAAGTTTCCTCGATGTCTTTCAACATCGCTTCTGGCTCAGGGCTTTTGATGACCAAGTCATCCATGTAAACTTCCAAGTTCCTCCCAATTTGGGCATGAAACTCTTTGTCCATCAGGCGTTGGTATGTGGACCCGGCATTCTTAAGTCCGAATGGCATCATTTGATAACAAAACGTGCCATCGGGCGTCCGAAATGCGGTTTTGTCCTGATCGTCAACGGCCATGTGGATTTGATGGGATCCCTTATACGCATTAAGGAAGCATTTAAGGCAAAACGGTGCTAACGAATCTACCTTAAGGTCAATTTCGGGTAACGGGTAACAATCTTTGGGGCATGCTTTGTTTAGGTCTTTGAAATCTATGCACATGCGCCATTGTTTGTTAGATTTCGGTACCATGACGGGATTTGCAACCCATGTTTGATATCTACTAACGCGTACGATGCCCACGTCTAGGAGTTCCTTGACTTGGGTTCTACACGCGTTAGCCTGTTCCGCCCCCATTACTCGACGCTTTTGTATGACCGGCGTAAAAGCCGGGTCACACTTGAGCTTATGCTCTGCCTTACTTCGAGGTACACCAGTAATGTCAGCTGGTGTCCACGCGAAGATGTCAGCGTTTTTCTGCAGTAAGCGTTTGAGTAAGGTGCGTGTGGGGTCGGTGATTGTTGGGCCAATGGTAACAGCCTGGTCAGGGTATTTGCCATTGAAGGCCCATTCTTCTGGTTCGGTAATGGTTGGTTTAGCCATCTTTGGTTTGGGTTTAGATGAGACAGATGCGATGCATACCTGGGGAATACCGGTGATCATCGCTACACCCTCAGCTGTTGGCCACCCCATCATGCCGTGGACTGAAGACACCACGGCATTGAATCTTGCCATCCCGTCTCTCCCGAAGAGAATGTCGTATGTGTGGTGTGGCTTCCTCATTACGACGCAGTCCACGTCTTCTGTGCGGGAGTGTTTCCCGTCCGTGAGAGTGACGGGGAAAGATAGGATACCCAGGGGGTGTTTGTGCTGCCATTGAACCCTTCCATTGAGGCGTAGACCGTTTCCAGGCGTTCTTTGTCTTCGTCGTCTAGCTTGTCGAAGAACTGCCTGTACATGACCGTTGACGAAGCGCCGTTATCAGCAAGAGTGCGGGAAGTGATGTAGTGCCCCGGCTGGCTTTTGATGACTATAGGGCCTTCTTTGTTGGGCCCTCCTGGCACTCGCGGGAAGCGCACTTCAGCTTCCTTCCACGCACATGGTTCTGTCGTTCGTCGTTTTCCTCCTCTGACGTTACCATGAACCATGTGGATGCTGATGTCGACGGGCTTTCGTCCGTTGCCCTTGTACCGATTATCATTTCTACCTCCATTCTTGATTGATGCCACAAGGTGTGTAAGTTTTCCATCTTTGACGAATGTTTCGACAATATCCTTCAAAGATGTACACTCCTCAGTGGTGTGGCCCTTTGTCCCGTGGAAGTCACAGGATTTGCTCTGATCAGCGTTATGGCGCTGTCGGATCATTGGAGCTTTTGGCCATGGGAGTTTCTCGGTGGCAAATATCTCTGTGACGCTTTTGGTGAGTGGCGTCCATCTAGGGTTCCGGTTTGATGAGTGCGTGTTATCCCTTCCGCCTAATAGAGGGCGAGAGCTGGATGAGGTGTCAAAGTTTACCCTTGACTGCCAAATACCAAGCTTCCTCTTTTTATTTTGCCGGGCGGTACGGACGTTGTTTTCTCTGGTCCTCTGCGTGTAGAGGTTTGTACTCTGGGGAAGATTCCTACCCAGTTGCTTTTCCGTTTCGGCAAAGCGCTTGGCTGCCATCATGATGGCATCCCATGTGGATGGCATGCCGTCTTTACCCGTCAGCGTGCGGATAAGCTCTGGGTATTCGGTGTCCTGGATGAAAGCGGCGCGAACAAGATCTTCACTTATGGTGCCCAGACTCAGCTTCTTTGAGTTAAAGCGAGTGATGAAGTTTAGCAAAGATTCATCCTCCTCTCTAACGCAATTGAGGATCGTCCACTGCTCTTCAGTATATTTTCTCTGTTGACTGAAGTGTTGGCTGAACTTGTGCTGGAAGTCCGCCCAATCGTAGATGTGGTGGACCGGCAGACGATCGAACCACGCCCTGACCGCTCCGACCAGCGTCATCTGGAACATATAACACCATGTGGGTTCCGTCCAGTTGCTAACGGTTGCCCCCGCTATGAATCTGTTCAAGTGATCGTCTGGGTCGGATATGCCATCATAAGTGCCGATGTTGGACATCTGTTTGGCACTTTTCGGGGCGATTGCTTCCGCAATGTCCCTTGCAAACTTGGACGTTCTCGCATTTGCAACAGTTGGCCTGAAGGTTTTGGAGAAGTCACGTGGGTTTCCCCCCGCGTTCCTTGGTTTAAAGGTTTCTCCAAAATTTCTTCTCGGCTGGAAGTCCGTTTCTTTACGCTTCCCTTTCGCCCTATGACGAGGGTTTGCGTCGCTGTCGGACTCCTCCCAATCATCGTCTAAGTACTCGCAATCGTTGCTCATGTTTAGCTGTTGTCGAGTGCTTCCGAATTCGTCATTAGCCTGTTGGAGTGAACGTAAACGTTCATCCAACTCAGCTTGGAATTCTTTCTGACGTGCTTCTGCCCACACTTTAACTTGATCAAGTGTTTGGCGGGGGAGCCTCGTCTGTTGTTTCTCCAACTGGGTATCAATGAATCCCAGGGGAGGATTGTTTACTGCACTTGCCCCGGCTTGGGTAACCGGGGTATTGTTCGTAAAAATTGTGTACTCGCCGGTGTTCCCCCCCCAGTAGCTGGGGTTGTGGTTACCGGAGTTTCTTGGTCACTCGTTGGCCTTGGCATCGGAGTAACCTTAACCATCTTTCCAGAGGTTTTGAAAAAACTGAGAAAAAGAATTAGTTCTAGCTTTTATGCACGGATGGCGCTAATGAAGAAACACTAAGTGACCCCGGCAGATTACGGATAATCTTAGGGTTAAGTAGATGTTTCCCACGAGGGTTAGGTCCGGTAAAGATGGTTATTCTTAACCTGCAAAACAGACACCGTGAGCTCGTCACTAAGAAGGGGGGGGGGGTTCCTCCTTGTGACCACCCTCCGGCGTGAGAATCAGACTAAGTTGCTCTGAATATAAGTGTATATTAAGAGAAATAGCTAGAGAAGATAAGATAATGATACCGTTCCAAGGTGTTGGAGTATTTATATACGAAGGTAGGTTTCCAAGCAGGTACGGCCAGCTGTATAATATTCCTTTTCCACCAACTACGGGCTATGTACGTGCCACGATGGGAGTTGGTGGGTAGGCAGCTGCTGATAGTGACATGGTCGGCTGTATACTATTCCTTTTCCACCAACTACGGGCTATGTACGTGCCACGATGGGAGTTGGTGGGTAGGCAGCGGCTGATAGTGACGTTTTGTACTAGAGCGTGCTCCTCCTCGTACTATTGTCGGTGAGCTGTCACCCTGTGATTGGTTTATGGGCTGTTTTGGTCAGATCTTGTCTATTTTGTCCATACCTTGGCAGGTATAGTACAAAAGATCTTCCAGAAGCGTACGGACTGGCTCTTTTGGGCGGGAATATTCCCGCCTTGATTCATTCAGGTGACATTGCTGAAGTATAAGAGTTAGTGCCTTATGCGTGTAGCCTTACCGTTAGTGCGGGTAGCCTTCCTTCTTGGCTTGTACCCATAGCTGCGGGAACAGGCAGGGTACTATACCAAGGGAGGCTTTCCTGCGGGAGCAGCTGGCTTACTGCGTGTAAGGTCTTCTCTCTGAGCATGGTGGGTCCTGCGGGGCCAGTTAGTCTTTGCGCAGACGTACCTCTTCAAGGTGTGTCTTGCGGGTCCAACTGGGCTTTGCGGGGACCTACCTCTTCATACCCCTAAATTTAATGACTGCTAACGTGTAAAAACTGACGGAAGGATTGAAAGTGCGCCCGCCAGAAAAGCACAAGGGTGTCAATCAATCAGTTTGAGAATTAGACTTGCAACGTGCACCCGCCAATAAAGTACAAGAGGGAGATGAACTTTCTCTTTAAATTTTCTCCTTAATTACATAAAAGCAAACCATAATTTTCTCTTTAAATTTTAATGTTATGCTTTGTATAATGTTAACACATACTTCGCATATAGATTATAGACGATAGAGGGAGAGGAATGTTATTACAAGTTTACAACTATTTGACAAGACTAGCAGCAAGCCTGCAACATACCCCTAGGAACTTTGATGTAAACTACTAGGTACATAAAATGTAGCCTTTTACACGGCAACTCATGATGCAGTTGATTTGTTATGTTAGCGAAATATGTTGAAGTTGGTCGTATAAACAGTAGTAAAGGTGCTTGTAGGAGATGTAGGACGGACATAACCAAGAAAGGCGCAAGAAATACTTTAAAACAATAAACTGCTCTAATGAATATCACAGGGGTTGCTGTAAGCTTGTGACAATGTAGAGTGTAGACGATGTTAGTTGTTGCATAGAGGGAAAGGGAGATGAAGCAGGTAGGGTGTTAACATGTATACCAAGCTAACCGATCACTCTTTCACCTATTTTAAAACATGTGTAACGTTTGATTATAATGCGTCCTTGAAATAGATATTAAAAGTTGCAGACAAAAAGGAATAAACAAAACCATTAGACCACAGCAGGATGAGGTTCAAGTGTGCATGAAACTTGTAAAATGAGAATTTAAGTGCACATTTCGAGACTAATAAAATAGCAACCAGTCGCGGTGAACATTTCACTTATTTTCTGCTATGGATTCTCCAACATCATCAATCTTCACTGGTCCATAATGTAGAACCTACAAAATTCAAACACGAAAGGAAAGATTATGTTACACAAGAAGTCGATATAACCTTTCTTTTAGTTGTAGTTAAAAGTATCCAATTTGCAACTTGTGTTGCTGGGAACTAAAAATAATATGCATTAAGCAGAAGAACCATAAATGGTTCATTTCAGTATCTCCCAGTCAAATTCTGGTATACAACATTTAGCATATATATAAATTTAAAATTATATAATCAAAGTTGGAAGACTTAATGACCAGTGACTAACAGATATGCTTTATTTTTGATGGTTAATTAAGCATTAACTATAAAAAAATCCTGGTGAGAGGACACTTAAAATCATTACTGGTGAATTTTTGTAGCACACAAAAAGTTTGGTCGTGCCAATTTTACAACACAGCAAGCACAAGACCTAATCACTCATTTTGATTGGAAATTGGAGTCCTCCAGACACAAGGAAACGTAAAAAAAAATGACATTATTTGAGTTCCAGGCTGAATGATCAAATACAAGATTTGCATGTGGTGATATTATAACAATCGACATACTGCAGATTGATTTGTGTAACATACCCAAAAGTACAGATCAAATTGTTGTACTCTCGTAACAGGAAAGATTTGTCAGGGTAGTTGGTCAAAAGACCAAAAGATTAGGCAATAACTTTTATGATTTTTTAACATGTGATAAAACAGGCCAGGATTCCAAATCAAATTGGTGGTTTCATGAACGAGTTAATGGCCATGCAACTAGTGTTGAAATAATGTCACTTGTGCCTTTCACACAATCTTTTAAAGCGAACCAAAGAACCATGATTTTGTATATATATTCAAATGAAGCATTTTTTGGCATATGAACTCAAGAATGAAAAGAAGGAAAGGCATAAGAAACAAATATGAATGAGAACACATATAAATGCTTGCCTAAAATACAAGTTTTCAATCATTTAGCACCTAGCGATTGTCGCACATTAGCGATGAGCAACGTGAGTGCCAATTAGCATGTCTGATTATAGCTTTTCAAAAAAGAATGGGTTGTATAATGCACCTCTAATTTGCTGTTTCTGTATAAGTTACAAGAGAATTTTTATAAGCATTTATGGAACTAAAACTTTTTTCTCAATAGTTTAGAAGTGCTAGGTGACTAGGTGTGGATGACAACGAAATAAGTGTAAAGAAAAGACTAATAACCAGAATTAGAACTCAGGCCATAGTGTTATTCAAGGTCTTGTCATAATGAGTGGGTGAATCTTATAAATTGTTCGAATAATAATTATCAAATGCCTTAGGTGCAGTCAAGGCACATAGGCCTCGCCTAGGGCCTAGGTGCAAGGCGCAAAAAAAGCGAGGGCCTGAGGAAAAATAAGTGCGCTTAAATAAAACATTTTAAATATATTATGTATATGAAAAATAATACTATTCTTTGAATAAAATAAACAAAAGTTATTATATAACATCTAATATCATCTAATTAGTACCGAAAGTTCTAAAATAGTCAAGATTCAAATGTGATTCCAAAACTTGAATAACAAAAAAAATCAATATAATGCCTTTGGCTTCTCCTAGATCTAAGGTTCAATAGCAACCCTTGTGTTTCTTTTGCTCGACTTTTATGTTCTCATGTTCTTGCATAGACAATGCTGAAGCACTCGCCTAGGAACTAGAAGCACATTTATTGAGCCTCGCCTAGAAAATTGGCCTAGGCGCAAGAAGCGAGAGCTTTTAGTACCTATGGTTCAAATATAACCAAAGAAACAATACGAAACAGAAAATACGTATGAAGTTTGCAGCAAAAATTCAAAAGAGCAGTGTCTTACTGGATAATTAGATTGAATGAAAAGCAGCTCTTTTGTGTCCGCTTTCACCACCATCTGAAATGAGCGTAACTCCTGTTGGTGGAAGCAAGTCCATGAAGAACCTCCCTCTTCTTACGTGCAGTTCCCCTCTTCTTATAAGCATCCATAATCTCAGCAAACAAACATTCCTCCAATTTTGAGCTATGATTAGTTCGCCTTTTAAACGCCGCATCAAGAATCCAACGAACAGCCAGAGTTTGCTGACGATCTTTATCCACAACCCCAGGAACATCATAAATATTACCAGCAATTCTCACTTTAGCCACCTCACATATCGGCTTCACATTCTCCAAAGCATCAGATATAAGCTGGATCCCATCGCGGTCAGTACGAGCTAAACGATGCAGCGTTTCATGAAATATAGCTCGAACCCTAGTCTTTTTACCTTGCCTCATGCGAAAATTGACCAATTTGTGAATCAACTGTTTTTTCTCTCCGTCTAATCCTCCCATATAGTTAAGAATCTCTGAGCCGGTGTAAACTGTTTTCGAACTCGCGGTTGAATAATGTTGCAACAGAAGTGGTGCGATAGCCAAACCCGAACCTTGAAGCTCTCCTACAATTCCATTCAACTGCCTACCGGCAACTCGAATCATCTTTCCTAAACTACTTAATTATTAGATTTGAGAACCTGCAATCAGCAAAAATAAACCGTATATATAATTAATAAACATGCCTAACAAAAAAACGCCTATAACCAGTAGCTAAATAGCATCATAGCTAAATAGCATCATAATTAGGGGTGCAAACAAGTCACGACGCTCGCGAACTACTCGAGATCGGCTCGTGAAAAAGCTCAATCAAGCCGAGCTTAAATGAGCCCGAGCTTGAGCCTAAAAGTAAGCTCATTTTACAAACGAGCCCGAGCTTCACTTATCGAGCTCGAGCCAGATCACAAGCGACTATAACATATCATCATCATCATCATGATCGTACTCAGCAAATCCCAAATAACTATTAATTAATATATATATAAGTGTTATGAAAAAACAACTAACTATATACATTATGTTAATGTTATATATAAAATTATAATTGTATAAAAATATATAAAAATAAAAATTAATTAATTAATAGTAAACGAGCCGAGCTTGAGCTTGAAAAACTACTCACGAGTGGAGCTCGAGCTCTGTGTAAGTTAAACGAGGCCGGTTTGCACACCTAAATTCATAATCAAAAGAACTGGTCTATAAATGATGGTAACTGAAACATTAATATGTGAATTAAACATATAACATGAATGAAAACATATATAAATACGCGAAAACGTAGCTGTGCACATATTGACGCATAATGAATACAAATACCAACTCATTTTACTCAATCTAGAAGTTAAAAAGGACGAATTAACGTACCTGCTAGCAGTAAAATTGAAAGATTTGATTAATGGAGGGTAATCGGAACCCTAGAAATGAGAGCAGATCGGCGGAGGAGTACAAGGGTTTAGACGATATTCATTACAAGGCTTTTGATTATTATTTTCTAAAAGACAATTATGCCCTTTTCTATTTTATCTGTATTTTAAAAGCGGTGTTGGAGGGTGTAAGGTTCGGTTTTGAATTGGAAATGGTCCCTATATATGTGTGTCGGGCGGTGACAAGGGGGTGTGCGAGCCGCACCCCCGGTCGGGGCACGTAAGTTAGGGGGGGGGGAAACTTTATTATAAATATATATATATATATATATGTTTGATATATAAAAGATCTTGAGTCAAGCGGCATCGTCAATTGGTCGAATCGGTCGTTAATTTTGGTATTTAAAGGTCACCGGAAAAATAGGTTCACCGGGAAGTCTTGGTGGAGAATACGACAACAAAATCAAGTTTCAAGTATGACAAAAATAGCCACTTCTCTTTATTTTATAATAAAATATGTTATATACATACTCACCCCTTTTAGTTTCGTTTTAGTTATACTTCACCCTTAACTTTTATTTTAATATAGCATTTAAAATCTTTTAAACAATTTTAAAAATTTGAGTATATATTAAAATAACTATATTAGTTTTAATATATATATATGTTGTATTAATAACTCGTATACGCATTAAGTTTTAGGGTTTCGAAAATTGGGTATTACATTTATATTATATTTTTGTTATATTTTTTGTTATAACATTAATCATCGTTTATAAAAATTAGCTTGCATTCGTTATTCGTTAAGGCCTACAGACCTTTTTATTTTGGCTCGGCCGAAGTATTAAATCCTTGCAGACGGCCCTGTATGTGTGTTATGTATGTGTGTTAGAGCATTCCCAGCAGGTCTTTTATCTGCATCTCTATAATTACACTAAAAATTACATTTTCTCTTTTTTTTTCAAAATAATATTTTTTCATAGCTTTATTGTTACATTTTTTCCACTCTACTCACAATCACTTTCGACAATTATTAAAAAAATTATGGTGTATAAACAGTGTTTTTCTAAATTTATTCATAAATAATAACATTTTATTTTTCTTTCACTTACTACCACTCCATACAAAATAAAGAACCCACTCATATAAATATAGAAGACATGTTGTGAATGCTCTTATCGGTCTTATGCTTTATATCCAATGTGCCACCCCTTTAATTACATAAATTTTATAGGATTGTAACGATTAGTTTATTAAACTTAATAAATAAGTATTTGAGAACCGAAAGCCAGATTTTTGTATAAAAGAAGGTAACAGAAAATTTTAATAATTAAATATTTTGAGAGTTAAAAGCCAGCTTTTAGTACAAAAGAAGGTAACGTAAGGGTTGTAAAATTTAACAATTAAATATTTTTGAAAGTTAAAAGCCAGTTTTTTTTTTTTTTTTTTTTTTTTTTTTTACAAAAGAAAGTAAAGGAAAGATCATAAGAACTGGCTTTGTAAGTTAGACATACATAGATATCGTGGAAGCAACACACAGATATATTGGGTATACTTTATACAGCTGTATTATGTCCATAGATTTAACAACAGTCGTTGGAACACATGAACAAGTGACAATCACCACTTCAAGACAATTGTTGTACCGCGTGAAAGTGGGCCCCACCTGAGTATCACGCCTAGCATGTCACTGACTGTCAGCATCCACACCATTATTTCTCTCTCCAGCGTTTCTTTCCTATATAAGTAGTAACCGGTTGATGAATAATTTGTTACATATGCATACATTTGTAAGAGAGAAAGAGGTAAAAACAAAATTTATGTTGTTTTTACCACTTTGATAAGTTTTATCTTTCGAATTCCTTCTATTAAGTTATATTGGTCATGATCAATCTTGCAATTAGGACTAGGGTTATTCTTTTTTATAGTTATGTCTGAGTTGCATAAGCATTCTAGCTTCTCTGATTTTGTTAATTTATTTACATGTTTTAGAATCTTTTGTTTTATGTTTTAAATTCTTTCGTTTTATGTATCTTCATGTAAAAAAAAAGGCATATATTTAATTGTTGATAGCTAGATCATATGGTAACAAATTAATTATACATTTCTAGTTACCTATTTTTTTCTTGTGTCATTATGATAATTAATATATATGTTGTTGAAATCTTGCAGGTGATCAAAGACAGTTACAAGATCTTGTGACATAAGCATCAAAAAAACATGTCAGGGGGTTCATTGGGAAACAAGAATCCAGCTGTTGAATACTGGGCTTATTTTTCTTGCAACCTCTTGAAATGGGAGGCCTTTAATCCCATTAGCAAGACATGGATGCATCTACCGATGATCGATGGCGATACAGGCTTTGCTCATTCGGACAAAGAGTCCATGGGGGTCGGGACCGAGCTTTTGGTTCTTGGCAAACATGTTTCTGGCCAGGCTGTCTTCAAGTACAGCCCGCTGACGAATTCATGGACCGAAGGGCCGCAAATGAACAACCCAAGGTCCTTATTCGGGTCTGCGAGTCTTGGAAAGATCGCAATCTTCGCAGGCGGTGTTAACAGAAAGGGAATGGCCATGGACACCGTGGAAAGTTACAACAGCGAAACTGGCGCTTGGGAGACGCTTCCTAGCCTGCTCAAGCCAAGAAAGATGAGTTCTGGTGTGTTTATAGATGGGAAGTTTTATGTGGTGGGTGGGTGCGGTGGGGCGGATATGAAGCCGCTTTCAAGTGGTGAGGAGTATGATTTGGAGGCCAAGAAGTGGAAGGAGGTTCCTGGTATGTGGCCCTTTGGTGGTGGTGGTGATTACTCGATGTCTCCACCGTTGCTTGCGGTGGTTGATAACGAGTTGTATGCTGCAGATTCTGTTTCGAAAGAGGTAAAAAGGTATGACAAGAATGCGAAAGTGTGGGATGGCATAGGCAAGTTGCCTGAAAGAGCTGATAATATGGATGGTTGGGGTATTGCTTTTAGAGGGTGTGGAGATTGGGTGATAATTGTTAGTGGTCACTGGACACTAGAGAAGGAGGCTCAAGTTGAAATATATGCATGGGTTCTGAAGAGGTAGGTCCCAGCAGGGCTCAGTTGGTCCCGCATGACTCACCTTGAACAGGGATGTCTGCGCAAAGACCATCTACTCCCGCAGGACCCACCATGCTCAGAGAAGCCTACGCGCAGTATGCAAGCTGCATACGCAGGGAAAAGCCTCCCAATGGTAAAGTAACCCGCCTGTTCCCGCAGTTGCGGATACAAGCCATCAGGGAAGGCTACCCGCACAGCATAGCTACACGCATAAGGCTTAACACTTACAAATACAGTGTCACCTGAAAGAATGAGCAAAGGCGGGAGGGGGAAAAACTCCCGCCAAAATGGGCCAGTCCGTATGATGGAGGATCTTTTGCGTGATACCTGACGAGGTAAAGACAAAAGATCTGACCAAGAATGCGACAGCTCACTGACAGCAGCGTGGCAGACAGCACGCCACTGCACTGTGACCAATAGCCGCCGCCTGCTCACCAACTCCTGCCAGAGCACGTGCCTAGCCTGCAGTTGGTAGAAGACGAAGAGTGCACGGCACGCCTGCTCTATGTCAGACGCTACCTGTCCACCACTCACAGGCAGGGCACGTGCATAGGTTACAGTTGGTAACGTGTTGGGCCGGCTAAACCCCTTGGATACTCACCTTCGGCTATAAAAGACAGCAAATGGTATTATCATTTCATCATCTACTATCTCGTATAACTTACTTGATAACTGCTCTAATAGTATTCATATACTTTTATATTCAAAGAGCAATATAGACTGATTCTCACGCCGGAGGGTGGTCACAAGGAGGAGCCCCCCCCTTCTCAGTGACGAGCTTACGGTGTCTGTTTTGCAGGTTCCCTGAAGTACAACTTACTCTGCTGGACCTAACCTTCGTGGGAAACATTACTTAGCCCCCAGATTACCTATAATCTGCCCGGGGTCACTTAGTGTTTCTTCATTGGCGCCATCCGTGCATAAAAGCTAGAACTACATCTTTCTCCAGTTTTTCAAAACTTCCAAGATGACTAGAGAAACTCCGGTAACCACAACCCCAGCCACTGGGGTAAACACCGGCAACACAATGTTTACAAACACTACCCCAGCCACCCAAGCTGGGGGAAGTGAAGTACATTTTACGAACACTACCCCAGTCACTCATGTAGGGGCAAGTGGAGTAAATATTCCACTGGGATTCACTGATGCCCAGCTGGAAAAACGAACTCGAGCCCCTCGCCAAACACTTGATCAAGTGAAGGCATGGGCCGAGGCACGTCAAAGAGAATTTCAGGCTGAGTTGGAAGAACGCTTGCGTTCAGTCCAACAAGCTGAGGAATTCGGTAGTACTCGCCAGCACCTCAACATGAGTAGTGAGTGCGAGTACTCAGACGACGAGAGGGAAGACTCCGACACCGACGCGAACCCTCGCCATAGGGCGAAAGGGAAGCGTAAGGAAACGGACCCCCAGCCAAAAAGGAATTTTGGGGAAGCATTCCAACCAGTCACGGAGAAAAGCTCGCGTGACTTCTCCAAGGCCTTTAGACCTACTGCCACAAACGCAGGAAGGTCAAAATTTGCTAGGGACATTGCAGAAGCAATCGCCCCGAGGAGTGCCAAACAAATGTCCAACATTGGCACATACGATGGTCTATCCGACCCAGATGACCATCTGAACAGGTTCATTGCGGGGGCAACCGTCAGTAACTGGACGGAGCCCACGTGGTGCTACATGTTCCAGATGACTCTGGTAGGAGCAGCCAGAGCATGGTTTGACCGTTTACCGGTCCACCACATTTATGACTGGGCAGACTTCCAGAACAAGTTCAGTCAACAGTTTAGTCAACAGAGGAAGCACACTGAGGAGCAGTGGACGATCCTCAACTGTGTGAGAGAAGAGGATGAATCCTTACTGGACTTCATCACCCGCTTCAACTCCAAGAAGCTGAGTCTGGGCAACGTCAGCGAAGACCTCGTTCGCAGCCGCTTTCATTCAGGGCGCTGAGTACCCAGAACTTATCCGCACTCTGACGGGTAAAGACGGCATGCCATCCACATGGGATGCCATAATGACGGCAGCCAAGCGCTTTGCCGAAACGGAGAAACAGCTGGGAAGAGATCTCCCCCAGAATACAAACCTCTACACACAGAGGACAAGGGAGAACAATGTGAGAGCCGCCCGGCTAAACAAAAAGAGGCGGCAAGGTATTTGGCAGTCAAGGATTAACTTTGACACCCCATCAAGCTCTCGCCCTCTGGTTGGCGGAAGGGACAACACGCACCCTTCCAACCGGAAGAACCGTTGGACGCCACTCACCAAGAGCGTCACGGAGATATTTGCCACGGAAAAAACTGCCATGGCCAAAAGCCCCAGCGATCCGACAGAAACCCAATGCGGATCAAAGCAAGTCTTGTGACTTCCATGGGACAAAGGGCCACAGCACTGAGGAGTGCACATCCTTAAGGGACATCGTCGAGACATTCGTCAAGGATGGGAGGTTGCAACACCTCGTGGCATCTATCAAGAAAGGGGGAAGAAACGACAACAGGTACAGGGGTAACGGACGAAAGCCCGTCGACATCAGCATCAACATGGTCCATGGTAAGGTCAGAGGAAGAAAGAGACCGATGACCGAACCATGCGCATGGAAGGAAGCAGAAGTGCGCTTCCCGCGAGTGCCGGGAGGCCCAAACAAAGAAGGCCCCATTGTCATTAAAAGCCAGCTGGGGCACTACATCACCTCCCGCACACTCGTTGACAATGGCGCATCGTCGACAGTGATGTACAGGCAGTTCTTCGACAAGCTCGACGATGAAGACAAGGAACGCCTGGAGACGGTCTACGCTTCAATGGAGGGGTTTGACGGCAGCATGAACACTCCCTTGGGCATCCTATCTTTCCCCGTCACTCTCACCGATGGGAATTATTCACGCACGGAGGATGTGGATTTTGTTGTAATGAAAAAACCACATCATACGTATGACATCCTATTCGGGAGAGACGGGATGGCAAGATTCAACGCCGTGGTATCCTCAGTCCACGGCATGATGGGATGGCCAACAACTGACGGCGTAGCGATGATCACGGGCATTCCCCAGGTATGCATCGCATCTGTCTCTTCTAAACCCAAACCGAAGATGGCCAAACAAACCATCACTGAACCTGAACAGTGGGCATTCAATGGGAAATATCCCGATCAGGCCGTTACCATTGGCCCGACAATTGTTGATCCAACACGCACCTTACTCAAGCGCTTACTGCAGCGAAACGCAGACATCTTCGCGTGGACACCAGCCGACATGACTGGTGTACCCCGGAGTAAGGCAGAGCATAAGCTCAAATGCGACCCGGCCGTTACGCCGATCGTACAAAAGCGCAGAGTAATGGGGCCCGAGCAAACCAACGCGTGCAGAACCCAAGTCAAGGAACTCCTTGATGCGGGCATCGTGCGCGTTAGCAAATATCAAACGTGGGTTGCAAATCCCGTAATGGTACCGAAGAATAACAAACAATGGCGCATGTGCATAGATTTCAAAGATTTGAACAAAGCATGCCCCAAAGATTGTTATCCGTTACCAGAAATTGATCTCAAGGTGGATTCGGTGGCACCATTTCGCCTTAAATGCTTCTTGGATGCGTATAAGGGGTACCATCAAATCCACATGGCTGTAGATGACCAGGACAAAACCGCCTTTCGGACGCCCGATGGCACATTTTGTTATAAAATGATGCCATTCGGACTTAAGAACGCCGGGTCCACGTACCAACGACTAATGGACAAAGAGTTTCACGCCCAAATTGGGAGAAACTTGGAAGTCTATATGGATGATTTGGTCATCAAAAGCCCCGAGCCAGAGGCGATGTTGAAAGACATTGAGGAAACTTTCAACACGCTTAGAAAGATAAACATGAAGCTCAACCCGAGCAAGTGTTCATTTGGGGTGGAAGAAGGGAAGTTCTTGGGAGTCATTATTACTAAAGATGGCTTCAGAGCGAACCCTGAAAAGGTCGAAGCCATTGTCAAAATGGAATCACCTACCACCATAAAACAGGCTCAAACACTGAACGGACGACTAGTCGCGCTTAACCGCTTTTTGGCAAACCATGCGGATAGGTCGTTCCCATTTGTGTCAACACTAAGAAATTGTTTAAAGAAAACGCACTTCCGCTGGACACCAGAAGCGGAAGCAGCTTTCCAGGAGATTCGATCACGCCTGATCGAACTCCCAACACTCACAGCACCACAAGCGGGAGAGGAGTTAATCCTATACCTCTCCGCAACAGATAGAGCAACCGGGGCAGTCCTGCTTGTAGAACGAAAAGGCATCCAGATGCCAATCTATTATGTTAGCCGCGTGCTGGCAGACGCGGAAACCCGGTACTCTACCCTGGAAAAACTGGTCTTGGCACTTATACACGCTTCACGCAGGTTGAGACGATATTTCCAGGGTCACCCAATCACTATTCTCACCAACTTCAAACTCTCAAATGTTCTAGGCAAACCCGAGTTATCGGGACGCCTAGCCAAATGGGCAATTGAATTGGGAGAATATGCGATTCAATACAAGCCGAGACCAGCCATTAAAGGCCAGGTCCTGGCTGATTTTATTGCAGAAGTCCCCGCTGCGCGGGAGAAAGAGTGCCAGGAGGAGGTTCAACCCTCCCCAGCACACGAAATCGATGAGGTCTGGCGACTCTACACTGATGGAGCAGCTAGTAACGAGGGTTCAGGCGCAGGGTTAAAATTAACAAACCCAGCAGGCCAGGAATATACTTATGCTATTCGGCTGGATTTCCCAAGTACGAATAACGAAGCTGAATATGAAGCATTCCTGGCCGGATTGAGGATTGCGCGTAAAATGGGTGTAAAAAATTTGGAAGCCCATGTAGATTCCATGCTAGTGGCAAACCAAATAAACGGGACGTACACGGCTGTAAATGACACAATGGCCCTGTACCTCGCCCAGGCCAAAGCCATCATGCGCGATTTTAATGATTGTAAAGTGATACATGTCAAGCGCAGCGAAAACAAATCTGCGGATGCGTTAAGCAAGCTTGCATCACTGGCCTTCACCCACTTGGGAAAGGACATCCGCGTGGAACTCCTCGAAACACCATCAGTCCCGCACAAGGAAATTTGTGTCATCCAAACCGGTACAGAAACATGGATGACCCCAATAATAAAATACCTTGAAGCAGGAACGTTACCAGAGTCGAAGTCACAGGCAAGAAAACTACGCTGTAAAGCACTGAATTATCAGCTGGTCAATGACACCCTTTACAGACGTAACTTTCTTGGCCCATTGTTAAGATGCGTAGACAACCAAGATGCTGACTACCTCCTAAGGGAGGTTCACGAAGGCATCTGTGGAGTACACGCAGGCCCCCGCGCTGTGGTAGCCAAGCTAAACAACGCGGGATACTTCTGGCCGGGTATGCATATGGACGCGTTGGCATACATCAGAAAATGCAGATCTTGTCAGCTTTACGCACCCAACACGCATCGCCCGAAAAATGAACTTGTTCCTGTCACTTCCTCGTGGCCATTTCAGAAGTGGGCCATTGACGTGACAGGCCCATTTCCAACAGCAGCTGGGAATGTTCAGTTCCTAGTGGTAGCCATTGACGTGACAGGCCCGTTTTAGCTTGCTAAAGCTTGTAGCTTATACCTCAAGGTATGGGAAAATTGGTTCTCAATTTCATGTATTTTATTAGAAGAGATTAATATAAATTTTACCCTAGAAAGCTGTAAAGGAAAAATGTTATCAATTCATGTTTGAGAAAAAGAAATTAATTCTTTTAAATTTCCGGTCGACCTATTTTTAATTATTTTTCGTACAAGAATCCTATGATCATTGCTTCCATAACACGACTACGAAGATCACATGTAGTCTAGCTAGCCATTACATAAGCCACATTTATGGTTAATGTTAGTTAATAGCATTACTGGAACACCAACATTCAAAACTACCTCATGAATTGGCAAACTTCATAGTTTAAGGCTATTTGGAACATCAGGTGAGTATAAACTTTGATCAAATTTATCCTGAATATAATCTGATAGATAGATGCTATATATATGAACTTAGATACTCCATTTCATCCCCGAGAAATAACGATAGTAAGCAAATATTAATATCTTGGACAACTTCTTTAATTTGTAGGTGCCAATTTTGCTGTTTTTTGAAATAAATTTATTTAAAATTTAAATTTCACAAGAATTGAAGGTATATAAATTCAAAGAAATTTCTAATTACTACTTATGAAAAAAAAAGTTTGTTTTTTGATATAGTTTTTATAATGTTTATTTTTTAGCATAAATGTAACTTTATTATGAACTCGCAATGGAGATTGGAATTAAAATTCTACATAAACTAATGCATAGTGTATAACATAAATGAAACGTTTTAAAAAAGAACTACAATTTGGTCTCAAAAAGCCCGGGCTCTTAAAAGAAAAAAGGCCACCACTTGTAGTACAACTATGTAGCTTAGAATCAATTCAAAGTTCAAGTTATACAACTCCATAACTTGCATCTAACATAAACCACATGTCCCATGCTCTTTTAGCTAGAATTAATGAAAGAACATTTATGTTGGGGAATTTCGTAATAATAATTCGGATTATCAGAGAGTCGTGTAGTAGTTTGAGATTGAAATTAATTGGTGGTTCTACTTCAAATAAATCAACCAGATAAAACTCAGAACAGACAAAATTAATTATGTAATTTTTTGGTGATTTTAAGAGCACCTGAGAATGAGTGTGTGTGTTCGACCAAATGAACAGGGTGAGATTTTACATATTCGTGTTTGGGCAGTTACCATTTTGAATTTCAAGTTCATTAAAATAATCGTTAGTTTGTAGGATACAAAAGTGACAATATCAAAAAATTCATTTCCAAATGAATTTTTAATATAACTAACAGTCAAGGGTTGTTGCCCGTGGACCTCTTAGGAAAGACGTTACTCCTGGACCCTTGCAAAGGAGGCGCATGCGCATGGCGCAACCCCCTTGGAACTTCCGTTAGTTAGGGGTTTCGGCCCCTAACACCATAATAAACTCAAATAAGCGTGCGTCTAACACCTCCGACTTGTTTAATAAATATTTTGATCAAATAGGTCGATAAGTTAATCTAGTTATACAAAAATGCTTAACATCAATAAATGCCAAAGTAAGAAAAAGATGAATAGAAAGGGATAACATATGTGAGTTAGTGTATTTAGGTAAGAGCACGTTTTTTTTATATGGCAAGCTAGTAGTGAAGGTACTAACGAAGCTATGATCTAGGGGTACTTTGGTGACTTTTTCTATGAAAAGTCATCAGTTTGAGTCTCGTTCATAATAAAATGTCGTGTGCAAGACATAAGTTTTAAGTGGGTCTTCAGGTGATGGGTTTCCTATGAACTTGGTGGCGTGTCAGGTCTTTTATCAATGAATGTTTGTGACCGCGGGCGTAGGTGGCCTTTTTGGTCTAAATCATATACTAATTCGGGTCTCTTTATTGGTTTTATCTCTGCCCACTCTCTTTAGTTTTCTCTAAGTCCTAATACATCAATTCACTATCTTTAGCTCATCGAAGCCCAAATATTAAAATGACAAGAAATAAGAAAAAAAATAATTAGTTTTATTTGGATGGAAATTATTGAAATCAAACCGGACAAATTCTTGTTCGGTTTGATTTGGTTTGGTTTGAGCTTTACTAAATTCACTTCGGCTTGATTTGCAGGTCCACCCAACCCGAACCGATGGACACCTTATTTGCAAGGATTGCATATCCGTATTCAAATAATCGGAAAATGATACGAATTTAATTATATATATAATCAAATAAAGTGAGGGCCTCATAAAATACGCGCACAAAACATCGGTTATATTTTTTTTATAGTTGAGCCGCATATCAAATTGTATTTAGTTGCGTGGGTGGTGACGGTTCATTAGGAGTTGATCTAACTTAGTTAACGAGTTTAGCAAATTTGAACTAGTGTATAAATGTATATTTTGATTAATCCCAATTAAACTTATTAAACTAACAAAAACACTATCAAAGCAATCACGAGATGAATTGATATTAATAGAATAAAAGATCATAGTGTTTGGAATAATTTCTTCATTATTTTATTATTAAAGAAAACTAACTCAAAAAACTTGAATTACAACCCATACTCAACCCATACTATAACTCGGTATATAAAACATAACCTAGATTCGTTTCCAAAACATGTCAGCCACATATATTTAAAGACTGTTCGGTAATTAAATCTAACTAGCCACTCAAATGGTGAAAACAAGATTAAAAAGGATAAACGACCACACATATATTGTCTTCCTAGGATTTAATTTTGTGCCACTACATTATTTTGTGGCAAAGCCTCACCCAACTCATCTCTTGTTAGATACTGGCTGCTAACATTTTAACCACGAAAACTCGATAGACCAACGTGGCAAAAAAATGTCATCATATACACAAAACCATTATATATACTTCTCATCCTTTATCCTCTTAAACATCCACATTCATCTCATTTTCTAACACTTAACTATTTATTGTGTCGAAAAACTCGTAAACATGTTAGAAGGTAAGGCTGTGGTAGGGGAGACCGATATGCTTCAAACCATGCAAGATGAAGCGCTTCATCTCACAGCCAAAGCACTTGATTTCTTTGATGTAACCGAAGCTACTGAAATAGCACGTGTAGTCAAACAGGTACAAAATCCGGTTTTCTCTCTAGAAAAATTTGAATATAATGGGAGCGTTATCGAATGAATTTATATACGTATAATTTCAGGAATTCGATAGGATGTATGGAGGTGGATGGCAGTGTATTGTAGGGACTAACTTTGGGTCATTTGTGACTCATTCTTGTGGGTCTTTCATTCATTTTTCTGTTGGGAGTCTTGCGATTTTGCTGTTTAGAGGATCAGCAGCTCCGGAGATTGATGAAGTTACGAGTTTGGATGGTGTAAAAGCATGATCGTGTTGTCGTTTTAAATGAACTTTAGTGTCCTTATCTTGTAACATGTTTATTTCAAAGTTGAAAACTTGAAATCTTTATATCATGTTGATGTTTGAGCTCAAGCTCAATTCGTTTACAAATCAAGTCAACTTGGGGCTTGAAGGAGTTGACTTGCTTGAAAATCACGATAAAGCTGGATCATCGAGTTTTACTTATTATAAAAAAAGCTCTTTTTAACAATTCAACGAGCCATTGAATTCCTCTTCCCTATACCACGTCAGATTGAAATCAAAGTCATGCAAAGAGAGAGGAGAACGAATGACTAACACAACGAGTAGGAGTGCTATAATCTAGGCAAATTTCACATCACGTGAAACAAGAGATACATTGGGTACATAAGAAATGTCTCATCTCAAATACCACTAGCCTGTTTTGGGTGTCTTTGTTGTTGATGTACGAGAACTCCATAGTTAAACGTGATTGGGTAAGAGTAATTCCACGATGGGTAACATTGTTGGAAATTTTCACCCAGGCACCCATAAACAAATAAATGAGTTTCACATGAGCAAAGTGAACAATAATGCGTGGTACGAGAGACAAATTTTTCTAAAGGTATTAAAGTCACTAATGAGTCATTCTGGGTGCTGGAAAAACTTAATCAAGGATGATGATTTCTTAAATTATGCCTTAAGCGAGTATCACATCTACCACTTGTTTGGGTTGGTTGTAAAATAGAATTTTCTCAATCACCTTATCGAACTCAAGTTTCTTGAAATTAAATAAAGCATGAACTTGATAATGTGAGTCACATTTATTATCATTATCATACTTGTGACATCAATTAACATGCATTGATGATGTCTATAGGTTTTGTATTTCAATTCATGACTTGAATAACTTTATGAATTGTGTATATCGCAATTTCATATAAAACTATTGTTTGTATACAAAATCAATAATCGGGTAAGGCAGAAAGTGTTCTATAAGAATGAAATGCTCTTTTCAGTGAAAACGAATTGATACAGTCGTCAGATGGCTCCCTAATATAAATAAGGAACACACAAACCAAAACGTTATAACTATTAGTGAAAGAGTGTATTTTTATTTTTATAAAGGTCGAACTAAATGGCTAATAACAAAATAATATGAAAAAAAATATCAAATAAATAACACGACGTGAATAAGCACCAGCTATCGATGTTAATCCTAATATACAATGTCCTATATAAAACTTTTACATCACTTCTACTATATTAAAATTTTACATACATCACCAGCTTTTCATTACATATATAAAACCAAGACAAGTAAAACAAAAATCGACTTCATCTGAAACATAATCCTAGAATTGATCGAAAAATCGATGAACAAAACACCAAACAACAATCTTCCACCTAATGAGCCCCACGATTAATCATCTCCATATACTGATTCAACGACTCTTGTCTTTGTAACCTCATATCCTCATTAAACTTCTTAATAAACGCTTCCACTCTCCGGTTCAACTCCTCTTGTCCCAACGACGGTTCCTTCTTTAACCCACCAGTCTGGTTCAGTTTCGATTGTGGCGCAGGTGGTTTAACCGGTTTTCGGCTTCGGTTGACATCAAACGTTTCTGATTTTTTCATCTTGTCTAAGTGAATATTATTAATATCACTATTATTATTAATATTAATATCATTATTATATTATTATTAATTAAGATATTCTCTGAGCTACGAGTTTCACGGGTCTCCCACGTGTCGGATTTACGTAGGTGTCTCGTTAACGGAACTGACCGACCCTCGGTTATTGTCTCCAGCGTGTCTTGACGCTTTGGTTTTGCAACTCCCAATGCTTTACCGACTGCAAAAAATATCTATCTGAATTAGTTGTTGGTGTCCAACGTGTAAGTTTGTACAAATAACCTTAAAATCTAACAAAGTGATGTCATTATGTTTCATAGTGTGGTACCAATGTTCCATGACGGTTAGCTTTATCGTTTCAAATTTAGTGTTAGGGGTTCTTTTATAGGAACACTTTTTGAGGATTAGCCCTGCTTGCGGTGCGCACATATGATGTATATATGTGTGAACCCTCGGGTGGGCAAAAGTGAAATTGCACTAATTTTGTCGTTATTTTACTAATCTCGTGAAAATAACGTTAAAAGTGACGGACGGTTAATCAGGCATTATGTAGTGGCGTTGATAGCTGAAAGATAAGGGTACATGCACCGATCAGCCGGTGTCCCGATGATTGAGTCCTATGTGCCTTATGTCCAAGGCTTGATGCAAAACTACTATCGAGCCGGGGGTCTCACCGGAAGCAGCCTCTCTATCCCTATAGGGTAGAGGTAAGGCTGCCTACATCTTACCCTCCTCAGACCCTACCATAGCTATGCTATTGGTGGGATATACTGAGTACGATGATGATGACGACGCAGGATGTTGGGTAAAAGTTATCTGATGAAAATACTTTTAATTTTTTAAAATGATGAGCATGTGAAAATAATACATAAAAATGTTAATTAATTATTTGTTAACCATTAACTCAAACCTCTTAATCTAATTCTAAATCTAGAATTTATTAATTACTAGGTCAAAAAGCACTTAGTAACTTATTACTTGAGTTAACTTAAGGATTACAAAATGATATTTCAACATATATAAGTTGTATAAGTTAGGAACTAATAGTTATTATAGTTAAGGTTAAATATTTCACATAAGTTGCTATATTTTATATATTATGTTTTGTTACATTGTATACAAAAAATTGATATAAGAGACAAGAAAATAATTATACAAGGCTTAAATATATAATTGCAACATGTGGTGCTTATAACTATTTACCTATTGATTGCATCTAGTCTAAGATTATTACTGTATTAGTTATTATTCTCTCGGTAAATCTTTTACTTTTTTTAAGACAATTTTTTGTTTTTAGCTGATTATTTATTTTCGAGAGACTTTGTTTCTGTCACTTGACCATCAACTTATGTATATAACATCAGTAAATCTAGTTTTAAATTTAAAACCTTTTTAGTTATAACTATAACTATTATTAGAGTTTAGTTTAATTAGAATGTTAATTACCTTCGGGAACGGCTTTTGCAAGTTTCCGGCTGCTAAATCTTGCGGAAGCCGGTGGTTTCTCCACCGGAGAAACCAAACCAACATGATTCACATCCGAAGGTGTCCACGCCGACATCGAAATAACCGATTTATTAACCCTATTTCTCTTAATCTCTTCATAAGCTTCCTTACCTATCTTCATATCATCATCCAACATTTCACCAACAAACTTCGTCTCACCGACAAACCCATCAACCTCAATATCCACCGGTTCATTGACCAGTTCATGAACCGGTGGTATCTCGACGTTCTTGACCGGTTCATTGACCAGTTCATGAACCGGTACATGGAACGTCGAGAGCGGGTCGTGAAACCCGTCACCCTTGGCTTGTAACCTTGAAGAAGCAACGATGGTAATAATAATACAATTAATAACAACGTAAAGATAAGGTGGTTTGAGCCATGATATGAAGGAAGTGGGTTGCAAGAGATTGATCAGTACAGCGGTGGATACGACGCTGACGGAAACAAGGGCGAGTTTAAGAGACAAGTGCCTCATGGTGTGTTGTGAGAGTGAAGAGAGAATTATGTGGATATTAATAGAAGGTGGTTCAGGTTGTTAATAATAATAATAATAATAATAATAATAATAATGAGTTAGATCTGGAATGATGCTAATTAATGAAGGATGGTGTGCCCTTCCAATTTATATTTAACTACACACAACCGTATGTCCCGCAGACAGATATTGTTCACACTTACATTTATTTATATAATATATAAGTTACAATATAATATTTTATTTGTATTTATAGTTTATGGCTTATTCATGCAACCAACCTACATCTTTTTCTTTTTAATTTGTTAATTTTTTATTCATTTTGATCAGTTGAGGTAACAAAGTTTAGACAGCTGGAGGAAACCCGAGCAACAACGAAGGGGTTCAACTTGACCCTGCGATTCAAGCAGCCATTATCCAAGCTGTAGCCGTCGCTGTGAAGAACCCGAATCCCGAGAGACCTGCTGGAAGCCATGGGAGAACTGCTGAAGGGTCAGAGGGAAATGGTAAGAAATATGGTGATGGGGAGAAGGATGACTCGGGTGAAGCTGGATCTGTGAAAGTTGATGATGGAAAGAGGGGCCGAGGTGGGTGCAACTACAAGTCCTTCAAAGGATGTGACCCGCCAAAGCTAACTGGTTTGGAAGACGCAATCGCCACTTTTCAACGGGTAACCGCCATGGATAAAATTATCCGCATCAGCGAATGCCGTCCTGACCAAGCGGTGGGTTATGCTACTCAATCATTCGGTGAAGAAGCAATGTACTGGTGGGAGACGGTTGAGCAGAGGAAAGGTTGGGAAGAGGTTAAGGCGATGAGATAGAATGATCTAAAGGAGTTGGTGATGAAGAGGTTCTGCGCTGATACCGAAGTTGAAAGAGTGGAGATGATTCTGAACTTGAAAGCGGGAAAGATGACTCACCGGGAGTATACTACTGAATTCAATCGCATGTCTAGGTTGGTACCTGACATGGTGCACACTGAAGTTAAGAGGATCAAGTGCTACATAAGGGGGCTTCCGCAGAGTGTTCGCACCTTGGTTAAGGCTAGTAAACCCGCAACATTTGACTCGGCCGTGGAATTGGCCGAGATGGTTTATGAGGACCTTGCCATCAGTGAAGAGGAGAAGACTGAGCCGAAGAACAAGAACCCAACCCCAAAACCGAATGAAGCCAATGAAGAGGGTCCACGTAAGAAGAAGGCAAGGCAGGAGGAGTTCACCGCTTGTGAAAAATGTGGGAAGAGACACCCAGGAGACTGCAGAGTGGGATTAGGTGTTTGCTACAGGTGTGGAAGAGCAGGACATTCCTCTTGGGAGTGCAAAGATCATCATAGGTGTCACAACTGTGGAGAGCGTGGACACCTAGCAAGGGATTGCAAGAAGCCGAAGGAAGGGCAAGAAGCGAGATGAATGCTTGAGGTTTAACAGTTTCCTTGTTATGCTTAGAAAGACCGTTCAAGAAGGCTAGTTACTAGCCATAAGTTTTAATATGTGTTTTAATTATCGGTGACTTAACGCGTGTTTTTTTATGTATTATTTTAAAGCATAGACTGGCGTTGTTTGAATTAATTATGCTAAGAAACTGTTATGAGTTGATTTTGATTATGAATGATTATTGTGTTGCGATAAATGTTATTTTTAAACGATAGTGTTAACTAGAAACATGGTCCCTTGGAAGGACGAAACAAGACTTGTAATATCGGTGGTCTCATGGACAAGCTACCTTAAATAGCTAAAGCACATGAACACAGCTCGGTAACTGCAAGTCAGGAGTAAGAAGGGTGACCCACAAAGCAAAGACGGTCCAAGAAAGTGCGTGAATGAAAGAAGTGTTCCTCCTACAATGAATAAGCTAGGTTTCGGGGACGAAACCTCTTTAAGGAGGGAAAACTTGTAACATCCCAATTTTTCGTTCGGTTAATAATAATAATAATAAAATATGATAGGGTAAGTAGGCTTTTAAATGAAATTAATTATGGACCAAAAGTGAAAGATGGTCCTTGGGTCCATGGGCTTAAGGGAGTATAAACACCCCTTAAACCCTAATCTTTTCCATTATTATCCAAATATACACCATAGCCTACACCTTGATAAACACACACAAACACTATCCTATAACCCGAGCCAAGATTCAAAGGTAAAAACCGGAGTTTGTTGGTGCTAGATCGTCGTGAAGAACCAAAACAACATCAAGGCTTAACCGTGTTCGTAAACCAACTCGTTTAAGGTACGTTTATAACTAGAAATCGTTCCTTTAGATCCGGATTCATTTTAGGTAGTCTTAGATATGTATATATATGATAAAAGCGAGTCTAACAAAGCAAACCTCACTGAAATTGATTACAGTTTGATAGGCTAATTGTTAGTATGAATACCCGTAACATATATACATAAATCGCACCCTGTAAACCCGATGTTTTGAACGATTGAATGGTTAGGGTTTGTAGGCGCTGCTTAGACGATTCCAATGATACCTAAATCAGATTTTTCGTTAAGAAATGAAGGTTTAATCGCAGATCTAATATAGTTTGACTGTTGGGTGTTCTTGACAATTTTGACTTTGACCTAAGTCAAAGTCTGGATAAGAACAAAGATGATTCGTTATGATTGACCAATTCGTTACGCGTTCATAACGAATGGGATCCAATTCGTGAGACTTGATAACGAATGAGCTCTTAGTTCGTTATCTATCCATTCGATAGATAAGATAACGAATCTGGTAATTCGTTATATGCTCATTCGCTATGCTAAGGTAACGAATCAGATGATGATCAGACAATGAATTAGCATAGCGAATCGAGTAACGAATCAGGTGATTCGTTACTTGCCAATTCGTTACGTGAGGATAACGAACCAGACAGCGAATCAAGTTATGATGAGATAGCGAATCAGAATAGCGAATTAGACCACGAATCAGGCTTAATTCGTTATAGAGATTTAGTTAGCAAATTAAATAATAATTTAATTTTCTAACGGAAAGTGTGTCAAGACGGTTAGAGGCTGCCCCTTGGACCCTGCTAGGGGCTGCCGCCCCTAGAACCCGGAGCTGTGGTGTTTGCCCTTAAGATATGGAGGCATTACTTGTACGGTACCAAGTTTACCATTTACACCGACCACAAGAGTCTCCAGCATATCTACGATCAGAAGGAGCTGAACATGCGACAGCGTCGTTGGGTCGAGCTGCTTAAAGATTATGATTGTGTCATCAAGTACCACCCTGGCAAGGCCAATGTAGTGGCCGACGCTCTCAGCAAAAAAGAAACAGATAAACCCAGACGAGTGCGAGCATTGCAACTCACGATTTATACCAACTTACCTGACCAGATTCGCGATGCCCAACTTGAAGCTTTGAAAGATGATAATCTTCCATCGGAACTTATGCGGGGCATGAACAAGCAACTTGAAACCAAATCGGACGGGGTCCGATATTTTGAGAACCGGATTTGGGTTCCACGGTACGGAGAGTTGAGAACTCTGGTGATGGACGAAGCACACAAGTCCAGATATTCTATCCACCCTGGCTCAGATAAAATGTATCATGACTTAAAGGCACTTTACTGGTGGCCGAATATGAAAGCCGACATTGCCACCTACGTGAGCAAATGCTTGACTTGTGCCAGAGTCAAAATAGAATATCAGAAGCCGTCTGGCCTACTACAACAACCGGAACTTCCAATGTGGAAATGGGAACACATTTCAATGGATTTTATCACGGGATTACCTAAAACACCGACGGGATGCGATACCATCTGGGTGATCGTTGACCGGTTGACTAAGTCGGCACACTTTTTAGCGATTAAGGAATCGGACAAAATGGAAAGACTGACTCGCGTCTACATGAAGGAAGTAGTGTCTAGACACGGAGTGCCTGTCTCAATCATTTCTGATCGAGATTCTCGTTTCACTTCGCACTTTTGGAAGTCACTACAGAGCGCACTAGGCACCCGTCTTGATATGAGCACAGCATACCATCCTCAGACGGATGGGCAAAGTGAACGAACTATTCAGACCTTAGAGGACATGTTGCGTGCATGTGTGTTGGATTTCGGAAAAAGTTGGGAACCTCACTTACCTTTGGTAGAGTTTTCGTATAATAACAGCTACCACACAAGTATTAAAGCAGCGCCGTTTGAAGCACTGTACGGACGGAAGTGTCGATCACCTCTCTGCTGGGCAGAGGTGGGTGACAGCCAAATCACTGGTCCAGAACTGGTACTCGAAACTTCGGAAAAGATTGTTCAAATCCGAAACCGCATGGCAGCAGCACGAGATCGTCAAAAGAGTTACGCCGACAAGCGCCGAAAACCTCTTGAATTTCAAGTGAACGGTCAAGTGTTACTCAAAGTCTCACCTTGGAAAGGTGTGGTTCGCTTTGGGAAGCGAAACAAACTCAACCCACGATACGTTGGCCCTTATCGAATAACTGAGCGCATTGGTCCGGTGGCGTACCGACTGGACTTACCAGCGGAACTCAGCAGTGTACACAATGTTTTCCACGTATCCAATTTGAAGAAATGCTTATCCGATGAAACCCAAGTAGTCCCTTTGGACGAACTGCAAATTGATGAACAGCTACGCTTCATTGAAGAACCAGTTGAAGTTTTGGACTGGGAACCAAAACACTCAAGCACAACAAAATTCCAATCGTTAAGGTTCGTTGGAACTCAAGACGTGGACCGGAGTTCACGTGGGAACGCGAGGATCAAATGATGAAAAAGTATCCTCACCTTTTTGAAGGGCTGGCCAAACACAGAAAACCGCGAAACCCGACAAACCGTCAGAAATCACCGAAGGTATGAATTAAATTTCGGGACGAAATTTCTTTCTACTAGGGGATGATATGACAAACTGAAAATTTTTCTTACTTTTTCAGACACTCATCACGACTTGACTCAAATTTTTGGGACGAAAATTCTTTAACATGGGAATGATGTGACAATCGTCAATTTTAGGTTAACTCCGTTAACTCCGTTAACTCAACTCCGTCAATTTAAACTTAAAGATTACTGAATCTATAACGCACACCTCATTACATTTAAACTAGGGTTTAAATGACGCTTAACAGTTACTACATGTGTAGTCGTTCGGGAATTGCACCGAAACGCAAACGAGTTGACGCAAACGATTGGTGAATAAACGAAAAACGTCAAGACAATAATTTTGTGATAATTATGTGTTAGACTTATGTGTTATGTGAACATTAACTTAATGTGCTAGAACTAATTATTTAAGCTAGAGAAGTAACATGTGGAAGTTGAGGGACTTGAGTGTAATATATTGTTATTAAATAATATTATTATAAACCCTAACTCTCCTCTTTCTCTCCCTCATACCCGACGGCAGCCTCTAACCCCACCCCCTTGCGATCGGCCTTCATACACACACATACTACCATTGTTTGATCTTATCTTTCACAATTGAAGCATCCTACATCCGTTTCTAGCCATCCTCTACCTTCCTATTGCTTGTATTGGTGTTTTTGAAGGTATAATTGCAAACCCTAGGTCTGATTTTCATATGTATATGTGTTCATATGTTTTATCTTGATTTGATGATGGATTGATTGTGATTTGATAACTAGAATTGGTATTATTACATGTTTAATTGATGTGTTCTTGATTTTGAATTCAAATAAAACCCTAACCATGTATGTATGGTGTAATTGATATGCATGGATAGTGATTATAGTGTCTAGAATGTTATATGAATGATTTGTGGTCCATAAATAGTTAATATGTTGAGTTTGGATGCAAACAGTTTCTGGACAGATTGTGTTGTTGATGTTCATTTGACTGTAACGGGGTGTAAATGTGAAAATTGGTTGAGATAATTGATACTACAGTAAACTAGGTTGAGTCTAGTTTCTAAAGAATATAAATTTGTAATTTTTGGACGTGTAAAAGTTAACCTTTATGATTTTACAAAAACGTTGTGCAAAGCTGAGTTGTTAGACCTGCTGTTAGGTTGTTTTGTAAATGTTATATCTCATGAACTACGAGACCAATTGGGTTGGTTCCACTTCTGGAAGTTGACTTATTGAGTTAGGAACCTAACCCAAGTGGTCTTGCATTTGTTGGAGTTTTCATTTAACGGGAATTTCAAATAACATTCTGTTGCGCATGAATTTGACTGTTATGAGCTTGCTGTAGTGTTTTGATCATTATGAGAAATCTATGTGGAATAAAAATAAAATAAAATATGTTCTGGAAACCTAACACATGTATGCTTTAGTGATGATTTTTGGTAAATTAATTGAGATGCTATGATCGGTGGAATAGTACAATCTTTCAAGTAGAATTTCTGTCTTGGTGAAACTAGCTGCTGAATTTTGTGAAAATGCATGAAACATGATAATTGCTAGTAAATTTTATATTTTGACCAATTTGCCCCTGCGGGGAATACTTGCTAAATAGTTGTCGTGTTTTGACCAAATTGCCCTTGCGGGGAATAATTTCTAGTTAATTGTTATGTGTGACCAAATTGCCCTTACGGGGAGTAATTGCTAGTGATGTACATTATTAATACATGACACGTAAATAATTGCTCGCACGCGTATCGTATCACAAATGTACTCGTTAAGTCACACACGATTCACAAACAAACACGAAATGTATCTTGTGATTAGGAATTATGTGCCGGGTCTAGAGACTCGATATTAGTTCCGATACTTAGAAAATCTCCTTGTTGTTTTAGAACGCTAGAGAGAGTTTTCTGTGACGCGCATCACTTGGTGATTTATTTTGGGAATTCTTCGCAAACAGTGAGTTCACTTACCCCTTTTAAACTGTTTTCAAACGCTTTTCACTTGGGGAGATAACATACTCCGAAAACGCATTTAAGATTTTGTTAATATAGATTATATATCACTTGTAAAGACTAAGTGGCAAACGCAATAACTAAAGTCCTTCATTCACATCGAACCGTTTAATATTGGATAATAGCGAGTCATTGTTGAGTAGTACTACTGGGTTTGACAAACCCCACCCAACGCTAAACTCGACTGGAGGTCGAGTGGGTGTAATCTTGGCTAAACACATACCATGGTCGGGATAGACCTGGTGGCAAGGCAAATGATAAACAGTCAGCTTCGGTGTCGAACACTTAGTAATACTTGTTTTATAGGCTAGCTACCTATAGATATATAATTGACATAACACTATCTGGTAACGCAAAACGCTGAACGCAAAACGCTAAACGCTGAACGCAAAACGCTAAAACGCAAAACGCTGAACGCAAACGTAACGCTTTATTGATATAAACTTGTGAACTCACCAACCCCGTGTTGACACTTTTAGTATGTTATTCTCAGGTAGCCGAGGCGGGCGTGCGGTATAGGATCATGCATGGTTTTTGAACATTCTGATATGCAAACATGTTTTTAACTATTATTACTTGGGTTTTTAAGTCGTCCTGCGTGACGCAACTTTTGTCTTTTGGTTTTTACGCTTCCGCACTTATTTTCATTTAAACGTTCTTATGGTTTGATTATAACTAATGATTCCGATCCTGTTAGTTCACACCCTCTGACGGTAAAACTCTGTTAGTGGATTTTGAGGGTGTGACATATATAGATATTAAACGATAACTTATATATAGAGTTCCCTCTACGGATAATATATAGAGTGTTCCTTAAATGGAAAGCATAGTGTTTCTTTAATGGAAAGCCCAGAGTTCCTTGGATAGTGTTCCTTTAATGGAAAGCCCAGTTTTCCTTTAATGGAAAGCTCAGTGTTCCTTTGATGGAAAGCCTAGTGTTCCTTTAATGGAAAGCATAGTGTTCCTTCTATGGAAGTGTATAGGATGCTCCTTCTATGGAGAATATATGTATATAGAGTGTCCTTCTATGGAGAATACAAATAGTAGGGGTAATAGTAATAGTTCTTTTAATAGATATTATGTGATGTTCCTCTTATGGACATTTATACAAGGTTAAGATATTGTATGTATGTAAGATATGTGTATGTATTGTATGTCGCCTGATTAACTAGAACTCACTCAGCGTAGTTGACTTTTAGTATGCACGTAGGTGAATATGTTTATTGATATGGCACGCGGATGGCACATGGCATGGATCGAACGGCTGGCATCTGAAGATAGAAGAACTGATGTTTTAATATGAAGATTTATGTTATGGTTTTAAAGAAAAGATTTAATGTTTTGTAATAAACGGTTACAGTTTTATATTCCGCTAAAGTTTTAATAAACTCTGATTTGTAGAACTGTGTTTACGAGTAAATTCTACGTTAAAGTGAGACACCGGGAACGGGGCCTTACAAGTTTAGTTTAGGACTCACAAACTACAAAATTTAGTTGTCTAAGAAACCAAGCAACAAACAATAAAGATGAGCCACCAAAAACTCACAAACAACCTCCTTAATCCTCTATGACGATGAAGAAACAAACCTCAACATCTATCAACGGTCATCTTTAGAGAACATCCCCCCCCCCCCCTATTAGATACCTCACTTCTCTATGAGACATCAACCAAAAAATAATCAAATCTCGTATCAATATAAAAAAAGATTTTCAAGAGAAAAACTGATGCATGCATACGCTATGCATCATTTCTTGAAGCACCCACATGTCATATTATTGTATGTATTTCTCGCAGGAAGCTAAAATGCCATATGGTTTACTAATTAAACACATTTTTCTTTATAGGGACATTACCAGATGTCAATCGTCCCACCCCTATTTAGACATAATAAATGTTAGCGAAAGGTGACTTCACGTTTAAATGTTTTTAAAACTGGTTTTAACTATGAGAAGGAAAATGGTTGAGCGGGGTGAAAGCTACTTGAAAGCCTCATATTGTCGAGCATGAATGTATAATTATGGAACACACTTTCTGGTATGTGTCTTTATAAATGTTATATTAAACATCAAACGTACAGGATTTAGCCAATGTTTATGCCGGAAAGGATACGCTAAGGAAAGGGACCATTCTAGTTATAACCTTTGAGAAGGGTATTAAAATGTGATACCCATAGACTTTGTAATCCGTAGCCTAATCTTCGACATTTTATGTCGTTTTATTTATAAATCCCACGTGCTTATCTCCTTTCCTCAAACTTAACAAATAACAATCATCTTGTTTTCTTATTTTTGTAAAAAAAAATCCAAACATTTACGGAATTGGAAAATTAAAATAGTCAGAGAGAGATGACAAGTGAAATAGTGACACTTAACAATCATTTAGTATGATTGAACCTATTTTCGGCTAAAAGAGATACTTTAAGTTAAGGGTTTTACCCTCATCGTTTTACATCTCCATTTCTCTGTAGTTATATTGGTTATCAGAATAAAGAATTTCGACTACCATTTTATATCACATGTAAATTTGTAAAAGAACCTTTAAAAGAATTTGAAAGTGGATAGAAATAATAGAACCAATGTGCTTAATTATGGCAATAAGCATACGTAGTTTCCAAGTGTTCATCTCCTAAAGAATAAAAATCATTATTTTTATATTTCGCATTATGTTTTTCATTTTATAAATCTAGAGAAAACGTATGGCACATTGGCACTTATATCGTTCATCAGTTCATTTGATTATGCTTTGTGTTTTAATATTATTTGGAAATGCGTTGAAAAGAGTAACATCCCAATTTTTTCGTTCGGTTAATAATAATAATAATAACATGTGATAGGATAAGTAGGCTTTTAGATGGAACTAATTATGGACCAAAAGGGAAAGATGGTCCTTAGGTCCATGGGCTTTTAGATGGAACTAAATACCCCTTAAACCCTAATTCTTTCCATTTTTATCCAAATCTACACCATAGCCTACACCTTGATAAACACACACAAACACCATCCTTTAACCCGAGCCAAGATTCGAAGGTGGAAACCCGATCCCGTCGGTGCTAGATCGTCGTGAAGAACCAAAACAACATTGAGGCTTAACTATGTTCGTAAACCGACTCGTTTAAGGTACGTTTATAACTAGAAATCGTTCCTTTAGATCCGGATTCTTTTAGATAGTCATAGATCTGTATATATATGATAAAAACGAGCCTAACAAAGCAAACCTCACTGAAATCCATTACAGTTTGATAGGCTAATTGTTGGTATGAAGAACCTGTATATATATGTTTAAATCGCACCCTATAAACACGACTACTTGAACGATTGAATGGTTAGGGTTTGTAGGCACTGCTTAGACGATTCCAATGATACCTAAATCATGATTTTTCGTTAAGAAATGAAGGTTTAATTGCGGATCTTAGATATGTTGACTGTTATTGTTCTTGACGATTTTGACTTTGACCCTCGAGTCAAAGTCTGGATAAGAACTTGATGATTCGTTATAAGAACTTGATGATTCGTTATAATTAAGATAACGAATTAGGTAGTTCGTTACTCGCCCATTCGTTCTGTCAAGGTAACGAACCAGCTACCCAGTTCGCTATGATTCAAATAACGAATCAGGAGATTCGTTACTCACCATTCGTCATAATTCAGATAACGAATTGAGCCTGATTCGCTAATTGATTCGTTACCTTATCTTCATCTGATTCGTTACCCAGACACAACTCCCGGTGTGTCATCTTTCCCGCTTTCACGTTCAGAAACTTCATCTCCACTCTTTCAACTTCAGTATCAGCGCAGAACCTCTTCATCACCAACTCCTTTAGATCATTCCATCTCATTGCCTTAACCTCTTCCCGACCCTTCCTCTACTCAACCGCCTCCCACCAGTACATTGCCTCATTTTCAAATGTCTGAGTGGCATAACCCACTGCTTGGTCGGGACGGCACTCGCTAATTCGGATAATCTTGTTCATTGTGGTTATCCATTGAATAGTAGCGATTGCGTCTCCTAAACCAGTCAGCTTCGGCGGGTCACAGCCCTTGAAGGACTTGTAGTTACACCCACATCGGCCTTTCTTTCCATCATCAGCTTTCACAGACCCAGCTTCACTTGAGTCACCCTTCACTCCCTCACCGTCTTTCCTACCATTCTCTCCTGATCCTTCAGCAGTTCTCCCATGACTTCCAGCGGATCTTTCGGAATTCTGGTTCTTCACAGCAGCGGCTACAACTTGAACAATGGATGCTTGAATCGCAAGGTCAAGTTGAACCCCTTCGTTGTTGCTCGGGTTTCCTCCAACTGCGCTTCCATCGTCTCCTGTGTTGGAAGCTACTTCTACCGAGGGTTGCCGGACAAGACGAGGCCTGCCACGACGTCCAGTGCGACCTCCAGTTCCAGCAATTTCTCCAGCTCCAGCCATCGTATTCTAAAACGAAACACAAACGGTGTCTAGTACGATACCCATCCTACTATTTAACACTATTGTCCAGTACGACATTTTATCATAACATAAATACCATTCATAACCAAACTCAATATATTACACGTCATAGACAAGCATAAGTTTTAAACCTTAACACAAAACAAGTTCTTAGGCAATCATACTTAAAACGAAATCAAACTATTGTCTAAGTAATTATTCCTCCATCGAGCGCTCATCTCAGCAGCCTTCCTTGGCCTATACTCCTATCCCTTTCGCGCATCCCGCCTTCGTTCCTTTGCACTCCCCTGCCATGTGATCCGTTTTACCACATACGAAGCATTTTGTGCGATCAGGGCATTCTCGAGAGTAATGTCCGCCCCTCCCGCACCGATAGCACATGTCCGACCCAGTCCTGCATTCTCCCAGGTGCATTTTTCCGCACATCTTGCATGTTTCCTTGGCCGCCATCTTTGGTGTCTTCTTCTCCGCATACTTCACGACATCTGCAGGCCGTTTAGTTCCTTTCGCCCCTCTCTTATTATCATCCACTTTCTTACCGTCTCCCTGCCCTCTCAGTAGCCCTTGCATGGCCATCAATAGACTTGAAATCACCAAATTTCTTTTCTGCAGCAGCCACAGCGTAGGAAATGGCATATTGAACAACATGATCCAGCTGATACCCTTCATCACTGCTTGGTCCCTGCAGAGTTTCACTTTTCTCCTTTCTCGTGGTAGTAACTGGTTCTTCAGAAGGTTCCCGGACAACACGTGGCCCACAAGGACGTCCAGTATGACCTCCTTTACCAACAAACCTTCTTGCTCCAGCCATTCGTATCTATAAGGAAACACAAACGTTATCACTCTAGGAATTATTTAGCACATGATTCGTAAGGTAAGTAGTTAATGACGTTGATCAAGTGTGATTAACTATTTGCATTACTCCTCATGTTCTACATACTTTCCTTCGTGATTTCACTTGTGCTAGTTTCTACTTTTAAACAGTTAATCAATCAAACAATCAAGAAATCATATCCCTAACCTGCATATATCCTTCCTTTAACAATTAAGCGAACATCTTTTTACATTATTTAACATACTTTACCGGTACTAAGCTTGCTTGAGTGACGCATGGCCATCTTGAACTGGCTTCTTCTTTTTTTTCTCACTAAAATCTCATTCTTTGTTCGAGTCTAAGCATGTAGGATGCTTAAATCTCTCGAACTTATGCTCTGATACCAACTTGTAAGGCCCCGTTCCCGGTAGCCCTACTTTAGCGTCGGATTTACTCATAAACACAGTTCTACAAATCAGAGTTTATTAAAACTTTCGCGGAATATAAAATTGTAACAGTTTATTACAAAACATTTATTCTTTTCTTTAAAACCAACTTAAAACATCATATTTTAAACATCATTTCTTCCATCTTCAGATGCCAGCCGTTCAATCCATGCCATGTGTCCTCCTCATGCTCTCTCAATAAACATGTATACATGCATGCATACTAAAAGTCAGCTACGTTGAGTGAGTTCTAGTTAATCAGGCGACATACAATACATACACATATCTTACATACTTACGTATCTTAACCTTGTATAAATATCCATAAGAGGACATCACATAATATATATTAAAAGAATTATTACTATTACCCTACTACTTATATTCTCCATAGAAGGACACTCTATGTATATATTCTCCATAAAAGGAACATCCTATATACTTCCATAGAAGGAACACTATGCTTTCCATTAAAGAAACACTGGACTTTCCATTAAAGGAACACTGAGCTTTCCATTAAAGGAACACTATGCTTTCCATTTAAGGAACACTGGGCTTTCCATTTAAGGAACACTATGCTTTCCATTTAAGGAACACTCTATATATTATCCGTAGAGGGAACTTTATATATAAGTTATCATTTAATATCCATATAAGGAGACAATCATCGCTATTCTTGGCAATACATGCAATATCCGAAGATCGTTCACGTATCGACAAGTAATCATCCCTGCATTACATACAATATACATCTTTATTTATAATCTGACGGTACCTGCAATATCCGAAGATCGTTCACGTACCGACAAGCAATCAATCGTATCTAACACATATATCATACATGGCATACACTTACCATTTAAGTTAAGTGTATTAACTGTCACATCGAGTATGCACACAGCCCCGAAACATAACAAGGAAATGGGGCTAGAAACTCAACTGAACTCGGTTACTTCTTCCGTTAATGGTTACTCATTTCTTTGGCTGTGCACGGCTAACTGTATAACAATTATGTCTATTGATTACTATCACTTTTCATATCGCGTTTCTAGTTAAATTATTACCCTCAACGAACGGGGGTCCGGGGGTAGCGCCCCTGGCAACGGGGTCTAGGGGCGGCAGCCCCTAGCAGGGTCCAAGGGGCAGAGCCCCTGGCTAGGGTCGAGCCGCCAGGTCACATTTTCCATTAGGATTTTTAATTATTATCTAACTCGTTAACTCATTTTCTATAACGAATTAAGCCTAATTCGTTGGCTAATTCGTTATCAATTCACTGTCTAATTCGTTACCAAATCCTCCTTCATTCGCTATAACGTATGGCCTAGTTCGTTATCTCAAACTAAATTTTTATTCATTTTGAACAGTTGAGGTATCCATTCACAATCAATATACTCTCTCAATTTACTTAAGTACTTTATCTTCTCATCAGAACTGTACTTATTCTCACGCCGGAGGGTGGTTACGGGAAGACCCCCTACCTCATCCTTCTCGTAACGAGCTCACGGTCTTCTATTTTGCATGATTCACGTCACTGGACTTTAGAGGTTGTGTTCATATCGTATAGAGGTAGGGTACCAAAAAGACCCAAATACCCTTAAGGACTACCCGCGGGTCACTCAGAAATCCCTCATAAGACACCCGCGAAGCACACAAGTCATCCGCATAATCATTTGAGGAAGAAACACTCTCATAGCATATGCGGAAGCATCATAGCACCCTCAGAAGTCATCCGCAAGAAGGAATAACCTTCCGCGTAAATAACCACGAGGTAATGCTCTGGGACAGCTGTCAATAATCAATTACCTTCTGGAAGATTTACCAAGATGCTTTCTTGGGCAACGTGATCTTTTGGCCAATCAGCTAGTGACACCTGGCAAGGTCGTTATAACTGTGCACATGTCCAATATTCTCCCATTAACAAATGGAAAGAGGACGCGTGTCCAGGTTGTTATACATGCACATGCAACGTATAAGCTAAACCTATCACACAAGGACACGTGTCCAGACGGTTATGCAGGCATCTTCCTAAAGTACAGCTGGCCCAATAACCTTCCCACATCCTTCGGCTATAAATACCCTCTCGATCATCATGAGGTATCCATTCACAATCAATACACTCTCTCAATTTACTTAAGTACTTTATCTTCTCATCGGAACTGTACTTATTCTCACGTCGGAGGGTGGTTACGGGAAGACCCCCCACCTCATCCTTCTCGTAACGAGCTCACGGTGTTCTATTTTGCAGGATTCACATCACTGGACTTTAGAGGTTGTGTTCATATCGTATTGGCAGTTAACCATACCCTACCTTATGGATTCATTGGATCTAGGACCCATTAGTGGGGAGTAGATCCGTGTTTCTTCAAAGTTAATTGAATGCATTTTAAGTGTCATCATTTATCATTTGTGTTGTATGAAGAACTAAAGGGAAGAGAAACGACAATTTTGTAGGCCAATTACCGAGTTAAGGCCATGAGGGCAGGTCCGGGATATTTCAGCAATTCGGTTCGGGTTAGCGCTATTTCAGGTTAATTAAGTTTTTGTTAATCAAGTCAGGTTAACACTGTATATACTAACAACGAGTATGAGGTTATGGTATTAAAGTCTATTGTATTAAGATTTTTGAGTTGTTTTCCTTGCTATAATAAAAGTGAGTTATTTAAATATTGTGTGTGTGTGTGTTATTCAATCTAACAAATTAATGTTCCAACCGCCACTAGGATTATCCTTCTTTCGAGAAAGGACTCAAATGAGCTATATGGCTTGTGATCGCAACCAAGTCTAAGGGTTGTTGTCACAACCAGTCAATCATTGTACCAAGCACAGACCACCACTATTTTTTTTTCAATTGAATAAGTCAATGTTAGATAGCGTAGGATCTTAGAAGATGCTACATATCGATAATATCGAAGACCGGATCGAAAATGAGCTAAAGATATAGTTTTTGACGTTTGGACTAACAAGGACACTCCCATTGACACTAGGAGTGTCGCCTAGACAAATTGTGACACTTCCTTGTATTTCCTAAGCTAATGTCTTCTGATATCTGGTAACAACACTTGAAGTGTTGCAACACTTGCAGTGTCGCACATGCTAATTATGACACTTTCAAGTGTCACTATAAGTATATATGTGACACTTGACCTGCTAATAGATAGTTTTGTTTTATTCATTTAGCCTAGTTGTTGAATTACTATGTATAGGGCTCGTGTTAGTTTACTTTGATTCCTAATTTTGATTGAATAGCAAGATCTTACAACTTTGTATCTTTGGCTAATATCTATATGATTATGTTTATTAGTTGAATCAAGGTTGTTCTTGTTTATTTTCATTTTTATTCTTTATTTTGGGTCTATTTATCACATCTATTGATAATACAATTATTTGAAATATTGGTGTGTAATCAAGTTTGCACAAGATTTAGAGATAAACGAATATTTGTCATTGCCACCAAAGGTGAAAGATTCCAGGCTGTTATTAGTAAAATTTCTGATGTTGTCTTCCACCAACTACACCATGTAGGGCATGAGAATGAAAGTTCTCTTGAAGGTTCACCAAGTCAAGAAAACAATCGACCCGTGTCCTACCAATGCCGAACATAATAGTATGAAAACAACTCTTGTTCCAACCAGTTTCCCAAGGGTTTCATCAGCTAGTTAGGTCAAGGAAACCAAGGCAGAGGTAGAGGCTGGTCCGACGGCCAAAGCCTAGACGAAACTAATCCCAAGCGTCCCTCACACAACCGAGGTAAATAAAATGGAGAAAAAGGCCGTTCTAATAAAGTTGTTTGCTACCGATATGATTAACTACACTGATTTAATACTACTATTTGGCATATTTGAAAAACGATGAACTCTTTGTTATATTAAAAGAAGGGTCATCATTTATAAAAAAAAAAAGACTGCTATCATGATTATTTCATTTAATTGGGATTCGGAACTGATTTGCTCTCATAATTGGCATGTTTGGTAAACGATGAACACTTTATTATTTTATAAGAAGGCTCGACATCTATAAAAAAACGTCTCTGATATCATAATTGTTTCATTTGATTGGATTCAGAATAGAGTTAAGCTTACACTTTTTTCGTCATTAGTGTTTATCTCATTCATGTTATATTTGGATATCATTTTGCTAGCTTTTTTTATACATATATGTCACCGTTAAAAGAAAACGAAAATTTGATGTGAGTCATTAATTATATCTTATCGATTAAACGAAACTTGTCTTACAACTATAAATTTCATTACTTTCTTTACAACTTGTTGACAACTATAGTTAATTCGTTATATTTAAAGTATGTTAAAGTTGGGTGTATGGTTCCGCTATAATTATCTTCTCTGGTGACAGATGTAATTTTCTGGATTTACTTTTTCAATGGAGGGCTTATAATAAATTAGATAGTTTATGACTTATGTCATCAATTTTTATATATACTTTCGACTAATGTAATCTAAAGTAAAGCTAAACAAAAAAGTTCAACGGTTCGAATAAGTCTTTAGAAAAGTCGAATTTTGTGGTTCGGTTTGAAAGAAAAACGAGATTTTTATATATATTAGATTTTATCCTCCGAATTACGGGGTTGTTTTACATTATTCGTTTCTATAATATTTATATATTTTTTTAGATTTTAATTTAATTTATTGTAAGAAGTTAATAATGTAATTAGGGTTTGACGATTAAATGATTTTACAAATAAATAATTTTTTTTAAAAAAATAGGATATTAATTTTTAATATATCCTTATTTTATATAAATTTTAATATCAAATATTTGGTGAGATTAATTTTAATTTAATAAGATGTTATAACATGTTTAAGGTTTTATGGGTTTGATGAGACCCATGAATTCTGGTCAAGTGCATGAGACCTTTCACTTATTTGATAATGCATGAATATGGAACAATGCAATTATACAAAAATGCTATAAATATACATTACACTCAGATGACATGTATGTTATCATGAAGAAGGTATGGGACCATTATATTTAATATACGTGATATAAATAATATAGAAACTCTTGAATTATTCTTATGTATATCTAATTTAGTTCTAGAGGTCTCGAAATAAAATATAATATAACTAATAATTATATTAATTGCAAAAAATTTTACATCCATCCAATTTGTTCATTAACTCCTTTTTACTTCTAGTTTATAAATCATTGTTCAACTTTTAGAAATATATATACTACTATTGTTACGAGTACCTTATTTTTTTAATTTATTGTTTCGACCAAGTTATTAATTTTCTTTTACTTTTACCACCGTCCTTGTGGCCGAATTGTTTTTCTATTCTTTTATAAAGTATAAAATCGTTTTTATAAATACATTAAAAATTAACTGTCTGTTTAGAGATATGTATTCTAATAAAATATACATCATTTATTTAAAGCAGTTAATGTCTACATACAATATTTATTTGTGTCGTGTAAAGATTAAAATTTATTTTTAATTGAATGTGGCCCACATGACTACTTGTCTAAGATATGTTGATATTGATTGTTATATTAACACTTGTTTCTAATTTTTTTCATTATCATTCCTTACCCGAAAGTTTTGAAACATTTATTGATGGGAAGACTCAAAATATTAAAATGTATTCAAAACAACATTCATAGTATCTTTCGCTTTACCCAACCACTAGTTTTGATATTATTTAATGCACATAAAAACATAATTACTTGAGTTATGATATAGTTTCTTGTGTTTATAGCTAGCCTTAAAAACGTCACATATATGTATATATGGTAAGACAATCATCTTAGGGGGTGTTTGGTACAGATAATGGAAATGGAGAGAAAATAAAAATGGAAATGAAATTGTAGAGAAAGAGAATTGGTATGGAGAATGAGAATCATTTCTCTTGTTTGGTACACGAGAAAATAAACAGAGAACTCTACCATACCCAACCCCACCTCCACCCAACCTGACACCACTCACCACCGCAGCCCCACCACCACAGCCCCACCACCACCACCACCACCACCACAGCACCACCACCACCACAGCCCTTTCTTCAACCACAGCCCACCACCACCGGCTGCCGCCACCAAACCCCCTTCTTCAACCACAGTACACAAGAAATTAAAAAGATTCAAATTTTTGGAACATAAGATATAGAAAAAGGAGGCTCAGATCTGTCATCACTGCCTCTTTGGAGATTTTGTGGTGGTGGTTGTGGTGGCGATGATGATGATGATGATAATCAGAAGCCACCTGCAACCACCGCCGATTTCCACCACCACTGTCACCCACCTGCGACCACAATCACCCGACCATCTGAAAACCCTAACCTACCACGAACCACCACTTGAAACCCTAATCTCCGTTCACCCGTACCACCTGCAACCTACAACCGGTTACTATCTCTGTGTTCACCACTGCGAACGGCGGAGACGGGGTGGCGGTTGCAGACTTGGAGACGAGGTGGCGGCCGGAGACGAGGTGGTGGCCGGAGACGAGGTGGTGACATGCTATGAGGAGGCTGCTGAGAAATGGATTTCTCTTTGTTTTAAAGAGAAATGGAATTCTCTAGTTTTAAAGAAATAGAAAGAGAAATAGAAATGAAAAGTGGAAAACAAACAAAAGAAATATTTCTAATTCCATTTATCCCCAATCAAATCCCTCTACCAAACACCCCCTTAAGATTGATGGTTCAATGACACAAACAAAATCTGTAAAACACCCAAAGATCTTGAATTCGAGTGTTGGAATGTAAAAGAGATGTCTTTCAAAAAAAAAATATGATAAGGCAATCTTCTATTGACCCAAAATCTCTTGTATTTACGACTTACTATGTATTCTCCTTAGGGTTGTTCACAAACCGAGCCGAACCGAACGCATGCTTACTCATACTTGATTTGGTTTAAAGCGAGCTGGACCAAGCGGATTGAATTTTAAGAAACGAGAAATATTTTTATGTTTGAACTTGGTTTGGCCTAAAACCGAGCGGCTTTGTTTTGTTTGGTTTCGAAAAAAGTTTAAAATTTTTAATTTCTAAAAGTAAAAAATATAATTAATTCAAGACTTTTAGGAGCGGCTTGGTTTTGTTTGGTTTCGTACAAAGTTTATAATTTTAATTTCTAAAAGTAAAAAATATAATTAATTCAAGACTTTTAACTCTAACATGTCTAGACTTTCAACCCTAAAATGTATAAAATTAAAAGTTAACAAGAAACCATATATAAAACAAGCAACTATAATTTAAAATTCAACTTTGAAGTTAAAAAAAAAAGAGGGAAATTTTAAAAACATAAAAAAATACTTTATTTTTATATGTATACATAATATATATATATAATAAATAAAAATAATTAAAGTAAAAACGAACTGAACCAAGTGAGTCTTTGCTCGTGATTGATTTGTTTTTCAAACCGGACAACTCTTTTTCAAACCGAGCCAAAAACAAACGAGCTTTTATCGAGCAATTATCGAGTAAGCGGCAAGCAGTTTGGACAACCCTAATTCTCCTGAGATGTTACACAACACCTAAGGGGAGACGGGGTGGAGCTAGATAGCCAACCATCACGCGTGATGGCTTGGCAAACACCGCCGCCAGCCCTCTCATCACGCACGGTGATATTCGAGAAATTGTACCGTTGATGTTTTGACCGTTGGGAGGGAGGGGGTTTTAAATTAAAAAAAAATTATTTTACCTATAAATAACTTAAATATATCTTCAAAACAAACTCAAATCCAACTCAAATTCAACTCAAATCCAACTCAAATCTTCTACTACACACAACATTTTAACATCATACCAATGGAGGGTTCTAAGAAACGTGTCTCGGGTTCAAAGAAAACCCAAACCCGACCAAAGGTTCGACAAAATCTAGGCGAATCGACGAGATTTCGGTTACAAGATTAACCCGACACAACCCAACCATTTCAACAACAACCTTATTACACGGATAATTGATGAAAATTTTAAATTTTAACTATGAAGTGAATTACAGTCAACAAAATAATCATTTATTATTAATACAATTTATATAAAAATTACAGAAATTACATAAATAAGATTACACAAATATGTTATAAATAAGCAAAACTTTTCTTGTATACTACATTTGTGATTGTATTGGTTGGTATACATTGTTTATCAAAAATCAAAATCTTTAGTCCATGTATGCTTGTAACTCTTGTTAAGGTAACATATATGTCTGCTTATAACTCTTGATATAGCCATGTATAGTTATCTGTGTGATAACTAAGATTATTCAAGTACATACCACGATCCTAGATAAATGATAATATATATCCATTATACTAACAAAAAATTATTCATACACATAAAATGTCATACATTTTGATCAATTAATATATATGATGTCATTTGAGATCATTCGCACATGTTTATAAAAAAAAAACATGATTATTCCAAAAAAAAACAGATTATCTAAACTTTTATGATATAATCATCCTTAGAGTCTTTAGAATATGAAATTGATTGATCATGATAAATTATTAGTTATTATTAATATACTGCATATGACAAATTTTAATTAATTTTATGTATTAAAATTAACAATGGTATAATCGAGAAACATATAAAACCCAAAATTTAAATTTAACAAAATTATTTGTTTCATTTCATATGAGTGGAAAATTACAAAGAAATAATCACCTTAAAGTCATGTTCAACTAACAGTAACTTTAAAAAAAAAATTTGTGTATAGCTTTATTATTTTGAATATAAACTTTAATATACACTTTAATTATGTATTACCAAACACGTACACTAACATAACCTCAAATCGTTGTATTTGTATAAAAATAAAATTACTAAGTTAATATAATATTGAAGTGACGTAAATAACTGATGAAAACGATATTCTAGGTTTTCATATCCTAAATGATTTCTGGAAAGCGAAAATAGTGGAAAGGGATTGAAACATATTTTTTGGTTTAAAAATTTGAATGCTTTTAATTAAGTAATTTGTCTTATAAGACATATTATATTAAATATATTTAAATGTATAAAAAATGAATAAATCAAATCATAAAATATATGTTTGTGGAACATTTCTGTTTGAGTTATGAAAGAATAATATTAAAAACTAAATATTGATCTTCTTGTTGTTAACCATTTATACTACACAAAAAAGTTATATAAATAAATGATAGATAGATAGTTCATATAGTAAATCGTGATTCATATGGATTATAATTATAATATTCAAATTCAATAATTTAATGCTAAATACCCAGATATATATAATATATATTCTTCATGTTTGCAATATTTATATATAATGTTTGGAGAAATGAAGAAAATACACATTTTTTTAAGTTCAAATACATATGAGAAAGTTTTAAATCCAAATTTGAAACTAATGTTATGTAAAAAATTATGCACGACTGCTCCAATCCCAATTTAAAAATAAATTATTGTTTACTATGATTTTAATTACCTATGATTTTAAAATTTATTATAATAGATCTGCAACTTCAGTTTTGATATTTCCTTGTTTTCTTATGTTTCACCATTAATATTAATGAATGAATCGAATATGATTTACATTTAATAAAAATAAACTCGAATTCATATATTGAAATAACTTAAAATATAAGGATTATATGTTGAAATGTTGAAAAAAGGGTGAAGAAGACTATAAGAGTGACAAGTGACAAAAATAAGTAGTTATTTATTAAAATAGATAGATTAAGACAATGTCATAATGATTATATTGTTGGTCGGGTATCAATAATATATGGAATCTTACATTTTGTTTGTTGGTGTGAATAGTCATGTTTTTTATTAATCGTTATTCCAAATAAGTTAAAAAGAGATGGTATAACTATATATTAAACACATATCGTGGAACGAAACGCTAGTTATATTTAATTTGGTAAACGAATATATTAATAATTAATTACATAATTCAATTGTTTAAGAAAGTAATAATAAAAAAAGTATTAAAATACATCTGATGATTAAGAAAAAAAGGATTAGTAGGATTTCATGATGGTGTTATAAGTTCCGTCATTAACACAAACACAATCAACTTTTTACCATATTTTTTATGTATATGTATAAGAAAAGATGTAAGCAACAAGTAATATCTACGATTGTCAGATAAAAGAAATTAGAAGTCAAAGCTTTTTACGTACAAAAGAACTTTCCCTTTACTATAACAAATGTCTTATTTTTATATATTTTTTCTCTGCGCAAATTCATCTCATGATTTATACAACATGTTTTACAATTATAATAGCTTGTGAATGAATGCATATGTTTCAATCTACTTTAGGATTATATAGATACATTTTCTTATAATAAAAGTACGAATGTATGATTTTCTTTATGAGGTTATATGTTAAGATAGTTATCATGGTTATTGGTTAAGATGGGTTACTATGTGTACACCCCTAAAGGAGTAAAGGGTTTTAGTGAAAATGTTTCTTCTGTTATCACATAAGTCATTTAATATGTTATCAGAACGTCTAGCTAGATCTACTATACGGACTATATCTATGGTATATAGACGCATAGTTCTTAAATACCACTTGGTATACATGTGTATGGCCCATGGACATGGGTGTATAGCACTAGCACTAGCATTAGCATGTAAACTGTTTGGGGGAAATGTCATGCATTTAATAACTGACAAGCATGAACAAAAAATCTCGTCACTTAGGCAAAAAGAAAAATCCTGAACACATGTTTCATTCATTCATTTAAGTTGATGATCATTCATTTATATTCAATAATTTATGTTTGTTTATGTTTCTTTGTGCCACTTGTTTATGTTAGTTTACATACTTAATTTAATTATGAGTTATCAGTGATGCTCATTGGTCCATCATACATCGATCCATCATCACAAATATATTTTAAAACTACAACTTGCGTAATCTACTAACGTACATTTAAAAAATAAAAATTTCTTCATATTTATGCCCATCCGTTAATGTTAGTTCATTTACCTATGTCAACTACATGAGCATGCTCATTCTTTTAACAAACAAACATGAACAAGAAAATCCGTTTATTTGATTGTTTTTGTTCATTTGTTTGTTTAATTAAAGTTAAATGAACGAACACAAAACACCAACTCAATATATGCTTAGTAAACTCTGTGTCTTAATAGGTAGATCGTCAGTTTTTTTTTTTTAAATAACTAAATAAGTCCGTTAGTATTCATTTGACCTATTTACAAGCCTATCTGGTATTAGAATATTCAAGTCAATCAGATTGATTAGTAAAGAGGGTACGCGTATGATCTTTGTTTTATGATAAAAGTACTAAGATTAATGAAATATTTGTAGCATGCCATGTGGGCTCTTGTGAAAGTAGCATGTGGATTTTCCAATTTTCACGCCAAATCTTACTCTTAATATACTCTTTACACCTTTACATCTTTTGCATTTAAACAGTTATTAGTTTATTACTAATTTATTTTGACTGCAAGAAGTCAACCTCAATATTTTTCTATATTTTAAAGACCTACGAAACTACTGTCAAAAAAATTTAATACTAACTACATGACAAAAAATAGATTTGTCAATAGCAAATGTGAAATTAAATAATACATACTCTAGTGGTTCAGTCGTCGTCCGTTATCTAAATAAGTTAAATAACAGTAATTTTTAAGGTTGAGAAAATGTCAAATAATAAATAATATAATTGTAAATTGATTTTAAAAATGTTTTAATTATATCACTCATGTGATTTTTATCTAAATCGAGTTGTCACTAAATCTTCAAATTGAGTCTCATCATATTTTTTGTGTGTCAAGAAAAATATGAAGGAGAAGATGTAGAGGCCGGGATTTACAATATATATAGTTATATTTATAAAATAAAAAACCTTAATTAAGAATTTAAAATAAAAATAAAATTCGTCACCACTCCACATTAACCAAAAATAAAAAGATAAAAATAACATGTTAATTAACTCATTCAATTGTATTGATATTTTGCTTCATTTAAGCATAGTTTTGCATGACATGTTACCCTTACAACATTCTGAAAACTATTTAAGGAAAAGTTATTGTTCACAAAATATTTTAAATTGGATAAAAGTTTAAAGCACTGATAGGTCTGGGGTGGTGTGTCGAAAGTGGTCGTCATCTTTTTTTAAATTTTAATAGTCGAGAAAAAATAGTCAATTTTCCAAATCTCGAACACTTTGATTATTTTCAAAAATGCCATTGAAAATAAATGTGAAACCCGAATAGTGTTAAAATTCTAACTTTTATCCGTTTGGCATTTTCAATTCAGCTCTTTGAACCCGTAACAAATTTAACGATAAACCTATTTGCATTCTCCAACTTTTAAAAATACTCAAATTATCATTTTTAACCCGCAACAAATTTTGCGCAAATGTAGCTAACTTGTATCAAGCAATCTAGTTACCAACTTTTGACCCGCAACAATCAAGTTTAAGCTCCACAATAAACCTGAAACAATTATTGGTATAAAAATCAAGAAATTAAATATAATAAACTTTGTTATATATGAGAGTGAATTGTATATACTGTCCTTACATTTTAACATGTATATAGTTACTAAATTAATCGAAAAAATAAATGGATTGATTTAAAGCATTATTTATAATTTATAAATTTATATGAGAATTTGAAAATAATAATAATAATAGATAAACGTATTGATTTAAAAAAAATTGGATCGACTTTTAAGCACATATTTATAATTTAATGATTAAAAAATTGCTTTGTAAGATGAAAGCATATTCGAGTTTTGTTTTCTTTACAATATTCAACAATATACATAGTATAATATGTTAATGATAACATTTGAAATTATATTCTTTTCAATCCTTAATAAACATGGTTTGTTGTTGATTTTTAGATTTCACAAAGTATATTTTGAAATATATAGTAATATAATATGATAATATTTATTTTTATAAAAATGTATAGATAAATTATAAATAGAATGTAAATGAAAAATAAATAATTATTGATTTATAACATATATTTGTGTCAATTAAGATCTTAGTTTAAAAGGGAAAATAATTGGAAGGTTTAACTACAAAGTGACATGTTTCACAATTATTTTCTTTTACTGGAATAATAGGATGTCAAGTATGATACATTTTAATACAATTTTAACTCTGAAAGAAAAAAACAAAAAAAAATAACTGATTACTAATTATATTTTTACTTATTAAACAACAATTTACATAGAACTTATAGAAAACGAAAAAACAAACTAAATAAAGTAATAAGCTTACAATTAGGCATTAACATATGTGTGAGTGCACGTGGCAAAAAACATATTTTCTATGTACTTTTCAAAATGGTAATATTATTTATGACTTCAGCTATTGAAAGTCAAAGCTACGTGTTACTTTTCATCAAGTATCTTACTCGAGACAAATCTAAGATTAACAACAGCACATCATTAAAGATTTCTCTAAGCACATTATTTATAATATGATTATCTTTCAATATATATATATATATATATGATGATTTCATGCAATTTTCAAGGGTCAAAATACACAAATAAAATAGCCTTAGGCCCAAAAGGGTAAGCCCGATTTAAAACAAAGGTTTATTACAAATTTCCAACTTTTTAGAACCCGGGGTAGATAATAAATTTTAATATAAATTTCTTTAATTGTATATAGTGCTGATGAGATTTAACTAGTATTAAGGCATTGCGCAGCCGTGGGGGGAGTAAAATCATGAAAAAGATAACGAGCTCGTGTATAATAGATAAGGTAATACATGCATTTCTTATTTTTAATTTGTAAATACCAGATTTTCTGACCATTTTCTTAAGATTAATTTCTTATTTTATTCTTACAAGAATAATCATAATAAACTCGTTTAAAATAAAGATAAAAAAAATTCATGTCCGAATATATGATATCTTAACTCAAGACCTATAAATTATCCAAACAAATTTTGAATTATTATAGAATGATAAATAATTTCATCTCTGAAATATAATATCTGAACTCAAAACCTATATAATATCCAAACAAATTCCAACTAAAGACGGATAATACTAAAAACTGACAGCAGGAAAGCAAACCCATAGTGTGTATGCTACACGTTAAACTTAGCATCAATTTTTCAACAATAAATGCCAAAGCCAATATGTCAACCCAAAATGAATTCTCATTACGCTTTGCTTAGGGTATCACATATGTTGGGTTGGCGGGTTGAACCCGGATACAACTAGTTATTATTGTTAAGCACGTCAACCCTAACCCAAAAACACCGAGTATCAAGTTGTGTTTCAAGTCGGCCCTTTTAATGTTTGTTTACGAATTAAAGGGATACTAAGTCACTTGTTAACAATTAATGAGACCATCTCAAATGATTAAAAGGAAACTAAAAATAAAAGTACCCTTTACCTTTTAGGTAACCCTTTACAGTCAAAATAGTAACATCTAACAGAAACAAAAAAACCTTCAAATTTAAACAGATAAACTATGTTATTAAACATATTGTGTTCGGGATAATCCTTTAGGGCACGTGTTGTACTTAGTTAATGGTGGGTTATGATGACTACCACGTAGGCAAAAACGACACTCACTCACCATGGGTACTTATACGGTTATACCGAGTGAGTTGTGAGAATTCTTTTTAATTAAAATGCTAAATGAAACATCAAAATAAAATATTAAAAACAATAATAATAACATTCCAATATAACTGATTCGCTAGTTTATCAAACATCGTCACTCGTGAACACACTCTAGGGGCACTCGTTCAGGCTCATCTAATCATATCCCGGCATGGTATTAAAGATAAAAAAACATTTGTTATTATGGAAAAAAAATTCTAAAAAATGTCGTATTAAAAAGTTAAAGACGTTTTAAAATGATTGAGGAATTAACATGCATCTTGCATGTGGAGATAGAAAGTTATCATAAGTGAGTTATTACATTTATGCCCTTCTTATCAATTTTTATTTTTAAATTAATATTCATCATCCAAATCTAATATCAGTGGATTAGATTCCTTTTAATCATTCTCATTTTTTACTGTACTTTTTATATTTTAACCTTACCCTTGATTTTGAATCATTTGATCAAAACTATTTAGAAAGTAAATTCTCTTTTTACTAATCTTCCACGCCCGTCCTATCTCTCGACTTGGACATAAGACTTGGAATACATCTAAGCCCGTTGAGCATACAAGTCTACTGACCCTTTGTGTTTGGGCTTTGTACATAACCAATTTTTTCCCCCTTATTTTAAGGAAGATTTTTCAAGTTTTCTATCCCAATAAATATATTCATATTCCTACAAGATATATTGTTGTCAGCGTCGGGTTAGCCCACTTGATAAATACACGTACCTCTTAATTAGATGAGAGGTTCCAAGTTTAAACTTTGGTACCACAAGTAATTTAGGATCATTTGTGTAAAATAGTACCATCACCCATTTATTAATTTTGTATTTATTTATATTATTAAACTAGTTTAAGGGCCGTGTACTACACGAATAGTTCCTGAAAATACAATATATAATAAATAATCAGTATATAAGAAACAATAAACCCGTTTAATACTATTAATACAGTTGTTGCACACCAGTCTTTAAAACAATTTTAAAGTAAAAGATATTTATAAATATCAAATATTTGAAAAAAAAATATGAAGTAAATATTAAATTAACAAGTTTTGAAGCATACATTTTAAAAATGGTATTATTTTACTATTATAAATTTGTTAAAAAGTGTGAGGTTTAATATGGAAGTGACAAGTGACAAAACTTGTAACATTTTATTAAAGAGTATAGATAGATATTATTTCATTTATATAAGTTGAATGAACCAATTACACGAGTTTTTAGTGAACGTTTTTTACCTACGTGAGATGATGTGGCGTATCATTCTTTAATTGTTTTTTTGCAAAACCACTACAGAGGTCGTAATACATAGTTCACTGGCTAGAAAGTTTGTGTATTTTTAACACCTAAATAGCTATAAAAAGGCTAAATAAATGCATTACTTTTCTAATTTAAAACAATACGTAAACAAGTAAACTTTAACTAATATGTCTAGCTGTCTAGATCAAGATCGAGTGACATGCAAATGTTTATACATATACAAGCACAAACACATCTAGAATTATGGGTGTGCAAATATCGGGTAACCCGAACATAACCCGAAATCCGACACGTATATATGTTTTTCGGGTGGCCACCGGTCCTAGGTTTCAAATGATTCAGTTTCGGGTAAGTTCTGGGTCTTTACCCGACTTTCTAAAGACCGACCCAATAGCCTCTTGTGTGTCTCCATCATCCATGCAAGCGCCTATCTTTGTCCAGATCGCCATCATCTTCATACTATATATGATCTGAAGATCACTCTTTTCACCGCTCTTTATATTCAAAGAACTCCCCGTTCTTCGTAAAGCTTTAGAGAAAGAAAAGGGGTATTCTAGGGATACCGTCTCTTTTTGCTAAAACTCTTCCAAGCTATACATGGACGTATTGGCCCCCATATTATTGAAAAATGTGTTGTATATTGGGAATAAAAAAAGCAAGCCTGCATCATTTTGGTCAGTTTAGAAAATGACTCATCTTAATTTACTTTGAAAAGTCCAACTAGTTTGAAACCAAATTGTAAATGTTAGTTTCTTTACCTATAAATTACACACATTTAGATATAATTCCTTTTAACTTATTATCTCTGCCTAACACATCTAGTGGTCCAGTCCACTCAAGAGCACTCACATGAGAATTGACCGATTAGTATTAACGCTCAAAACATTCAGTCTCACTCACTTCACTCTCCACACAATACTTTCTCTATTTATATCACTCAATCTTTTTACAATACTCACCCCTAACAATTCTCCTCTCTAAGGTTATTATTATTATTATTATTATTATTATTATTATTATTATTATTATGTATATGTGTGATTGTGATATACATGTGTGTATATATTATATATATACAAGGCTACAACACCATTACACCTGTAAAATAAAAGCCTATCATTTGCTAACCGGATGTCAAACGGCACAAGTCGCCACATTTCATAACTCATCCACTTCACATAGTCTAATTACTAGATTAGAGATGGCCGACGATCTAGAATTGGGTGGGTTTGGCGGCGGAGGAAGAGGCCGTGGCCCCCGTGGGAGAGACCGAGGAGGACGTGGCCATGTAGCGGTCCAATAAAATATACTAATAAAAAGCTCACAACAACACCACTTAAAAACTAAGATAAATAATCAACTCGAGGAGGTGATTATTTATCTTAGTTTTTAGTTGGTATTGTTGTGAGTTTTTCATGAGTATCGGTTATTTCTCGTTCCATTGTTTAATGTATCTTTCGAGACGATTATTTATATTAGTTTTTAGTTAGTATTGTTATGAGTTTTTCATTTGTATTGTTTATTTCTTGTTACACCGTTTAATGTATCTTACATTTCAATTTCTTAAATGAAGTTATTTATGCTTTAATGGTTATTATTTGCTAAAGACACATAGTTTTTTCTTTTTTTCTTTTAAATAGTGGTACGTTGTTTATTCTATATTCCATCAACATTCCTAAATCACTCAATTTTCTTAAGAAAAAAAATGTAGTTTTCAATCCTCCAAGGTGGTGGGTCCATCCTCCAAGTTTGTGAGGAAATTAAATAGGTGTGACCATGTGACCGAAAAAGACTGCCCCGGGACCAGCTCTATAACATTCGGGTTTTCATCAGGTCAGGTGTTTTGGGGAATTTGATTTCGGGTCGGGTATCAGGCCATAATCCGGTACTATGACTGAAATTGTGTAATCAAGTGTAATTATATAAAAAACACTTATTTGGTTTTAGTGGGCTTCTGATGATCTTTTCTTTTAGCCTTTAGCCTTTAACCTAGGGCTATAGTAGAAAGTCAAATATTGTGAAGTGTTGATATTGAGGGGTGTTTGGGATTCCTTATTTTCATTCACTTATAACATGTAAACTTTTTGAAAAGTTAATAAGGTATATAAGGTGTTTGGCAAATCATAAGTCCTTATGTGTTTTAACTTATGGGCAAAGCAAAATAAAGGGGTTTTGAAAAGTTAGGAATCTCTAACTTATTAACTTAATGTGTTTGATTTACCTATTACACCATTCTAACCCTCAAAACACATTACACTTCTTCTAAAAAAGAGTGTCATTTTTAGTCATTTTAATTTTTTCCAACACATAAGCTAATCCAAACATTTTTTTAAAACTTCTTTTAAAAAATTTATAAGTTAATAAGATCTTTTAACAAAAAGTTTTTTCTCACTTAAATAAGAAATCCCAGACACCCCGTGATAAATGCATGAATCCCTAAATGCCAAAAAAAAAAATGTTTTCTTTCAAATAAGACAAGCAATGAAGAAAACTGTTTAATATCCATCATATTAAAGACTAAAGTTTTTTTGTTTTTTTTTGTTTTTTTTATGTATGCAACTCATCATTTAAAAGGAAATTTAATTAAAAAGTTTACATGATAACACATTGGAAACCTGAAAAAGTTGATGCATATAACTTTGAAGATAGTGACGATGAAAAAATCATACCCAAAATCTTATAAATTAATAATTATTATATTTCTTTTTCTATTTTTTATCTTAAAAGTACATTATCTCACTTCTCAACCCTTTTTTATAGGGATGAGCAAAATCAGTACCGGTACCGAAATCGGTATCGATATGGTACCGTCGGTATCGAATTGGTACCAAAGTTTTAAGTTTCGGGATCGGTACGGTACCGGTATTTCCCGATTTATTACCTCCGGTACAGGTATAATCCCGGTACCGTCCCGGTACCGGTACCGAACCAAATATTTCGATACCGGTACCGGTACCAAGAATTAGAGATTTTCGGGATCGGAACCGGTCGGTACCGGCCCGATACCATGCTCATCCCTACTTTCTTCTACATTGCGTTCATAAGCAATTTGGATGAGGATGATATCCAAACTTAGAGCAACTCTAATAGGTGTTGAGTTCTGATATGACAAAATTCAAAATTCTAAACTATATAAATATACCATGAAGATGATATTTAGTTTAAAGCATATTCACAAAATTGGATGTAAGTAAACATGATAAGTAGGCTCAATTTAATTAATTTTTATTTAAATTTGAAACCAAATTTAACCTTCAATTTTAATTATCTTTCCTTTTAAATTAAAAAATAATTTCTTTTTGTTTATCTTTACTTTCAACAGAAAAAAATTTTAACACAAAAATATTATTGTTTATCTAATTTTAATAATTTTTTTTGGTGTGTTTGGTGTGGTTGTTTTATTTAGTAGGTGATTATATTGTAAAATATAGGGGTGTTCAAAAGTGGATGTAGTGTTAGAGAAGAAATGAGATTTTCTTATGTTTAAAGTGGATGAGTGAAAATCTGATGTGATAGCCGATATGACGCATTTACTTTCTTTTTACTCATCAACCGTTGTGGTTGCTCTTATAGTCTGCTTGAAGTTCAACCGGTTTCGTTCTTTTCTCTACCCGAAGCGCCAAGACCGATGGTACCCGATGCCCGAAGCGACCCAAGGGGTCGACCTTCAGTTCTTATATCTGTGATTTCTTGGGCTACAGTCCGGGTAGATATGTAAACATTTTTTTTCTCGGGTTACGGTATTATGAATTTTTATTTGGTCACCAATTAATTATGAATTCTCAAACTTCTCATTTGCCTTTATAGAATAACTCAACCGTTATTTTCTTTGATATCCAACTTTAAACTTAAATTTTATAAAAGTTTGCATGCTACTACTAGTTTAAAATATGTTACTTTATTTCAATTTACATTATATTCAACTTCATATCTATTTTTTATAAAAGAAAATTTAAAAATGGTAAAAAAGAAAAAAAGTAATGCTTAGAAAATGGCTAAATAACGCTTGAAAATTGCTCGCTTGATTTTGACTCTGTTTGATTTTGGCTCGCCTTGATTTAAGCAGATCAGTTCGGTTCAATTTGTAAACGAGTCAAGCAATGAGCAAGCTCTTACTCAGTTCGGCTTAGCTCATGAACAATTATTCAAATGTGTAAATATGTGATTTTCCCCGTATTAAAAGTAAATGGAATTTATATATGTTTAAAGAGTCTATTTTCCACCTTTCCCATATAAAATAGCGTCACTTATATTGTGCATCTCAAGTTGTCCCAAAAAAAATTGTGATAAAGACAAATAATTTAGTGGGGAAATTCCCAAAATAGTCTATTTATAAAATATGGTTTCAAGTTTGTTCCTCCAAATTCAAGTTTCCAACTTTGTCCTTTTGGTATCTCGTCGTCGGTGACATGTTAGCGAACACCAACTATGTGTTAACATTACATTGGGTTAACACTGCCTTATGTTGCTAACATAGGCTAGCAGCGATGCGTTAATGTTTAAAGCAGGGATCCACGATGCATTAGTTGATAACGCATCGCTGCTACCCTATGTTAGCAACATAAACGCATCGTCAACCATATGTTATATTAGCAACATAAACGCATCGTCGGTGAAGGGGTATGCACCCGCCTTAACATCGAGCGGGGCGGGTCAACCCACAAGATATAGACAAGAGGCTTGAAATCAGGATGTCATGAAGACACAAAGCCAAAACCTATGCGCAAGCGCATGAAACATCTGCGCGTGGCGCATATCACATACGCGCAAGCGTATGAAACATCTGTGAGAATAAAGAGAAGACCTTGCGCATCCCCGGGATAGGCGCATAAAGGCCGCGCGTAAGCGACACACAACAAATGAGACAATAGTCTAATCCAAATCAGGATAAGGACAACCATGATTGTACTCATCAGGCAACCTTCGAGAAGGTATCTTTTAAGGAATAAAGAATGTGCTGATGTTGACAGCTGCCTATGAAGGGTGGACAACTCAGCAAAGCCCATGTGCCACCACGTGATGGCACATGGGTCAGGTGAAATACCTTGGTCAGAGAATAATCAATGAAAAAGCACCAGGTGTCCTAAGTACACGTGGCGCGAAGCAATAGGAGGAGGCCAAAAAGACCCTAATTGGGTATGAGCCCAATCATTGGAAACCCTAATACTATAAATACCACACCCCCTCCACAGCTGGAGGCAGGCAAGAAAATATACTCTAAGTCCTTTACTCATTTTCACATCTTGATTATCTTCTCCTACAATACCTGATTCTCACACCGGAGGGTTACCCCAAAGAGGACCCCTCTGTCCCTTTCTGAGGGGTAAGCTCACGGTGCTGTTCGTTTTGTAGGTGGAAGAACTCGTATCCCGGAAAACCATCGGTGATATAGCACACTCGTACCCGAGGAACGTTGATCGTATACAAGTAAGTCGATACACGCTTCTTCATTGGCGCCATCACCTGTTACAACGGCAACAAAACTAATATTTCATCAATTTTCTCTTCACCATGGTTTCCGGTGTTCGAAACAATGATCAAGTTCTGGAGGATAATGAGCTTGAGGATGTTAATGAGGGACATCAGGTTCTGAGGGCGCCGCGTGACACTGCGCGCACCACCAGTAACCATCCCTTCAACACAACACCTCATAGTCAAACTGAAACTCCCCCAGACGATGTCACGTTCCAAAATCTGACTGGTGCAAAACAAAAAGGACCAATGGGCCCGGAAGTTTAAACCAATGACCCTAAAGATTGGCTCATAAACGAACAATGGCGTTTAATGGACAAATACAATGAGTTGGTAAAACACAAAAAGTTAGCCGATTTAACACAAAGGCTCGCATTTGATAAACAAACCATTCAGGGAACAACAAAAAAGACGCGCGCGCTGGAAGACGGTCATTCTGTTCACACCGAACAAGCTGATATTAGTGATGAGGAAGAGGTGCACAGCATGAAGAAGACGCGAGATACTCATGCAGGAGGTTCACAGCTTCGCGCACACATGCACATAGCACCTGGAGCCAAAGCTGATATGGATTTATACACACCATACAACCCACAAGCGAAAGAGCAAGTAGACGTAACCACACCATATAGGCCAGCCATCTTGGTAAAACATTCAAAATTCGCCTAGAGCATCGCGAAGGCTCCCATTCAACACAAAACCAAGATGCCAAGTGGTTTAGGCAAGTACGATGGTACAATAGATCCAGATGATTTCTTACAAGGTTTTTATAACACTGGAAACTTAGAAAGCTGGACGATGCCAACATGGTGTCACATGTTTGCTCGCTGCCTCACGGGCGCAGCGCGTGTCTGGTTTGATAGCTTGCCGACAGGACAAATCGATGGGTTCGAAGAGCTATTGGAAAAGTTCCAGGCTCACTTTGTACAGCAGCGCAGACACACGCGCGACCCCGATGACATCATGCACTGCGTACGCAGGAATGATGAAACCATTAAAGACTACATAACTCGTTTCAATCAGGAATCTCTTGCAATTGGAGGCATCACTGAACAACTCTTGCGCGTGGCCTTTATACAAGGTGCGCGCAGTGATCAACTCCGCAGAGCTCTCGTGAGCAGAGAAGGCATGCCAACCACTTGGGCTAAGCTTATGGAAGCGTCGCGAGTCTTCGCGCGAAATGAAAAACAAATTGCCCAAGACAGAGCAAGAGATAAAGGGCATCAAACAGAAGCACCACGCTACAATGAAACGAGGCGCAAACAAAACTCCGTATGGTCCAGGTTGCAACAAACCAATTATTCTCCTACAGAAAAGCAAGTGCAACAAAGTTCACCCCAAACCCAAAAAGACATTCTTAATCGCGGAGAAGGTGACAAGAAGGAAGGCGGCAGAGAGCCTAACAGACCTCTACCAAGAATATGGACTCCCATCACCAAAATGCCTTCGCAAGTGTTAAGCACAGAGAATGTCCAGTTTAAAAACCTCAGACCATTACTCCATAAGGGACCACCGAACAGTGGCAAATATTGTGAGTTTCACAAATCCACAGGGCACAACACTGATGCATGCCATCATTTGAAGGATGCGATCGAAAAAGATGTGAAATCAGGCAAGTTGGCTCACCTGGTGAAAAATCCAAGACCAGAGAACGAACAACCAGACGGAGCCTCAGCCAGTAAAAAATTTAAAAGAATCTGTGTAGCTGAAGGAAGAAGGCAAGGGCAAAGATCGAGAAAGAAAAGCGCGCAAATCCAAGGGGATTGGCGCGAGCAACAAGTAATCTTTCCAAGAATCAGAGGAGGCCCGTCTATCAGCAGCCCTCTAGTCATCACTACACACATCGCTCATTATGAGGTGTCAAGAGTCCTGGTGGACACCGGTAGTGAGTCAGACATCATGTATGAGCAATGTTTCAGGAAGTTGGATCCAGAAGACCAAGCAAGGCTTAAAGTTGTGAGTGCACCAATCTCGGGTGTCTCAAACGAAATTATTCACCCCCTAAGTCAGATACAATTCGAACTAACTATGGGGGATGAGAAGCATAAGCGAGCTGAAATTGTCAACTTCCTGGTCTTGCCCACCACTTCATGCCATAGTATGATCTTGGGCAGAGGAACGATTACCCAATTCAACGCCATACCGTCACCAGCGCATGGCGCGTTGGGGTTCCCAACACCAACAGGAGTAACATTTGTGTACCGAGATCACTTATGCGCAGTAATAAGTATACCTCGAGAGGGGAGAATGAAGCTTCCAGTGGCAAACAACGCGCCAGAGGAATGGATTCTCAACCCAAAATTCCCAGAACAAACAATCACAATCGGAGCTACGATATCAGATGACACAAGAGTGAGAATGAAAAGATTGCTCACAACATATATGTCAGTCTTCGCGTGGCAACATTCTGATATGACTGGGGTTCCGCGAGACCTGGCGCAGCACTCTCTCAACACATTCAAGTCCGTGGAGCCAATTGCTCAAAAGAAAAGAGTCATGGGAGACGAGAAGACAAAGGCCATGAATAAGCAAGTAGAAGATCTACTGCGCGCGAATATCATTCGCCCAATACGATATCAAACATGGGTAGCCAATCCTGTGATGGTAAAGAAGAGCAATGGGTCATGGAGAATGTGCATTGATTTCAAGGACCTCAACAAGGCGTGTCCAAAAGATTGTTACCCCCTCCCAAACATTGACATGAAGGTGGACTCTGTGGTGCCATTTAAGCTCAAATGTTTCCTGGATGCCTATAAGGGCTATCACCAAATTTAAATGGCACCACAGGATGAAGACAAGACTGCTTTCAGAACTGACAAGGGTGTTTTCTGTTACACAAAAATGCCCTTTGGTTTGAAGAATGCAGGAGCCACTTACCAAAGACTCATGGATGCAATTTTCAACGAGCAGTTTGGAAAAAACTTAGAAGTCTACCCTCAAGAGAATGGTCAAGTGGAACGCGCGAACCAAAGCTTGCTGAATGGGCTGAAGAAAAGGTTGGAGGGAGAGTCCCATGCATGGGTCGAGGAGTTACCTAATGTCCTGTGGGCGCACAGGACATTAAGCAAAACCAGTAATGGCGAGTCCCCGTTCAGCCTAACCTATGGAACTGAGGCTATGATTCCAGCAGAGATTGGATGCCCATCCTATATAGTGCTCATAATGAGTAAGACGGATAACGAGCAAGAAAGGAGGTTGGATCTACATTTGCTTGAAGGACGCAGAGAGGCGGCTATCATCAATGAAGCCAAATACAAGAAAAAGCTAGAAAAATACTACAATCAGCGCGTGAAAGAATGCCACTTCAAGAAGAATGATTTTGTCCTTCGAAACAATGAAGCTAGTCGCGCAATACCCCCGGGAAAGATGTCTCCCAACTGGGAGGGACCTTATTGTCACACCCCGACCAAAGGCGGATTATACATCGGGGCGCCACATATTGTTTCATTACCCGTGACACTATTGGGTGTCAATATTTATTAATACACATTTATCGCGCGCTGCGCAGCGCAACACAAGATAACATAAATCAACAAAAATCATTATATAATAAAGCAAAGTATTCGATCAACATATACTTGTCTTGATACATTTTAATCTAGGTCCAAAATAAAAGAAAACTTCCTACGTGACCTCAAGCTCCAAAACAGCTACTGCAAACCTGAACATGTGTTAAAATAAACGTCAAACACTTGCGTGTTGGTGAGAAATCAAGTTTAATGCAATACAGTAAATCTGCGCGCAACACGTGTATGTCTAGAGTTTAGCAAGGGTGTAATCAGATTGTGATCAAGCCTAAGATAGATCATAGCTCATAGTTCAATCCGTGCTCCCAATTGAGCACAAAAACGAGAAAACATCAGTGCAAGTGTAAACAAAGAAAAACCGTAAACGATAGGTCTCCCGTGTTCATCCAATGGATCCATGAAAACTTCGGAATAGGCCGAACAAAGCGGTTAATGATACACACATACAAATAACAGCCAAGTAAACATCCTCAACACATGGGATACTGCGCGACTAAAGTTCATAAACAGTTTAAGACTCTAAGTTTGTATGAACACATGAACATCCCAAAACATTAAAAATAAAAAGGGATTAGGTACGAGATAACTCACATGATAAACGGTGCGATGAAGATAAATAAAGCAAGAACCAAACAAGCAAAGTTAACCTATAAATAAGATTATCGGTTTAACGATTGGTTTTAGTGTCTTGATTATAACTAACCATAGGTAATATGCATCGATTTACTTAAACAAATTATAAACATTTACTAACCGAGATCTGGGCAGAAAAGAAGAGAAAGAAAAACAGGGGCAAGGAGAGCTGGAGTTATGTTGACGGCTGCGCTGCGAGGATCTTCAGCAGGGAGAAGGAGAAGAGATTAAGTGTCTGCGTGTGAAATGTTAAAGAAAATGGCTGGGTATAAATAGGCAAACCCTAGGGAACATAATCCCGGAAAAAGGGGAAAATATCTCACCAAATCTAAGCAAAAGATATGGCAGCAGGAAAAGGGGAAAAAGCTGTCAGGTTACTGTTCACAGCACATGGGATATGTCAGGCAAACACTGTTCAAGATAAGGAAAAGAAGATCTCAAAAGATATTGTCAGTCACCTTTTTCTGTCAACCAATAGGATTGACGCGCATGCTGCGCCGAAAGTAACTTTTCAGACACAAAGCAAGTTAGGTCAACAGCCCAAAAGATAAGATATCACCAAAGGTAAACGGCTGGATAAATCAAGATAAAAGACACAAGACTTAGCGCGAGAAAGCTGAGTGCGCGAGCGCGAAGGCACACACAGAAGGCTGACACAGACAAACCTTAGCGCGCTGCGGGAAGAACCACAAATCCTTAGCGCGTCGCGGAACGAACTGAAATCCTTAGCGCGTCGCGGGAAGAACATAAATCCTTAGCGCGTCGCGGGAAGAATTACAATTCTTAGCGCGCTGCGAGAAGAACTACAAATTTACAGCGTGTCGCGGGAGGATCTACAATTCTTAGCGCGTCGCGCGGAGAAGTATCATTCTTAGCGCGCCGCGGGAAGAACTATAGTTCCTAGCGCGTAGCGCAGGAACAGTCAATCTTCACGCAGGCTTCCTTGTAAGGAGTTTAGCGCGTGGAGCTGCGCAGACATCCTTAGGCGGGAAGAGCCAAAGGACAAGCAAGGAGTTAAGAGAAAAAGGGGTTCAAGGCTCAAGGGTTAAACAAAGAGGGGGGGGGGGGGGATGGCGACAAGAGAAAAGAAGGCGGGACGGCGGAAAGAAAAGAGAAGAAGAGGAAGGAGAGGCGGAAGAAACATTTTAAAAATATATATATACATAAAGATTTATTAAAGGTTAGATTTATAAAGATTATAATTAATTTTTAAATCATAAAAAGAATCGGATCAGAAAACGGGTATCTGGGTCGGGTCGGATTCGGGCAGATGTTACAGTCTCCCCTACTTTAAGAAATTTCGTCCCGAAATTTATCTCGAAGTAGGATGCGCAAAGAAAAGGTACGGGGATAAGGTCGATCAAAGAAAAAAAAAAAAAATCGTTTTCATTAAGGTTAAGCGTGCAATCCATGATTATAAAGTTTATTAAAATAGTTTCGCCATTAGCCAATTCAACAGAAGTTTTCCTTAAGTTAATGCGCGGTCGCGCGAGCTTCTGCTCAAACGCGCGAGAAATAAAACTTCTATCGGCACCAGTAACAAAAAGTATAGATGCATAATGCCCGTTAAAAAAAATGTACCATTAACTACGTCATTAATCGCTTGCGCTTGGTGCGCGGTTATATTAAAAGTTTGTCAGCGCGTCACTTGGTTCGAAATTTGGTTCACCGGATTCGCTTGCGTAATCTGTACTTGTAGCCTCGGGCACGCGTTCCGGAAATGACTGGGATCACCGCAGTTAAAGCACGATCTTGGTTGGGGATTCTGGTATGTTGGTTGTGGGTTCTGCGGGTAGGTTGGTGGTGTTTGCACAATTGGGTTGGCGGGAGGGACTCTACAGTACTCAGCAGAGTGACCAGCGCGGCCACATTGGTTACATTGCCTACACGAGGCTTGAGTTGGGTGATGAAATTTACAGGTTGGGCAGAAGGGCTGATTTCCTGTGTAGGGTTTCTTAGTTGGCGGGGTAGGGAGTGCAGGATTAGTTAAGGCATAGTTATGGACTACAGGGGGAGTTGGGTAGGTAGACAGTGGGTTAGGCGCGTATACTGGGGGTTGGTAAAGGGGTTGCTGGACAACGAGTGGGTTAGTAAGCGCGTAAGCTTGATGATTGGTTTTGCGCCTTCGTTTATGGTTTGAGGGTTCTGGCTTGGTTTCTGTTGGTTCTGGGTCAGTCTTGGTGGGTTTGGTCTTTTCAGTTCCCCGCAGGAACAGGGTTCCTGCTCTGACATGGTTGTCGCTGAGCACAGCGGCCAACTCGATGGCGTCAGAGAGGGTTACTGGGTTTCTCGCCCATACAGAATCTTGAATTTCCATGGGAAGACCCCCAAGAAATTTTTCGATGGCTCGGCGGGAAGGGGTAACAAGGTGAGGGACAAGCAAACTTAGTTCGTGGAAGCGCGTCGCGTACTCGCGCGCTTCGCCACTGTACTGCTTCAAGTTCCAGAATTCCTCCTCAAGGCGCTTGACTTCGTTGGGAGGGCAGAATTCTCGCGTCAGAAGTTCCTTGAATTCCTCCCAGAGCATGCTAGAAGCAACCTCTGCGCCACGCGCATGAGCTACTCCGTTCCACCAAGTAAGCGCTCTAGATTCCAGGACACTTGAGGCGTATAAGGTTCGTTGGTTTGGAGGGCAATGGGTATGGAGAAAAGTGTTTTCAATTTTCTCGAGCCACTGGAGCATTATGGTGGCTCCTTCAAGTCCTTTGAATTTCGGAGGGTTACCCGCATTAAAGGATTTAATATTGTAACCAGAGTGGTTGATATTGTTTTGGTTTAAGGCTTGGGCTATCGCGGCGGCCATTTCCTGGGAACGTTGCTGCCTACGTCTGCGCGCGGCTTCTCTCCTCTGATAACGAGCTGATAGTGGAGGCATTCTATAAAAGTTCTAGTTTTAGTTAATATCATGTTATGAGAAACCGTTTTAGCGCAAAGTATAACCTTGTTAAAGCTTGTTTCGCGAAGTTAGTTGCTAACAAAAGTTAAGGTAAAGTAAATGACTTTATATGCAGACTTAATAAAGGTAACAAATTCGAATCGAGAATCGACAATTCATGTATCACCATGACCTTCCGAATTCTCAATTTAAAAAAAAATATACGAGCAAACGGGTATTGGAGATTGACGATTCATGTATCACCATGACTTTTCAATCCTCAATATAAAATATACAAGTAAATAAGCATTGGAGATTGACAATTCATGTATCACCATGACTTTTCAATCTTCAACTTAAAAAAATATAAAGTAAATGGGAATTGAAAGTCAACTATTCATGTATCACCATGACTTCTCGGATTTTCAATTCCAACAAACGAACATAAATAAAAATCGAAAGATCGCGGAATAAAACATAAAATCATATACTGCGCAGGCGCGAGCATATTTATAAATAACGAGTAATTAACAATAAGCGCGCAAACACGAGATTTCTCTCATGCGCGAGAGGGGACTTAAGTTTTCTAGGTCGTTACGTCTAACCACCTATCCTAAAGTCAACGAGCTCTGATACCAATCTGTCACACCCCGACCAAAGGCGGATTATACATTGGGGCGCCACATATTGTTTCATTACCCGTGACACTATTGGGTGTCAATATTTATTAATACACATTTATCGCGCGCGCGCAGCGCAACACAAGATAACATAAATCAACAAAAATCATTATATAATAAAGCAAAGTATTCGATCAACATATACTTGTCTTGATACATTTTAATCTAGGTCCAAAATAAAAGAAAACTTCCTACGTGACCTCAAGCTCCAAAACAGCTACTGCAAACCTGAACATGTGTTAAAATAAACGTCAAACACTTGCGTGTTGGTGAGAAATCAAGTTTAATGCAATACAGTAAATCTGCGCGCAACACGTGTATGTCTAGAGTTTAGCAAGGGTGTAATCAGATTGTGATCAAGCCTAAGATAGATCATAGCTCATAGTTCAATCCGTGCTCCCAATTGAGCACAAAAACGAGAAAACATCAGTGCAAGTGTAAACAAAGAAAAACCGTAAACGATAGGTCTCCCGTGTTCATCCAATGGATCCATGAAAACTTCGGAATAGGCCGAACAAAGCGGTTAATGATACACACATACAAATAACAGCCAAGTAAACATCCTCAACACATGGGATACTGCGCGACTAAAGTTCATAAACAGTTTAAGACTCTAAGTTTGTATGAACACATGAACATCCCAAAACATTAAAAATAAAAAGGGATTAGGTACGAGATAACTCACATGATAAACGGTGCGATGAAGATAAATAAAGCAAGAACCAAACAAGCAAAGTTAACCTATAAATAAGATTATCGGTTTAACGATTGGTTTTAGTGTCTTGATTATAACTAACCATAGGTAATATGCATCGATTTACTTAAACAAATTATAAACATTTACTAACCGAGATCTGGGCAGAAAAGAAGAGAAAGAAAAACAGGGGCAAGGAGAGCTGGAGTTATGTTGACGGCTGCGCTGCGAGGATCTTCAGCAGGGAGAAGGAGAAGAGATTAAGTGTCTGCGTGTGAAATGTTAAAGAAAATGGCTGGGTATAAATAGGCAAACCCTAGGGAACATAATCCCGGAAAAAGGGGAAAATATCTCACCAAATCTAAGCAAAAGATATGGCAGCAGGAAAAGGGGAAAAAGCTGTCAGGTTACTGTTCACAGCACATGGGATATGTCAGGCAAACACTGTTCAAGATAAGGAAAAGAAGATCTCAAAAGATATTGTCAGTCACCTTTTTCTGTCAACCAATAGGATTGACGCGCATGCTGCGCCGAAAGTAACTTTTCAGACACAAAGCAAGTTAGGTCAACAGCCCAAAAGATAAGATATCACCAAAGGTAAACGGCTGGATAAATCAAGATAAAAGACACAAGACTTAGCGCGAGAAAGCTGAGTGCGCGAGCGCGAAGGCACACACAGAAGGCTGACACAGACAAACCTTAGCGCGCTGCGGGAAGAACCACAAATCCTTAGCGCGTCGCGGAACGAACTGAAATCCTTAGCGCGTCGCGGGAAGAACATAAATCCTTAGCGCGTCGCGGGAAGAATTACAATTCTTAGCGCGCTGCGAGAAGAACTACAAATTTACAGCGTGTCGCGGGAGGATCTACAATTCTTAGCGCGTCGCGCGGAGAAGTATCATTCTTAGCGCGCCGCGGGAAGAACTATAGTTCCTAGCGCGTAGCGCAGGAACAGTCAATCTTCACGCAGGCTTCCTTGTAAGGAGTTTAGCGCGTGGAGCTGCGCAGACATCCTTAGGCGGGAAGAGCCAAAGGACAAGCAAGGAGTTAAGAGAAAAAGGGGTTCAAGGCTCAAGGGTTAAACAAAGGGGGGGGGGGGATGGCGACAAGAGAAAAGAAGGCGGGACGGCGGAAAGAAAAGAGAAGAAGAGGAAGGAGAGGCGGAAGAAACATTTTAAAAATATATATATACATAAAGATTTATTAAAGGTTAGATTTATAAAGATTATAATTAATTTTTAAATCATAAAAAGAATCGGATCAGAAAACGGGTATCTGGGTCGGGTCGGATTCGGGCAGATGTTACACTTATCAAGTCTCGGAAGAATTGGGAAAAGGCGCATACGCTTTAAAAGATTTAAATGGAAAGAAGATCCCGCGCACATGGAACGCAGCACAACTTAGGAAATGTTTCATGTAAAAGTTGTCAAGTTTGTAATCAAGGCTTTGTAAGCCATTATGAATAATGATACGCTCTATTTTAATATGCGTTCTATTACCTTTTGCATACATGTTTCACACTTCCCTTTATTAATTTTGAGCAATATGACAACATTGTATTGACATCAAACTAAAAATAAAACGAAGTAAAACATACATGCGCGAGCTTCAAGCTCAGACACGTTAACGAGTTTTAACTCTGAAACGTCAGGGCCTTGGCCCAATAATATGAGCCTTAGCTCAAATTACTCATAGCATCCATCCTACGTATTGCGCAGCTGGACCATAAAAATACCTAAGCACAACTAAGGCAAAGCACATGCCAAAGCATAGTTGTTAAGGTCTCAGGTCGGGGCCGCGCATAGGATCATAATGGATATAGGCAGAGTAACACATACTGACACGTAAAGGTTAAAAAACTCATTCATAATTCCCTATAATAAATGCACGATAACGTCGCGCGAAAGAGGAATAATGAAATGCCAAGGCACGTGTCAGCATATTCAGAATATCGCAAAAAAACTTGAAATATGACAACTGTTAAGGATTAAGTAAAAATAATTTCCTTACAACCTTGTTCAAGTTTCAATGTGTAAGCATACCTTATATTCAACAAGCACACACATGCAATATAAAGAGATGAATTGGGAATGCGCAAGATGCGAATAAGGGAAAAACAAAATTTCATTCCGAAACATAGAAGTTTACAAATTTACAAATGATGAGGTAAAAACTACAAAAAAAAAAAAAAAAAAAAAAAAAAAAAAGAAGGGCTTTTCAAGTCTCTATGTCAATATCAGCCTCTTCATCCTCCTCGTCATTATTTCCTCCCTCAGCATCTGGCGCAACCCGCTCCTCGTCATCTCCGAACGTACCATAATCAAGCTGTTCGTCTTTAATATAGTCGTCTTCTGTCATGATAGCGTCAGGAGTAGGTCCTTTGGCCACGCCGGAACCGCTGGCAGAGGTAGCGTTGCCCGCGCCATCATCATTGCCACCAGTCCCTTTACATTCATCAAGTAATTTCTTTAAAGCGCCAAGATCGGGCTGGTCAGCAAGCGCGGCTATCTGCAAGTCACAAGGAACAGCATAAGTACAAAAGATTATGAAAATAAGTCAAGTAAACTCATTAAGGTTAAAATACCTGCTCAAGGATGGGAATTGGAGTATTCAAGTACTTCTCCCCCACCTCAGCCATGTCAGCACAGACAGCGTCGAGCTGATAAGGGTAGTCGGATGGATTCTTCTTTAGCATGCCATATTCATAACCATCCTTAAACCCCTCAGCCCGACCCACCAAGCGAGACGCCGCATTACAGTCCATCACAAGGGTCTGGAACTCGTCTGAATATTTCATGGCATAAGCGCAACGAGTCACACCCTGTGAAATCAGCCAATGACGATCCTGCGCAAGAGAAGAAACAGACGCCTCAAAAGCAGGAATCTGAGAGTTTAACAACTCAACAGTTTCTTTGGCTTGCTTCAGCTCTTCCTTTTCGGACGCCGCCGCCGCCAAGGCCTATTTCTTCTCTGCTTGCGCAGCAACAAGCTCTTCTTTCAGGCGCGCAACCTCGCTTTCCAACAAAGATTTTTCAATATTGACCTGCGCAATAGTTTGGTCACGCGCCTCCACTGCCATTTCCAGGTCACGCGCTTGACGCGCGTGCTTTGCCGCATCTGCCTCTGCCACTTGCAGTTTCTCCCGCGCAGCTTGCAGCTTAAGCCCGCGCTTCACAAAAGCAGCGTTGGAACTTGCCCGATTCTCACTAAGTTCTGCTTGGAGTTTCTCAGCTTTCTCTCGGGCATCAGAAAGATTCCAAGCAGAAATCTTAGCCTCTTGCTTGGCCTCCACAAGGGCATCACGTACCTTTATATAATCATTGCGAAGCTCTTGGGAGGCAGCAAAAAACGCAGACCCAGCAAAAAGGTGGTCATTAAGCAAATCCACGCGAGCGCGGTCCTCTTGAAACCTCCTTTCAGCTGGAGGAACAGAGTGAGCCCAAAAGTCTTCACATACGCCCAAGGATTGGAATGAGCTTTCTTCAGTGATACTCCAGCTCGGGCGGTATATGTGATCGGCTCCCTACAAACACAAAGCAACGCAAAGAAACGTTTTAGTTATCTAAACACTAACTTGGAAGTCTGCACAGCGGAGCAAAATAAACTTATACCTGAGGAGAACCGGCAGAAAGATTAGCGCCAGCTGATGAGCTCCTGCCTGCCCCATGAGAAGATGGCTGCGCCACGAAATCGCGTGGCGCTGTAGGGCTTACGCGGCCACCATCAGAATTTTCAAAATCAACTTCCTCATCATCCTCTATAACAGGTCTCTTCTCCTGCGACTTGAAAGAATCAAAAATAGTCTCACGAGGAGGGCTGCACGCAGGAGGAGGTGAGGGAGGTCGTGACGCTGTTAGAGTAGCGCGAAGTATAGTCTCCTGCTCCTTAGTGATCCCAATAAGGGGAGATTCAGTACTTGTTGGAGCAGGAGCAGAACTAACGGCGCCAGCGCTAGCAGTGCCACCAGCAGCTTGTGTACCAGCTATAATTCCTATGAAAAAACCAACATGGAGAAATGATTCATGACTTGAACTAAAGGAACAAATCAGACAATCAAAGCGCAATAAATACCTTGGCGCACCGCAGTTCTCGAATTAAGCATCGCCATGAAGTCCATTTTCCCCCTTTTTGAGGGCAAAACAGAGGACTTCAAAACAACATTCGGCATAGCCTTGGCACCTTGCTGCGACTGAGGTTGAGCCACCAACGTTGCCGGCTCTACAAACATTTGAGTGAACAAAGCTTCATTAATAACTCTATCGGAATCACGCTCATAAAACCACAAAATATAAACAAAGTATACCTGTTGGAGAAGACGAAACAGCAAGCGCAGCACCGCTTCTCTTGTCCGCCGCGCGCAGAGATGAGGTGGCAGCACCATACCTCGTGTGGACTGGAGGACTGCCCACACCTTGAGGCAAAGAAGACGAGGAAAACTTGGAAGTAAAACCCTTGGTTTTCTCAAGTCCCTTCGCTTGAGTAGGAGGAAGATTCTGGGCAACAGAGGCATCATCTTTTTTCTGTTTTTTACTGGCCCCTGCGCCAGTCTTGCCTTTAGCCTTGCGCTTGAGTTTTTGCGCTTCAGCTTCTTCCTCCTCCCCTTCCTCTTCCACAGGCTCCAACCCATAATTAGCGAGCGCATCTACAATACGCGCAACAGAAATGTTAAAACCAAATTTGGTATTCTAAGGGCCTAAACACAAATACAAGGGCTTACCAGGCGCATCGCTGTCAAAGCAAAATTCTAAGTCGACAGGGATGAACATATCATCGAAACGATCAGGGAAAGCAACTTCCCCAGCGTTCAGGGCGACAGAGCCACCTTCTGTATGCTCGTCATAGGCGGCGTGGATGTATTCCTTGCTTTCTGCATAAAACAAGACAAGTGATATTAGCAAAACGAATTATACTCGCGCAAAATTAATGCAATGAACAAACAACCCACCTGAGCCATCAACATGGATGACAGGCTCAGTCTCGCTGTCAGTCCACCTCTTGCTCATACCAACCCCCACCAACGCTTCCTCGCAAATATTCTTGGCGGGGGATGGTTCAGCAGTTAATTTTTTAACCCATGTGCCCGTTGGGTTCTTAAGGACATTGTCATCCGCGGGCGCAGAAGTGATCGCGCGCATAGTCATGTGGATTGGAATAACACCTGCTTTGACGTAGAAAAACTTCTCAGTCCAGTCATGAAGGCTCTTAAAAGTGACAGTAGAGCATTTAACCTTCTGACTGCGCGGAGTAAACGACAACCAAGAATCTTGAACCTTTGGTTTATAGAAATATTAAAAGCGGCGTGGAGTAGGCTCTTCGCGCTGAGCTTTGCACATAAACTCAAAATGAGTCATGCGCACCAACCAAAAAGGGTGAACTTGGGATATGTGAATCCCATAAAATTGAAGGAGCGCACCTATAAACATTGTCATCGGAAGACGAAGGTTACAGTGAGTAAGAAAGTGAGAATATAAAGAGATATAGCCGGCGGGAGGATCCGCCGCCGTCTGCCCGGCTGCCGGGAGCAGACAACCATACTCAGGGAGAAAACCCTGTGAAGCAATGAGACTATCAAGCTCAGGCTGTTTCAACTTGCAGGGGATCTCGTCCCATCTTTTCGCCGTGTTATTCTTTCCCCCCTCCTCCGACGAAGCCTCGGCAACCCGAATACCCTTGCCGGTTTTCTTCAAAGTAGACATAACCACTGATTTTACTCGACCTTTACTAGGGGAAATTGTGGTGTCTGGGTTATCAGACATACAATTGCGAATCGAACAATATGGTTACTTTAAGCACGGAATTCTGGGATGAAGACGAAAGCTCTTAATCGGAATGTAAATGATAAGCAAAAGCTCTGAAAATGACAGTGAAGATGAAGAAAAAACCGTTCAAATGGTTTGGTTTTATAGGCCCAGGGGAGAGAAAGATAAACAAGTAATAATCAGATCTACGCTCACGCGCCCCCACTCGCAGGCGTAGGCCAACATAAGCGCGACACGTATTCCTGACACTGCATGAGGAGACGTGAAAGGCCACTGTAGCACCTCGAGCACACGAAAGGTCTGACACATAACGTCTCTATCTCTGATGCATGTCAACACCAACCAACCACGTGCATTGACGATTCGTTTTAACCAAATGGATGGAATTTCGCGCAACGCGCGTACAAGAAAAGAAAAAGAAAAAACAAGCCCTATTAAAGCAAACTATTAAGTCTAATATCTATCTTACCTCGCTCGCGCGAGACAATACACACATTAGACTGGGGGGGCTTGAAGGGGTATGCACCCGCCTTAACATCGAGCGGGGCGGGTCAACCCACAAGATATAGACAAGAGGCTTGAAATCAGGATGTCATAAAGACACAAAGCCAAAACCTATGCGCAAGCGCATGAAACATCTGCGCGTGGCGCATATCACATACGCGCAAGCGTATGAAACATCTGTGAGAATAAAGAGAAGACCTTGCGCATCCCCGGGATAGGCGCATAAAGGCCGCGCGTAAGCGACACACAACAAATGAGACAATAGTCTAATCCAAATCAGGATAATGACAACCATGATTGTACTCATCAGGCAACCTTCGAGAAGGTATCTTTTAAGGAATAAAGAATGTGCTGATGTTGACAGCTGCCTATGAAGGGTGGACAACTCAGCAAAGCCCATGTGCCACCACGTGATGGCACATGGGTCAGGTGAAATACCTTGGTCAGAGAATAATCAATGAAAAAGCACCAGGTGTCCTAAGTACACGTGGCGCGAAGCAATAGGAGGAGGCCAAAAAGACCCTAATTGGGTATGAGCCCAATCATTGGAAACCCTAATACTATAAATACCACACCCCCTCCACAGCTGGAGGCAGGCAAGAAAATATACTCTAAGTCCTTTACTCATTTTCACATCTTGATTATCTTCTCCTACAATACCTGATTCTCACACCGGAGGGTTACCCCAAAGAGGACCCCTCTGTCCCTTTCTGAGGGGTAAGCTCACGGTGCTGTTCGTTTTGTAGGTGGAAGAACTCGTATCCCGGAAAACCATCGGTGATATAGCACACTCGTACCCGAGGAACGTTAATCGTATACAAGTAAGTCGATACACGCTTCTTCAGTCGGCTACTTGTTGACATAACATAGTGTGGACGATGCGTTATGTTGCTAACATAGGGTAGCAGCGATGCGTTATCAACTAACGCATCGTGGAACCCCTGCTTTAATCATTAACGCATCGCTGCTACCATATGTTAGCAATATAACGCATCGTCAACCATATGTCATGTTAACACATCGTCGGTGTTCACTAATATGTCGCCGGCGACGAGATATCAATGGGACAAATTTGAAAACCATATTATATAAATGAGTTATTTGAGGGGGGAGGGGGGGTGTTTCCTAATTCAATTGTAAGATACAAAATAACCATTCATTTTACCAACACTAATTTGAAAAAAAAACTTGAAAATATTTATTATTTATAGAAAGTGTAAAAAGAATCTCAAAAGTCGAAAATATTTATAGAAAGTGAAAAGAATCTCATGATTTGTCTAGGGACATAGCTTATGTTATGTGTTTTGAAGAGCCATAAAGACAGGCTAAGTGACTTGTCATGTCACATATTATTTTAATTTTATTCAACTGCACCAATTTTCATTAACTATTATTAATTTACTATTGTAAACGTACAACTATGTTCAGTAAGCAAGCAAGCTACTGACAACAGAACTACAACTACACATCTGTCATGCATTAATTAAACCGTCCAATGGGCATCAAACGCATCTTTTAAAAAATAATAATAATTGAACTTATAAAACCGATTAAACCTTAATCAATTTCTTTTAGAAAAAATTTCCAAAATAATCCTTCTTAAGGGAGAGATTTTCAAAATAACCTATCAAAATTCAAAATTTACAATATAATCTATCCAAATCCATCCTCCACGTGATATTAAAAATTTCCCCGTGAGATTTCAACAACCAATCAAAATCTAACATATTTCAATGCTCCCATCCCATCTACCATATTATATTTCAAATCAAATTCGTCTTATACGTTGTATTTTACATGAAAACTTACCTGATGAAAACAATATTTAACGTGATGTTTCAAACGTTTTCTATCTTCTACGTGAGTTTTCAAAAAAGTGGGTTTTGGTTTTATTTGAAATTCATCTCCGAAAATTAATTTCATCTTCATCACTTCTTTGACGGTTGACCAGTTATAGGTTATGAAATTTATTGTTTTCGTCCACTACGTATAGTTTAAGAGTTTATGATATCTAAAGAGTAGATATCACTTTGACCAGTTATAGGTTATGAAATTTAGCATAATTTAGGCATGTTAAGGTACGTGTTTTGATGCTTAAAACATGTATAATAATTTACAATATATTCTATTATTCATTATTAAGAATAACCGTTTGGTAAAAATACATAACAATTTGAGAAGAAAGACTTTGAAATGTAGACCACATTATGCCGATATTATTTTTAAGGTTTGTAAATGGAAAATCAGCAAGTCTAAATAAAATATATGTGCTTCAGTTTGAATATGACACCCAAACCTAATAAAGTCTTATAATTAAATTATATAAGAATCATTTAAGGTAGGGTTATTAAATGGGACGATTATGGGTTGACTGTTGAACCGCACACTAACAATGAAATTTGTCATGAACGCAAAAATACCCAATCAATTTAATCCCCACGCAAAACAAATTTTTAAATAAAATTTTAATAAAATAAGATGTTAGACGGGTCAATTCATGAAGACGTGAACCACACAATCCATTTACCTAAATGAAATCATCAAGAGTTTGGAAATGAAGTTTGATTTATCCCCTCGTCAGAAAGCGGTGTTTGAGTGTCTTCGGACTCCTCGGGCTCAAGATTTCTTAAGTGTTCTCCCTATTGAAGGATTGGGCCAACATATGTCGGCTTTGGAGTACCGGGCCATCCTGAAGTATCGGTTAATGATCCCTTTGTTTCCGGTAGATGAGCCGTGCCCGGTTTGCCGTAAGGTTTGATTGGATTCTTTTGGCGAGAATGCGGTTCACTGCAAAGAGTTGCCTGGTTTAAGTACATGCATGATTTGGTGAGGGATGTTCTATGCGATGTTCTTAAACGAGCCGGAATTTCAGCTAAAAAGGAAGCCCCCGTAAACTTTCTTACGGATCCTCAAGAAGAAAGATCTACATTACGACCGGCCGATATACTTGTTTTTGGGTGGGTAGGGGGGAAACACGCTTGTGTCGACCTCACAGGAGTGTCCCCTCTTGTCGGGATTAGGGACACTGGATTTGTAGCAGGCCAGGCAGCATTGAAGGCGGCATCGGGCAAGGTTGCTAAACACGAGAGAGCTTGTTTGGAGAATCAACACGTGTTTATCCCCTTCGCCTTTGACACTTTTGGTTTCTTAGCTCCGGATGCCGTGGACCTTTTGAATAGGGTTCAGAAAGTTGTGTATAGTAACGTATCGGCCCATAAGAATCAAAACTTTATTTTAGTTGGATTGGGTTTGCTATCCAAAAGGGAGTTGCGGCGCAGCTTGTTACCCGCTTACCTGCCACTTCATTGTAAATCGTTTAAATGTTTCTATGGAATGAGAATTAAATGTTGGTATTTCAAAAAAAAATATCTACAAAACTTATTCCACTTAAACTAGTTAATCAAGTTATAAATCTTTCATAGAATACTATATATTCACACTTTCGTACACATTCGTTGCAACTTTTGAGTACCAGTGAACTGCTAGTGTCATGTTGCATTTCTTGGCGTGTTGGTGCATTTTCTCTAACAAGCCGGCTTGCCTTTTTAAAATCTGTCAAGGATATTAAATCGTTAGGGTTTTCTTTGGATTAAAAAAGGAACATCTTTCAAAAACTTGTTGTGAAAAGATTCGTGTAACTTTTGCTTGTAATCTATTTTATTATTTTTTTTAGTTTGGTTTTCTAGCTTCTTACGAGTTTTTGTTTTGTTTTGTTTTTTTTGTTTTGATGAAAATCGATGTTTGAAATTAAAAACCCCACCATCTTGTTCCCATCTCTCTTAGCACAATGATGTTTATTGAACCAAATTTGATCAGACTATGTGTTATACTTTGATTAGTTAAAACGCCACGTATGCAGTGGACTTTAGGGATGAGCTCGGTATCGTATCATTACCAAAAAACACATTTTTTTGGAATCGGTATTGAAATGTTCGGTTCTATACCGGTATTTAAGGTAAAATTCGGGAAATACCGATACCGAAAATTCAAAACTTTGGTACCGATTCGGTAGCGACGGTACCAAAAAGACACAATCAATGACGAAAATAAATACAAGACACAATGATGTTTTTTCCTCAACATTGTATCATTTTCGAGTTTTTTTAGGACGGGGAAGACTGTGGATACATTTTTTAATTTTTATATTTTTCATTTTTTTATTAAATTTTGAGTTATAATTTTTTTTTATTAAAATTTCATTATAGTTTAAGGGTTTTTTTGTGTGTATAAAAATTATCTCATTTTTGTCCTTTTTTATATAATAACTTAACCCATAATATAAAATTTAAAAGTTAAATTTTTAATCACTTTACAACCCGCTATTTATAACTAGTCAATTTATTTTATGACCATTTTATCTATTAAGGTTAGGAGGTTCTCTATATATGGCATTATATACTTCTCTATTGAGAAAGTCTAACCCGATAAGAAGCACTAATAGACTTTTTTTATGAACGATAAATTTCTGTTTTCCAGAAGACTTGAACTCAAGACTTTTTAATCTTTGGTGTTTACTTTTTTAAAGGCTTTTGTAACAAGCTCTGATATACTTAACCAACCATGTTTAAACCTAATATACAAACTCTAATAGCTATCACCTTCTTTATAACATTTTTTCTATTAAAAACGTTGTAAAAATGATAATGTTAGACAAGACGCCAAATATATACATCAATGAACACACAAAAATCGTTTGTTCTTCTCATGAGTATGTATGGTAACAGTTGAGTAGACAAGACGCCAAATATATACAGGATATAGTTACTTAATTATTTCAATACTGTAAGTTGCAACAATTATATTATATTATATTATTGTCTTTTTCATATAGTTAAACACTTTGTTTAGAGTGTTTTGTTTTTAGCATCAAATATTTGTCTGGACGACATAACAAGAAACACTTTTTGTATTTAATAAAAGCGGTTTATTTAAGTTTAGTATATGATTTGAAATCTTTATTGGTGATTTACATCAACGAGAATATGAACTCTTGTATCATTGTGAACTGTAGCCAGAATTGTGTTGATTACGGTTAACGGGTTAAGGGCTACAATTAATGGTTTATACCATGTTGACTTAAAAACACTTATTATATTATATAATTATTATGTACATAATCATTAGTGTTCAATTATTATAAATATAGAGAAGTATTCTAATAGAGAAGTATTTTACACATAAACAAACCAATTTTGAGCAGACAAGTGTCAAGTACTGAGGTGCACAAAAAACCCGGAACCGGTTTTTTTATATCCGGGTATTCTATACCCGAAACCGGAACCAACCCTATCCGTAGGGTATGGATAGGGTATGCATTTTGAGGTCAATACCCGTACCCAGAACTATACCCGATTTATACCCGGTCATACCCGAACCCGGTCATACCCTATACCCGATACCCGATACCAATTTTCTAATACCCGAAAGAATACATGAGTTTTTATAGTATATTTTTATGTTTACTTCACAACTTTTATGTTTAAGTTTTTGTAAAATGTATATTACTAAGTAAATAATTTGTAATTAAGTGGATTTATAGTTTATGTAATATAGTTTAATTATTTTTATAAATTACAAAGCAAATTTAAATTTTAAACAAATTAAAAAATGTATACAAAAATTCCAAATTCAAAACCGGGTAGAAATACCCAGTCGTACTCGGACACATACCCGGTTATACCCGAACCCGATCATACCCTACCCGGGTACATAGGGTTGAGTTTTTCTCCTCAATACCCTACCTGATTTCTCTCAATGCCCGATTTTCCAATACCCGATCATACCTGAAACCGGTTCCATACCCGAACCCGGGTATTAGAAAAAATCCGATTTGCGCACCTCATTACTATGCATTGAGGCCCAAAATTACTTAAACCAATTTTGAGGCCCACTTCTAAGAATTGATGAGTATAGTTTTCTGCATTGAGCCCCAAAATTAGACCTACTTTAATCAGCTTGATATATGAGGTTCGAGTTCGAGCCTCGAGGTGCACAAATTGGGTATTTTCAGAGACTGGAATCAGGTAGGAACTGTTTCGGATTGACGGGTTTGGTCAACAAAATTTAAGAACCACTTCAAGGTAAGATAGGATAGTTGACCAGGTTTTGACTGGGTTTTGACCAGGTAGAGGTGGAACCGGGACTAGCAGGTCCGTGTATGATTTTTCCGACGAACTGAATCTGATACAGTCGTACATGCAAGTCGGGTAGGACTGGGTCCGGTTCTAGGTTGGGTCTATAACCAGTTTTTCCCACCTCTACATGAGGCTTCTGTAGTATGATATTTCTTGTTTGTGCTTGTGTAGATTTGTGTTCGAAACCTAGGCATGTTGCTCCTTATTTATTTATTTTGCATGTATTATTAATTAATTAATAATTAATTTTGCGTGTTTTATATCCTTTTGGTAGAATTGTTTTTTACGTATTTAATCCTTTTGACACCATCACACCACCTTAAGTTTCATAGTTACTTGTTTTAGTTCAAATTATTTGCTAAGGAGTTTGGTGTTAAACCTGGCGCGGTTGTTGCAACCCATTAAAGTCAAAATGTAATAAGACATCCCCATGTAACTGGCTGGCTAGTTTATCAAACATCATCACTCGTGAACACTCTTCAGGTGCTCGTTTAGTTCACCGCTCATCTCACACAATCATACATCCCGACATGGTATTAAGTGAGCGTCACACTCCTACGTGACCTACTCTCCTCTCACGGTCGCAATGTACACTATATACCAGATATACTATCAACATTAAAATAGGTAGAGCATGATCTTATCATTATACATAAACAAAACAAAAGTTAAAACAAAATAAATCATCCTCATGAATGTATCATAAAAACATATGAAATCAAAGTAAAAGTTGAAAACTGTATCTTCCCTCTACAAATGGTTTACAATCCCCAACACGGAAAATAAGTTGATCCTTTTTCTTTATGAATATCGCGCTTTATCATACACTTTTAACCACCGCTCACGGTTTTGAGAACATCCCTTGAGTTAACGACGAGAAATCATAATCTTTTGCTGACTGGGATGAAGATGTAGATGATACCTGAGTAGTACCAGACTGCGGTTTCGATGCTCCAGATGATCCCATGCTGTTGAAAGAATTTTGACCCATAATTCCAGGTGGCGTAATGCCATTGGTACTAGTGTTCATGCCCATTGTGTATATGCTGATTATACCCAAGAATAAATAAGCTAATTAAACTAAAATTCTCAAAAAAAAAATAAAAGTGTTGTGTATATATAATCAAGGTAAAATTATACCTAGATTGTGGAACCTGAAATGAATTCCGGCTGGATTTGCTGCTCCCATGTTTCCCATCTGGTTAAAATATGCAAATTATATGAGATTGCAAGCAAACTCTCGTTTATTTGGCACTACTGTTTTTTCGGTATTTATATTTGAATAGAAAATATTCGGGGGGGGGGGGGGGGGGGGGGTAGACGGAATTAAACCTAGCCAAAATTTTTTTGACCAATTTACCCATAAATCTGTTTGGTTATGTTTTAACTCCAACCATCAAACAAGTTGAATAAAATAAAACACGTTAAAAATGTTAAAACCTCATTTTATTACAAAATTAAAATATCATTAAACAATTAATATTTACTAATTACTAGCTGACTGTTAAAAGTGTAAACAGATAAGCCTCAAAACAAAAAGCATTTCAGATGAAGCCAATAGAGGTGTTTAGGGTCCATTTCGGCCGGTCTTGGGGACAAGTACAAACCAAGCCATCCAGGTTGAGTTGGTCGGGCGGTTTCAGCTGTTTGAACGGATATTTTCTTTTCAAAAATAAGTTGTTAGAATTAAACTTATAAAATGATATAGAAGATTTGTGAAATATTTATATGATACATAAAACATAACTGAAGATTCAAAAAGTGAAATAAAGGTTGAACGGGGGGCAGTTCCAAACCACCGGGCGGATAGTTAAACAGCCAAAACCAAAGCGTACAAATCTCAAACCGGCCAACTTGCTTTGATTTAGATAGTTTGTCGTTTCAACGGTTTATGAAATCAACACAAATGAAGCCAAGTTATTTTTGTTTTCTGATCTGATTTATGTGCCCTCTATTCTTCATCATGTTCCTCCAACAAATTAAATTCTTCGTTGATTGTTATGTTTGAATGTTTATGGATGTTTTGGTTGCCTTTTTAAATTCACTAGTAATTAGGTTTTCTATCGATGATCGATCTATCCCCCTTTTTTGAAAAGTTTGTTCAGAAAATCAAGTAAAATTTCAAGCAAAAGTTTTGTAAGCATTGTGTAGGGCTATTCAAAAAGCCCGCAGCTCGCTCAAAAAAAGCTTGTTTGAAAAAAGCTTGATATAAAATTGAGCCGAGGTGGCTCGACTTGATAGATCGTGTTATATACATATTATAATTATTAATATAGCATATTATATACATGATGGATGGTGCACAAGCTAGCTGTAAAAATTTAAAACTTTCCAAAAGGTTAGTTTTTGTTTCTAAATTTTACTTTCAAAACTTTAGTTTCTAAACTCCGCTTGACTACTTCGTTTCCAAAGTTTAGTTTCTAAAGTTTAAAATTATAAATGAAGTCACCATAGCCCATTAAAGATTTCTTTTTTGTTCAAAACCCATCTTTTTTTTATTTTACAAAATCGTGTTAGCTCGTCGAGCCACGAGCTGGCTCGAGTTTTGTCTGAGCCGAGCTCAAGCTCAGTGTCACAGCTCGTTAAATAAAATCAAGCCGAGCCGGTTCGTGCTCGAGTTAAGTTCGAGCTCGACTCGAATTTAACTCGATCTGGCTCGGTTCGATTTTATTTAACGAGCTGTGACACTGAGCTCGAGCTCGGATCGGACAAAACTCGAGCCTGCTTGTTGCTCGACAAGCTAACACGATTTTGTTATATAAAAAGGTTGTTTTTTAACAAAAAAAGAAGTCTTAAATGGCTACATGGTGGTTTCACTTTAAAATTTCAAAGTTTAGAAACTAAAATTTAGAAACGAAATCGTCATGTGGAATTTAGAACTAAAGTTTGGGGAAAAAAACTAAATTTGGAAACAAAAACTAGCCTTTAAGTCTTAAATTTGAACAGCTAGCCATCATGTATAATTATTAATAATTATTATTTATAATATGTATATAACATGAGCTATCAAGTTGAGCCTACGAGTCGGGCCATCAAGCCGAGCCACCCCAGGCTCGAGTTCGACTCGATTACAAAACGATCCAGCTTGGCTCGGCTCGATTTTATATCAAGCTTTATTAGAACGAGCTTTTTTCGAGTTATTTTCGAGCAAGCCACGGGCTTTTTGAACACCCCTAATCAAAGATGATGCATATGATGTAAATCATGTTTTCCTAACATGAACCATTTTGACCCAACTTAATTGATAAAAAACCCGTTTTGATCCAAACCAAATTGAACAATTTTTAAAACGGCCCGTTTTGACCCGCCACCCAAACCCACCCCACCCCACCCTTTTAACAAGACGGACCTACCAAAAACCTAAAACACAGTAAATGAACTTTATACCTGCTGCAAATATTTACCTAATTCAATTTTTCCAGGAGCTGGCATCTGCTGCATTCCTGGGATTTGATAGCCAATATTTGGCCAATTTTGATTGGACGAATTTGTAGCAGTGCCACCTGGCACTTGTTGCCCATTCCCGACTAAATTTGGTAACCCGCCTGATTTAGCTGCAGCAGCCATAAGTAGGTACTGCTGTTGAGCTAGCATAGCAAGTTGCTGTTGATGAAGAGCATATGGTGATGTAGTATTATTACCCTGCTAAGTTAATAAAAAAATATATAGATTAATTAATATTTGTTATCTATGATGGTTATCTAAACAAAAGAACATTTTCTCCACGTTAGCCAAGTTCTGTTAAAGAAAAACAAAAGCCAAATTGACTCAATTGTAAGTGAACAGGTTGAAACAAGCAATGTTCTCTTGTCTGTGTTCGTTTGTAAAGAAAATGAATGTGTTTGTGTTTGTTCATTAACTACATAAACGAACAGTTGACAAACACCAACGAACAAACATAACTGTACATAAATTGACGAATATAAACAAACATAACTGAGTGAACACCAATTAAAAGTAAACGTGAAGGCCTAAAAATATAATATTAAAACTAGGCTAATTTGTGATGTGTGATATTTTAATTTCATAATGCATGACTATGTTGTAATGGGCCTAAAAAATTAAAATGAATACATACCTTCTCAAAAAGACTCATAATATCATTTTTAACATCTTTTTTAGGCTTTTCTGATGCAATGGGTAGTGAGACAGCAGGTGAATCTTTAAACAGATCTTCTATCCCAGAATTGGGCTTGGGCTTATTGTCAGCAGGTTTTGTAATGTCTGTGGTTCCTGTGGTTGGTGCTTCTACAGGAGCAGCTGCAAAAAGTCAAACACAATACAATTAAAGTCAATTAGCACTGGTAAGCCAACTCAGAAAATAGAGTGTTAGATGATGGTGATGATGATGATGATGATGATAACAACAACAACAACAACAACAATAACAATAACAATAATAATAAAAATAATAAAGTGAAGCATACATTGAAATCCAGCCCATAGATCATCTGTAGAAGCTGCTTCTGGGACTTTCTCAGTAGGAGCATCATCCATAGAAAGCATGTCAAAAAGATCAGTAGCAAAATCAACTTTGGGAGGAGTGACAGTTTCAACAACCTCCTTTGCCACCTCAGCAGATGGAACCGATGGCTCAACTTTTTGTACTACCTGTTGAGTTAGTAGTAACTTTTCAAAACATAGAACATATAACAAATCTACCTATTCTAATAAAGTAAAATAATTGTAGACACGTGTCAGAATGTGGTTAATCCTCACAATTTTTTTTCCCTCCAAAACTAAAACTAATATATGTCATAGATCAATAATTATTCGCTTTCCTTTTACACTCCATTTATATTATATTTATAATATGATTAAATTATTCAATTTTCTTTGAACTCTATTTACATTATATCTATACACTTTTATAAAAATAAATATTTACATATTATACTACTATACATTGTTAGAATATATTTCACAATATACTTGGTGAAATTCAAAAATCAACAACAAACTGTGTCTGTTGAATACTGAAAAAAATTATAATTTTAATTGTTATCATTAACATATTAGACTGTGTATATTGTTGAAGATAGTAAATAAAAAAAACAAAAAAAACTCTAATATGCTTTAAATTTATGAAGTAATTTTTTTAATTATTAAATTATAAATATATGTTTAATAGTTGATTCATTTTTTTAAAAATAAATCCATTTATCTATTGGTTTTTTTGTACATTGTCATATAAATTTATATTTAATGACATTTTTGGAAATAGTCAAAAGATTTGAGATTTTGCACATTGAGTATTTTTCCCATGGCTATTAAAATTTAAGAAAAAATGACAAACAATTCCGACATGTCACTTCCAAGCCTATCCATGCTTTTAACTTTATCAAATTAGAAATATTTGTGTCAGCATTGGCTTTTCCTTGAATAGTGATCAGAATGTTATGTGAAACATGTCGTACAAAATTATGCTCAACTGAAGTAAAACATGTTATTTTTTTTGTCAGTTGGCAAAGTCAAGAAGCCCCTCAAACTTATCAATATCTTTTTCATGATGTAGCTCAAAACTATTATTATATGAGAAGTGTTCTCCGAAATCGGTTCATAACCAAATTTCTTTCAGTTATAAATATATGATACCGAGAATAAATTTTCAATAGATGAAGTGTTCTTGGGTATGTTATTGCACGAGCATTATTTTTTTTATTAAGTTCACTTTTTAGAAAAAATCATTTTGTGATATAAATAAAATCAATTTATGTATAATGTTATAAGCATAGATGTAATACATTTTTCTATATACATTATGTATTGCTTTATTTGTAACTTAATTATTTAGATTATCCAGTGTGTTACATGGGCTCTAAAACTAGTACTTATATATTAAAAGAACGTTGAGAACATCACTGATGTTACAAAAGCTTGTCGTAAAGATGGTCATTTTGACCGATTTCCTTATGAACGGGTCAATTTGGTTTTGAGTTTAATCTCTAACAGGTTGAGCGTAACCCAGAGTCTAATTTTAGTACGTACAAATATACAATCTTTAAAATTGTTTCATTCAAGATTTAAAATGCTACTGTAGTAAAACTGTTTGTGTAATCACAATTAACAGATAAACTATTAATAAGAAGTTTTTAACACATGAAAAACAAATGTTGTTAGCCAACCAACCCAGTCTGTTTCAGCTAAAAGTGTGCACAAAACCAAAGTAGCCAAACCATAACCCGGATAACCAATGTAAAAAAACCAAAATAACCAAACCCAATAAAAAACCAAAAGTTTGGTTTTAAGCCTTTTAATAAAAGAATTTCTCAGTTCGGTTTTAATTTTGCTATCAACCAAAACCGAAAAACCCAAACCCGAAAGCCAATTTTTAGTACCTGGCTGAGAAAGAGTTACGGGTGAGTAAAATAGAAAAACACGCTGATTTATAAAAAAAATTAATAAAGGGTGCATTCCAAAAATGTTAGTTCCAAATGCGTAATAATACATCAATCATTAATTAACAAAACATAAAAGGCCCAATGTCATTTATTTAGGCTTTTTTTCGGCAAAAAAAAATTCAAGCCCAAATGGTAAAAATGATACCAAACCGAGCCCGTGAATAGTTTTCAAAAACCAAAATTTCAGTTTTTGGTTCGGTTTGAGCCCAAAAACCAACCCAAACACAAACCGATCCATACACACCCTTAGTTTCAGGCTTTCAGCCTACACTAATATATGACCCATTTCAACATTTGTCTGTTTTGACCCATTACCCGACTCGCCCATATTGTCACCCTTAATTGAGTGAGAAACAAGTTTACATACATGATCAGGTCCTTTTGGAGGCACGCGAAGATTGATTCTTCCAACAGATGTGTTGCTTTTGTTCGTATGTGCTTGAAAACTCTTCCTTTCATTAGCATGACTCTCAACGGGCCTAACAGGACTTTTTTCTTGTGCTGCAGGAGGTGAGATTGGTCTTCCACCTTTAGCAACCCATCTCTTGTCTTCATATCTTTATAAAGCATATGGGTTAATAATATAGACCATAAAAATATGTGGCATCAAATTGTTACATAAAAGATACATACTTAGCACGAATGAAATTCTCAATGCCAACTCTATCATAATTCGGTGGCAGCTCAGCTTCCCAGTAACTATTGGACCTCTCATTTCCCATAGCTGAAAAAATAACACAAAATCATGTAAAGCAATTTTAATGAGAAACATAGAAAACAAGAGAAACATATGTCTTACATTGGATAAATGCAACCTGTTCGGGAAGCCATGTGTCCAGAGTAGCCGATCTCACCTAGAAAGTGGTGCATCAATAAATAAATGCTAGTTTTAACTAACAGGAAATATAATAACAAATAAGACTGACAGTTAAATACCTTTGATATGTGGACCCCAAGGCTTCTGTGGATACCAGAACATTGCATGCATATAAAGATGCCTAAATTCACACTAGCCCATCGAGGACCTCTGCCATGGAAGGTTAGTATCAGCATCTTATGTACTGATATAACTAGATAATAATTAATAAATACACTTAAATAAATGATAGTCATAAATGCATCACATACTTAGTTTTGCAATCAGCACACTCCCTGTTCTCAGGCAATTTAAGAAGCCCTTCTAGTATCTGAAAACAAGAAATTCACATAAAACCAGTCAAAAGCTTGCACAACCTTATGCATAGAGCACCACTTTTAGATCTACAATGCTCAATCTTGATGACCAAATCTACAAACAGATGATAGCTTCTTTTCTATATCGGTATATCCTTAATCTTCATCATTCAATCATCTCAATTTGGTAGAACTAGTATTAAAGTAGTAATAAAGGATTGGAGTCCACCTAAGAAGTTGTAACAATCGCTTTCTTTTAAATAAAACAAAATTTTTTATAGATAGAACGTTTGTAACAGGCACAATTATAAGGCTATATCTACAATAACTGCCACTTGATTCACCCTTTCCATGTGAGTGTATGCAAGAATGCCTAGGAGTTTGAGCAATTGAATTAAAATCATTAAAATGATCATTTTGTGCCTGCCATCTTTCTCTTGTCACAATCAATGATGCATAAGTTTAATTAATCACATGATCCATCAATACAGCCCATTTTATAGTAAAATCAAGATTGCTAAGTGATCAAAAGCCTTAAATTTACATTTGAAAATATATAAGGCTATATCTACAATAACCGCCTCTTGATTCACCCTTTCCATATGAGTGTATGCAAGAATGCCTAGAAGTTTGAGCAATTGAATCAAAATCATTCAAATGATCATATTGTGCCTGCCATCTTTCTCTTGTTACAATCAATGATGCATAAGTTTAATTGATCACATGATCCATCAATACAGCCCATTTTATAGTACAATCATGATTGCTAAGTGATCAAAAGCCTTAAATTTACATTTGAAAATACTTATAACTTGATTGACTACATATACATATAAAAGCTGTTCCATAAACTAATCCCAATTTATAGTAAAATCATGATTGCTAAGTGATCAAAAGCCTTAAATTTACATTTGAAAATACTTATAACTTGATTGACTACATATACATATAAAAGCTGTTCCATAAACTAATAATGCAAAAGTTTTGATTGCATGATCCATTAAATACTCCTTTATTTAACTACCTATACAAGCTGTTCTGCCTACAGATCGCAAATCAACTCTTATAACAACTAAATTCAAATAACTTTCTCACAGAGAATCAAATCAATCAGCCAATCATACTAAACTTAAATACTTCTTATATTGCAAAGCTGCAATTCAACTATGCAACAGCTTCAGATCTCTAAAATCCCTAAACAAAAAAACCTACTTAAACAGCTGCAACCAATTAACCAAATCAAATCGAATAACCTAACAAGCATCTTCAATCCAGTTTCAATAACCGTTATATCATGATTTATTCAACTATGATGCAAAGCTGCAATTCAGCTATTCAACAAACTTCAGATCTCTAAAATCAGTAAACTAAAAACCTATTAAACAGCTCAACCGGTAAACTGAACCGAACCGAAACGAACATCTTGGATCCAGTTCCAACAACCGTTATATCACAAGTACTAGTATATCAAAAACAGATCAGCTAGACCTAACCATACAAATTAACCTAAAACTCCTTTAACAACTAAATTCAGATAACTTCCTCACAGAAAATCAATACAACTTGCCAATCAATCATACTGATCTTAACTACTTCAATATTCACATAGCATACAAAGCTGCAATTCAACAAGCTTCAGATCTCTAAAATCACTCAACAATAAGCCTAGTTAAACAGCCGCAACCGATAAACCGAATCGAATAACCTCACGAACATCTATGATCCAGTCCCAATAACCGTTACATCACACAAGCACTCAAAACTAAATCAAAAACAAATCAGCTAAACTAACAATTAGCCTAAAAGTCTAAAACTCTTATTAACACCTAATTTAAATAACTTCCTCACAGATAATCAATCAACAACTTACCAATCAATCATACTAATCTTAATTACTTCATATATTCTATACCAAAAGTAACATATATTACAAAGCTGCAATTCAAGTATTCAACAAGCTTCAGATGTCTAAACTTAAACTAACAAGTAACAACTAACCTAAAAGCCTATTAAGTAGCTGCAACCGATGAATCAAATCGAACCGAACCGAACCGAACCGAATCGAGTAACCTAACAAACATCTTCAATCCAGTTCAATAACTGTTATATCACAAATTCACGAGTTATTCAACTATGATGCAAAGCTGCAATTCAACAAGCTTCAGATCTCTAAACTTAAACTAACAATTAACCTAGCAGCCTATTAAGCAGCTACAACCGAACCGAACCGAACCGCTTCGATCCAGTTCCAATAACCGCTACATCACAAATTCACAACTACTCAAAACTAAATAAAAAACAGATCAGTTAAACCTAAAGTCAACAATAAACCTAAAACACGAACGATTAAAGACAGATCAAGTGAGATTATATCAAACAGGATACCTTTCGGTGCTTAGCATTGAGCTCCTTGGATACGCCAGCCTTCTCATTCATATCTGACTATAGAATTAATAATAATAATAATAACAATCGGTTGGTTCCAATTGAGATTGAGATCTGTTGTAAGTCGTTCGGATTACACGGCAATGAATTAAAGTGAGATCGAGATAATAATAATAATATTTTTGATTGTTTGCTGTTGGTTTCTGACTACTGCTTGCGGCGTCTGAGTCTGATGGTGAGCAAGCGTGTGAAGGGGGGTGATGATTGGGTACGGGTTAGTAGTGGTTTGGTTTTACACGTGTGATGGAGGTTACAAGCACTGGGTTCGGTCCTACACCTACTGTCACTCTGATAGATATATGTTTTTTTTTCGTTTCTAAAATTTGTGTAATGATTTGAATCAAGAAAAATGTAAAAACTTAGATTTTATAAAAGTTGGATTTAAGATAACGTAAATATGCCAATGGGCTAGCGGTACCCGTGAAGCGGTAAGGGAGAGGCTTAAGTGTTCTATTATTTATGTGACTTAGGTTCAATTCATTCAGAGACATCAGGGTGATGATGAGAGACCAGTACACTAGTTGGATCATTGAACAAGTTTTATATCACCGCATGTTCGTGCCTTTAGGCGAGTGTTTACGGGCGTTGGCCAAGATGAGTGTGTCCCAATGTGATGAATTTAGCCATTAACTCATTTGGAGGATTCGTTGGTCGTACAAAGTTATATAAATATGTGTACTAGTTGATGAAAAGTGAAAACTACGTATTTGGCTTTTTTATAAGATGGAAAATTAAAGAAAGCTAGCGAGAAGTTAGACAAATACAAAGCACAAAATAGAAGACTAAAATGATTTAAATATCAATAAACAAATTGAATTTCAAGCTCGTGAACAAAAGCTAGCACTTCATAAGTAGGAGAGCTGAGAGCAGAGAGGTGAGGACCGTGTAGAGCAATGGTGGTGGATAGAGATACCCATGAGAACAATTGAGCCTTGATATTATCCCACAGTTAAAGAGAGGTTTTTTAATCTTAGTAAAAACCAAAGCATTAAGTAGTCTCCGCAATACCAAAAGGTTGTGTAAAGAATAGAACGGAGATTTTGCCCCCTTTATCAAATTATATAGAGTTGAAGTAAGCCGCAAGTTAATTTACTGAGGATACACTAAAGAATTTAATACGATAATACCATACCACAAGGACATCCAATTCCATAAGCCTTTTCAATGGATTCTTCCTCGGGAGAACCAAAACGTAACCGAGTGAATGTTAAACCTCCCCGCCCCCCCCCCCCCCCCCCCCTCAATAAAAAAACAAAAATATTTGTTCAAGAACAAAGGGGTCTTGTTTTGTCATAATATCCACAAAAAAACCAGGCAATTTGAGAAAGCTTCACGTGACCTAACATACAAATTTCTAACCAAACTCATCTACAGTTATGCATTTATAGATTACTTTCATTCACAACCCAACTTTTCATTAAAATACCAATTTCTCTCCATTCCACATACACAACCCAACCAAAACCAATTTTTCACTCACGGTCATAAACCAACCCAAACAAATTTGTTTATTAAAAAAAACAAATATGATTTATGATTATTTAAAACACAAACAAAAATTATTTAGAGAAAAACTCAACTTCTGGTTAACCCAGATTGTACAGTTATATTAAAAAACTATAAGAGTTCTCTTTTTTTTGAATATTTCTATTTGAGTTTTAAAAAGGAGAAGTAAAAATGTATATTTAGTTGTATTTTTGAAAAAAAAATTTATTAAATAACTATAAGTATAATTAATTATAGAAAGGAAGAAAAGAGAAAAAAGGAAATTAATAGAACCAATAAGATAAAATCATGTGTTATGTTTAATAATAAAATATTGGGCAACCAGTTGTGACTTTGGTCGGTGCAACGAACGGATCGTGAAGTTTGGTTGCAAAGAAAGTAATTTACCTTTTTTTTATTTAAATCAAGGTGTCAACTGAACAAAGATAAATGTCACCAATGGGGCTAGTCATAGAATTAAAATATCTCAAAGACCCAACTATCACCGTCAATCTAGAAATTTAAGTTGTTGGTCAAGTTCCCTAAGTCAGGATTTGTTATTGTAAACGAATAAAACCTAGCCATAACCTATGCCACCTCACCCGACAATCAAATTCCAAATGTGTGACAAGCGAGATGGTGACCACGTTGATTACTAAAAATACATCATGAGGGGAGAGAGTAGGCGGGAGCAGTGTTCTTCAATCTTCACTCTCCCGCACCTGCCAACTCATCACCTTGCACCCTCTTCCGCAACCATAACATAGCCCGAGAGTAACTATGATAGCAAACTTCCGACGAACACATATGTAAACTAACGTGTCAAAAGTGCGAGCGACACAAACTTTCACAAAGACATCACACTCCTAAACAAAGTATATTTAATGCCAGTATGTTAACAATGACACTCCCATATATTAAAATACAAGCTCAAACTTATACATTTGTTTTGGTTCTAACAACTACTTATGTGTTGTTGTACAACAAATTATATAATACATATTGACAAGTTATCAAAATTACAAGATCTCTAACATGTATATATCATTCGACATCCTTAACCTCGGCTTCAACATCAATAACAGCTCTAGATGAAGCCTTCCCTGCAAAAATATATCAATGAGTAACACATACAAAGCCTATTGGAATTCAAATATTCTCACAATCTCCTCGTTATTTAGATTATTTCCTTGCCTTATTATGTCTTGATTTCTTGCTCTCTTTGTATTTAAAAACCAAAGACCGTAACTTACTTCGTCATTCAGAAATAAAAATATCTTTGAACCATCTAAACTTAAAAAAACCTCGTATTATCAAAAACCTGAGCGTTTAATCATTGCAAATCGGTTTACCTTTCTCTTGTTGCGAAAACAAATCGCTAAATGTTTCACCGAATGTTGTAGATTCCTTGGAGGATTTCATAGCATCACCCACCACTGAAATCCAATAAACATTCACCCGTAAGATATAATGTCCATTACACATTTTAATTCATATTCTTTTTTAATTACTTGTCGAGTCAAATGTTGCATATGTTACCTGAAAAAGGTTTATTACAATAGGGACAAAGCTGCGGTTCATCATTTAACATAGATCTGCATAAACAATACAAGAACCGAATCACAAACAAGGTTCCATACATCAACAATAAAAATCATAACAACTGGATCGAGTTTCTTACTTAAAAACTTCAAATTCATTTCCACAACTCCGACACTGCACAATAATTAAAATGTTACCTCAACAATTGTAGGGCTGTAAAGTGTAAACAAACCAAACCGGGCGAGACTTTGTTCATGCTCGTTTGTTAAACTTTTATCAAACAACGGACAGTCCACAAACGCATAACCGAACGAAATTTCGTGTTCGTTCGTTAAGGAAATGAATTTGTCCATGTTCATACATGTTCGCTCATTAACTTCTTAAGCGAACACAAACAAACTTAAGTGAACATAGACGAGCACAAACGAGATATATTAATTTGAAAATAAAAAAACAACGTTGTTAATCCAAGATATATCAACTATATCAACTATCAAGTGTAACTTAAATAAGAGAGGAAACGAGTTAAGTTAGTAAAATAATAAAAATTAAAAAGTTTAAATGTCTGGATAATAACTATAAAAATATAAGAAGCCTTCAATAAACAAAGTAACGAACATAAACAAACGAACATGAAAGAAAGCAAATGATCAATCATAAAAGAACACGTTAAAGAAAGTTCACGAACATAAATGAACGGAACACGACCTTTCTTCATGTCCGTTCATTCAATTAATCAAACGAAATTCCTTGTCCACTTTCGTTCATTTATTAAACAGACAAGCGTAAACAAACTTCTCACTAAACGTTCATTTCGTTTACAGCCCTAGTTACTTCCATAACAAAACTCCCAATACGATTTATCATTGTGAGTTAATAATCTTACTTTGATTTCAACCATATCCTTACTAGCCCACCAAATAAGAGCTCCCAAACCTATAACCGGAACAATCACCACAAAAAGCTGCCATCAAAACCGCAACATATTAGCATCACCTCATAAACCTTAAAACACAATTACAGGAAAGTTAACGTACAAATTAAAAAACTGTACTAAACATGCGAATCAAATATTGTATATATTAGCGTAATTATGTAATTACATCACATCGTAGTGAACATATCATTACACTGCTTGATTCTGACAGTTAACTCGTTAATTTAATTTGTATGTGATCCAAACAGTCAAACACAATTACATCAAATTCGCAATCTTTATTATATCAAATGAAACTTAAACCACATACCCAAATGGAAACAATAGTATCAAGTATCCACCCGAGTTGACCAGTCAACGTAAGATAAGTCAACCCAATAGCCAAAGCAAGATTACCCAAAACCCTTGATGTCCCACCATCATCACCATTACCACCACCACCACCGTTGAATTTAAGGTTATTAAACCTTACAAGAACCAATCTTTTCTTCTTCTTATTATTACTTATGCTCATGTCATGTAATAATTTGCCATTGGATTGAAAACCCGGTTGTTGATGGTAAAAACAAATGTGTTTGTTAATAGAATTGGTGGGTTTTGTGGAGTAAAAGGTTGTTGTTGCTTTTGTGGGTTTGTGAGTTGTGAGAATATGTGGGATTATTATTATTAATGTTGTCATGGTTGTAAAGATGAAGAAGAAGGGTTTATGAATAATATTGGAAGAGGGTCATGGTTTTCTTGAATGAATATGTAAAGAGTTTAACTAAAAAAGGATGGATATTTGTTTCTTGATGTATATATGATTTCAGTTGTCTTGTTTATTTATGTTTTTTTACTGTGTCATTTACCTTGTTAGAAGTTACAGCAGTCACTTTTGACAGTAGATTTTATCATTACTTAATTGAATCATTCACTTCTATGATCTATCTTGGGTGTTTTTATGTTATTTTAACACATTATACGGGCTATAACTTGTAATGGTATTTGGTGCACATTCGGGTACCCCCACTCGGTTTTATTTTTGGCTCATTGAGTAGCCCACTTGGAGCACCAAGCAATTCGGTTTGGTGATTTGGTTTCTAGTTTCGGTTTTGACTACTTGAATGGATGAATAAATGTCACCATGTGATTGGTTGGAACACATTTGGATAGTTAGGGGATATATGGAACACCACACCTACCAATTTGGGTTTATTTAGACAATTTTAAGTTGTCTTTTCTTTTGTAGGGTTATGCGCCTTGTGGTTAGTCACTATAATATAATACTCGGTGTGACACCCGTCAAAATTCCGTTCTTAAAAATATCAAATTGTATTTTATTTTTGATCGAAATGGATCATTGGACATAGATACACAATGTAAACGTACGGTTTGTCTGTTTACTGTATATAAATTAAATGTTTCAGTTTATATTTGAAATATTGTAGCTCGAACGTTTAACAGAAGATGCGATCGTTAAAGTTGTTAGATATGCGGAGATCTAAACAATAAAATATCATAAAAAGATTAAATAAACAATGATGATTGTTATAATGGAAGGTTGATATTATAATATGTATATCGAAATCAGTTTTAATTAATAAAATTATGTATTGTGTATCGTTTCTTAAAATTATTAAAAAATTAATTTGAAGGAATAATGTAAAACAATTAAAATGGATAACCCTCCTATTTGAATGCCACGTTTCATTTCTTTATAAAAAATATGATTACTGATCTAAAAATGATGAAATTACAAATATAATAGAATCTTATTGGTGAAGGCACCAAAGTTGAATGAGACACGTATTCTACACCAGAAGTCATCAATTTGACTCACCCATTATAACACAACACCCTTATATATACTTAGAAAATAGTTAGAACTAGAAGAAATGTATCTAACAAAGTAACTTGGGAACTGAAGAGGTAGGTCCCAGCAGAGCCCAGTTGGACCCGCAGGACTCACCTTGAAGAGAGACGTCTGCGCAGAAACTAACTGGATCCGCAGGACCCACCATGCTCAGAGACGTGACGTCCTTACGCGCAGTACGCAAGCTGTTCCCGCAGGAAATGCCTCCCAATGGCGAAGTACTCCGCCTGTTCCCGCAGCTGCGGATATAAGCCATCAGGGAAGGCCACCCGCACAGCAAGGCTACACGCACAAGACACTTAGCTCTCAAAATAATTCAGTAGTCACCTGAAGGAATGAGCAAAGCCGGGAACAATCCCGCACAAAGGCGGGAGGGGGAATACTCCCGCCCAAATGAGCCAGTCCGTACGATACTGGAGGATCTTTTGTACTGTACCTGACGAGGTATGGGCAAAAGATCTGACCTACGACAGCTCATTGACAACAGTATGGCGAGCAGCATGCTCTTGTACTGTATGTCACTATTAGCCGCTGCCTACTCACCAACTCCTGTCATACCACGTGCATAGCCTGCAGTTGGTGGAAAAGGAATAGTACACAGCAGGCCTGGTCACTGTCAGCCGCTGCCTACCCACCAACTACCAGCATGGCACGTGCGTAGGCCACAGTTGGTAGAACAGGAATACTATTCAGCCGGCTACACCTTCTTGGAAACCTACCTTCGGCTATAAATACCCCAAATGGTATGATCATCTCATCTCATCTTGTATCTTATATCTTATACCTGATATCTGCTCTAGCAATCTCTTAATATACACTTATATTCAAGAGCAATCTAGTCTGATTCTCACGCCGGAGGGTGGTCACAAGGAGGTACCCCCCCTTCTCAGTGACGAGCTCACGGTGTCTGTTTTGCAGGTTATCAGAAGAACCATCTTTGCCGGACCTAACCCCTCGTGGGAAACATCTATTTAACCCCCATATTATCCGTAATCTGCCCGGGGTCGATTAGTGTTTCTTCATTGGCGCCATCCGTGCATAAAAGCTAGAACTTCATTTCTTTTCAGTTTTTTCAAACTTCTGGAAAGATGGTTAAAGAAACTCCGGTAACCACAACCCCAGCTACTGGGGGGAATACCGGCGACTACACAGTTTTTACGAACACTACCCCGGTTACCCAAGCCGGGGCAAGTGCAGTAAATTTTACGAACACTACCCCAGTTACCCAAGCTGGGGCAAGTGCAGTAAATAATCGCTCACTGGGATTCACCGATACCCAGTTAGAGAGACAACGAACGAGGCTCCCCCGCCAAACACTCGATGAAGTTAAAGCGTGGGCGGAAGCAAGTCAAAAAGAATTCCAAGCTGAGTTGGATGAACGCTTACGTTTACTCCAACAGGCTGATGAATTCGTAGAGTACTTTGACGATGATTCGGAGGAATCCGATAGTGACGCAAACCCTCGTCATAGGGCGTAAGGGAAGCGTAAGGAAACGGACTCCCAACCGAGAAGGCATTTTGGAGAAACCTTCAAACAAAAAAACGCGGGTGGAAACCCACGTGACTTCTCCAAAACATTTAGACCAACTGCGGCAAATGCGGGAACGTCCAAATTTGCAAGGGACATTGCGGAAGCAATCGCCCCGAAAAGTGCCAAACAGATTTCCAACATCGGCACTTACGATGGTATATCTGATCCAGACGATCATTTAAACAGATTCATAGCGGGGGCAACCGTCAGTAATTGGACGGAACCTACGTGGTGTTACATGTTCCAAATGACGCTTGTTGGGCAAGCTAGAGCGTGGTTCGATCGTCTACCGGTCAACCACATCTACGACTGGGCAGACTTCCAACAGAAGTTTAGCCAACACTTCAGCCAACAAAGAAAGTATACCGAAGAGCAATGGACAATCCTCAATTGCATTCGAGAGGAAGATGAATCTTTGCCAGACTTCATCACTCGCTTCAACTCAAAGAAGCTAAGTCTGGGTAATATTAGCAAAGATCTTGTTCGCGCTGCTTTCATCCAGGGCGCGAACGACCCAGAGCTCATCCGCACCTTAACGGGTAGAGATGGCATGCCATCCACATGGGATGCCATCATGACAGCAGCTAAACGCTTTGCGGAAACGGAGAAGCAACTGGGTAGAGATCTCCCCCAGAGCACAAACCTCTACACCCAGAAAACAAGAGAAGACAACGTCCTTACCGCCCGACTAAACAAAAAGCGGAAGCTAGGCATTTGGCAGTCAAGGGTAAACTTTGACACCTCATCCGGCTTGCAACATCGGTTAGGCGGAAGGGATAACGTACAGTCGAACCAGAACTCCAGATGGACGCCACTCACCAAAAGCGTCACCGAGATATTCGCCACTGAGGAGCTCCCATGGCCAAAGGCTCCAATAATCCGACATCGTCACAATGCTGATCGGAGCAAATACTGTGACTTTCACAGGACAAAAGGCCACAACACTGAAGAATGCACAGACGTAAAGGACATCTGTGACAACTGCCCGAATCCGACCCGACCCAGGTACCCGTTTCTCTGATCCGTTTCTTTTTTTATGATTTAAAGTTTATTATTAATCCTTGTAAATTTAACTGAGTAAATTAAATATATTTATTTGTTCATTCCCGCCTCTTTCTCTTCCCCTTTCTTTCCGCCGTCCCGCCTTCCTTTCTTGTCGTCCCGCCTCTTTGTCTTGTCGCCGTCCCGCCCTCCTGCTTAACCCTTAAGCCTTGAACCCTCTTCTTTGCTTGTCCTTTGGTTCTTCTCGCCTAAGGATGTCTGCAGCTCCTCGCGCTAAGGAAGCCTGCGTGAAGACATCTTGTTCCTGCAATGCGTGAAGAGAACTCTTCTCGCAGCGCGCTAAGAATGTATGTTCTTCCCGCGATGCGCTAAGAATTCTAGTTCTTCACGCAGCACGCTGAGAATTTGTAGTTCCCGCGGCGCGCTAGGAATTTATGTTCTCGCAGTGCGCTAAGGATTTGTGATTCTTCCCGCAGCGCGCTAAGGATTGTTGTGCCAGCCTTCGCGCTCGCGCACACAGCCTTCTCGCGCTGAACCCTTGTTTAAATCTAGCCGTTTGCTTTTGTGTTGTCTTATCTTTTGAGCTGTTGACCTGCTTTGCTTTATGTCTGAATAGTTGCTTTCGGCGCTGCATGCGTACCAACCCCATTGGTTGGTAGATAAAGTAACTGACATTATCTTTTGAGGATCTGCTTTTGCCATGCTTGACCTGTACCTTTTTCTGTCCCTGCCCATGCTTTTTACTGTTCCCTGACAGCTTTCCCCTTTTGCTTTTCCTCTTTTCCTGCTGCCATATCTTTTGAAATCTTTTACTTTTTGCTTTTGATATCTTTTGTTATCTTTTGAGATCTTGCTTTTGGAATCTTTTTGCTGTTATCTTTTCTTTTACTTTTGGAGATCTTTTCTAGGGTTTATGTCCCCTAGGGTTTGCCTATAAATAATAGTAGTATTTTCTTAACACTTCACACACTACACTTATTATCTCTTCCTCCCTCTTGCTCTCTGCCGTTGTCCTCCTGCCGCCTCCTCTCTTGCCTCCGTCTTCCTCCTTGTTCTTCCTGCTTTTCCGGTAATATATTATATATAATAATTTACTTATTAATTATGCTAACTTATTACCTAGACCTAAAACCGATCGTTGAAACATAATCTTTAATTATAGGTTAACTTTGCTTGTTTAAAGTTGGTTCTTGCTTTATCTTACATCGCATCTTTATCAAGTGAGTAATCTCGTATCTAATCCCTTTTTGTTTTAATGTTTTGGGATGTTCATGTGTTCGTACAAAACTGAGTCTTAAACTGTTTATGAAGTTTTAGTCGCGCAGTATCCCATGTGTTATGGATATTTACTTGGCTGTTATTTGTATGTGTGTATCATTAACCGCTTTGTTCGGCCTATTCCGAAGTTCTCATGGATCCATTGGTAGACACGGGAGAACCTATCGTTTATGTTTTCTCTTTTGTTTACACTTGCACAGTTTTCTTGTTTTTGTGCTCAATTGGGAGTACGGATTGAACTATGAGCTATGAATCTAAGGCTTGGTCACAATCTGATTTCACCCTTGTTAGATACCAGATTAACATATGTTGCGCGCAGATTTACTGTTGTTATCTATGATTATCTATGATTAACTATGAATATCTATTAAACTTGATTTCTCACCAACACGCAAGTGTTTGACGTTTATTTTAACACATGTTCAGGGTTGCAGTAGCTGTTTTGAAGCTTGGGGACACATAGGATGTTTACTTTTGTTTTGGACCTAGATTTAAAATGTAACAAGACAAGTTTATGTTATTTGAATATTATGATTTATAAATATATTGATTTATGTTGATTATGTTCTTTATTTTCCCCGCTGCGCGTGCGCGATAAAATGTGTATTAATAAATATTGACACCAATAGTGTCACGAGTAATGAAACAATATGTGGCGCCCCGATGTATAATCCGCCTTTGGTTGGGGTGTTACAGATTGGTATCAGAGCTCGTTGACTTTAGGATAGGTGGTTAGACGTAACGGCCTAGAATACCTAAGAGTCCCTTCTCGCGCATGAGAGAAATCTCATGTTTGCGCGCTTATTGTTAATTACTCGTTATTTATGAATATGCTCGCGCTTGCGCAGTATATGATTTTATGTTTTATTTCGCGATATTTCGATTTTTGTTGAATTTCGATTTTATTGATTTTACTTACATATTCGTTTGTTGGGGTTGAAAATCCGAAAAGTCATGGTGATACATGAATAGTTGATTTTCAATTTCCATTTACGATTATGTTCTGAGGTTGGAGACTTGAAAAGTCATGGTGATACATGAATTGTCAACCTCCAATACTCATTTTCTTGTATATTTTATATTGAAGATTGGAAAGTCATGGTGATACATGAATCGTCAATCTCCAACACCCGTTTACTAGCTATTTTAAATTGAGAACTCGGAAAGTCACGGTGATACGTGAATTGTCGATTCTTGATTCGAATTTGTTACCTTTATTAAAGTCTGCATTTAGGATCATTTATTTTACTTTAACTTTTGATAGTATCTAACTCTGCGAAACCAAGCTTTATAAAGTTAAACTTTGCGATAAAAACCAAGATATTAACTAAAATTAAAACTTTTATAGAATGCCTCCGCTATCTCGCCGATTTCAGAGAAGAGAAGCCTCGCGCGTGCGTAGACAGCAACGTTCCCAGGAAATGGCCGCCGCAATAGCCCAAGCTTTGAGCCAAAACAATGCTAATACCTCCAGTTATAACATTAAGTCCTTTAATGCGGGTAACCCTCCGAAGTTCACAGGTCTTGAAGGAGCCACCGTGATGCTCCAATGGCTTGAGAAGATTGAAAACACTTTCCTCCATACCCAATGCCCCTCAGACAGACGAACCCTATATGCTTCCAGTGTCCTGGAATCCAGAGCGCTTACATGGTGGAATGGAGTAGCTCATGCGCGTGGCGCAGAGGCTGCTTCTAGCATGACATGGGAGGAATTCAAGGAAATTCTTACGCGAGAATTCTGCCCTCCCAACGAAGTTAAGCGCCTGGAGGAGGAATTTTGGAATCTTAAGCAATACAGCGGTGAAGCGCGCGAGTACGCGACGCGCTTCCACGAGCTAAGCTTACTGGTCCCTCACCTTGTTACCCCTTCCCGCCGAGCCATCGAGAAATTCCTTGGGGGTCTCCCCATGGAAATTCAAGATTCTGTATGGGCCAGAAACCCAGTTACCCTCTCTGACGCCATCGAGTTGGCCGCTGTGCTCAGCGACAACCATGTCAGAGCAGGAACCCTGTTCCTGCGGGGAACTGAGAAGACCAAACCCACCAAGACTGTCCCTGAACCAACAGAAACCAAACCAGAACCCTCAAACCATAACCAGAAACGTAGGCGCAGACAAGCCTATGCGCTTACCAACCCGCCCATTGTCCAGCAACCAATTTATCAACCAGTTTACGCGCCTAACCCACTGTCAACCTACCCAGCACCTCCTGTAGTCCACAACTATGCCTTAACCAATCCAGCACTTCCTGCCCCGCCAACTAAGAAACCTTACACAGGAAACCAACCCTTTTGCCCAACCTGTAGACTTCATCACCCACCTCAAGTCCCGTGTCGACAATGTAACCGATGTGGCCGCGTAGGTCACTCCGTTGAGTACTGTAGAACCCCTCCCTCCAATCCGATTGCGCCAACACCACCAGCCTACCCGCAGAACCCACAGCCAACTTACCAAAACCCACGACCCAGATCGTGCTTTAACTGCGGTGATCCAAGTCATTTCCGGAACGCATGCCCAAGGCTACAAGTTCAGATTACTCAAGCGAATCCGGTGAACCAAATTTCGAACCAAGTGACGCGTGGCCGAGCTTTTAACATAACCGCGCACCAAGCGCAAGCGAATAACGACGTAGTTAATGGTACATTTTTGCTTAATGGATTTTATGCATCTATGCTTTTTGATACTGGCGCCGATCGAAGTTTTATTTCTCGCGCGTTTGAGCAGAAGCTTGCGCGACCGCGCAGCGATTTAAAAGAAGATTTTTCAGTTGAATTGGCTAATGGTGAAACTGTTTTAATAAACTCGGTGATTAAAGATTGCACGCTTAATCTTAACGAAAACGATTTTCTAATCGACCTCATCCCTATGCCTCTTGGAAGCTTTGATGTTATCATTGGTATGGACTGGCTCTCGAAGAATCGCGCCGAAGTTATTTGCGCCAAGAAATTGATTCGCATACCTCGAGAAAATGGTGATCTTCATATCTACGGCGAAAAACCCTCCAGTGGTCTTAAACTTATGTCTTGCGCCGAAGCCCAAAGACTCATGCGGAAGAAGTGTATTGCATTTCTAGCCCATGTGGTTAAACCCGATGAAGGAAAGAAGCTTCGCGATATCCCTGTTGTGCGTGATTTTCCTGAAGTTTTTCCTGATGATCTTCCTGGTATCCCTCCCGCTCGTGAAGTCGAGTTCCGTATTGATCTTGTCCCTGGTGCTTCCCCCGTGGCTAAATCTCCTTATCGTCTTGCACCCGCTGAGATGCAAGAATTGGCCAGCCAACTTCAAGAGTTGACTGCTAAAGGATTCATTCGCCCTAGCTCTTCGCCCTGGGGTGCTCCGGTGTTGTTCGTTAAAAAGAAAGATGGATCGTTTCGCATGTGTATTGATTACCGCGAGTTGAACAAACTCACCATTAAGAACCGGTATCCCTTACCGCGTATTGACGACCTCTTTGATCAACTCCAAGGTGCCTCCTGTTTCTCGAAGATCGATCTCCGTTCTGGTTATCATCAGTTGCGTATCCGCGATGAAGATGTTCCGAAGACTGCTTTTCGAACTCGTTATGGCCATTTTGAATTCTTGGTCATGTCCTTCGGTTTAACCAACGCACCCGCCGTTTTCATGGATCTTATGAATCGGGTGTGTAGGCCTTTCTTGGATAAATTCGTGATCATGTTTATCGATGATGTTCTGGTGTATTCTAAGACCAAGGCCGAGCATGAGCAACATCTCCGGTTGGTATTGCAAAAGCTTAGAGCCGAGCAACTCTATGCTAAGCTTTCCAAGTGTGAATTTTGGTCTGATGAAGTACAGTTTCTTGGTCATGTTGTAAACAAGATGGGTATTCATGTCGACCCATCCAAGATTGAAGCAATCAAGAACTGGATTACGCCATCCTCTCCTTCTGAGATCCGTTCCTTTCTGGGCTTAGCTGGTTATTACCGGCGTTTCATTTCGAACTTCTCAAAGATCGCTTTGCCTTTAACAGCTCTAACGCACAAAGGTAAACCGTATATTTGGGGCTCGAAGCAAGAAGAAGCCTTTCTGACGCTCAAGCGTTTGTTGTGTGAAGCTCCTGTTCTTGCGCTACCTGAGGGTAATGATGATTTTGTCGTGTATTGCGATGCATCCAACCAAGGTCTCGGTTGTGTTCTTATGCAACGAGGCAAGGTTATCGCTTACGCATCAAGGCAACTCAAGGTTCATGAAAAGAATTATACAACTCACGACCTCGAGCTTGGTGCAGTTGTTTTTGCCTTGAAGATCTGGAGACACTACCTTTATGGTACTAAGTGTATCCTCTACACTGACCATAAAAGCCTTCAGCATATCTTTGATCAAAAGGAACTTAACATGAGGCAACGCCGATGGAACGAACTCATCAGCGATTACGATTGTGAGATCCGGTATCATCCTGGTAAGGCTAATGTGGTAGCCGATGCGCTCAGCCGAAAACCCTGCCAACTTAACTGTATCTTGCCGCGCACCCAGCTTCACTTCGCGCCGATTCAAAGCAACCTTGAATCGCGTATTCGTGACGCGCAGCGCGCATCCATCAGTAATGGTAACCTTCGCGCCGAGTTAGCGTGTGGCGCGGAAGCACTCTTTGTCCCTAATCTGAATGGAATTCTCTGCTATCTCAATCGCATCTGGATCCCTTGTGATGAGAATCTTCGCGCTGATATCCTGAGTGAAGCGCACAAATCTCGATATTCTATTCATCCTGGCGCTGATAAGATGTACAAGGATTTGCGCATTACTTATTGGTGGCCTGGCATGAAAAAGGATATTGCTGTGTTCGTAGCTAAGTGCCTGACTTGTTCTAAAGTTAAAGCTGAACACCAACGCCCATCTGGTTTGCTCGAACAACCAGAAATTCCTACGTGGAAATGGGAAGGTATAGCGATGGACTTTATTACCAAGTTACCTTTGACAGCAAACAAACATGATAGCATTTGGGTAATAGTGGATCGATTGACTAAATCTGCTCACTTTCTGCCCATTCGTGAAAACTACCATGTTGAGCATCTCGCGCAGCTTTATGTCAAGGAAATTGTCTGCCGCCATGGTATTCCTTTGAGCATCATATCCGATCGCGATGGCCGTTTTATATCTCGCTTTTGGAAATCTCTCCAATCTGCGCTAGGAACTCGCTTGGACATGAGTACGGCATATCATCCTCAGACTGACGGTCAGTCTGAGCGAACCATTCAAACCCTTGAAGATATGCTTCGATCTTGTGTTCTTGATTTTGGAGGTAATTGGGATTCACACCTACCTTTGATCGAGTTTTCTTATAATAACAGCTATCATTCTAGCATTGGTATGGCCCCATTTGAAGCACTTTACGGTCGAAAGTGCCGTTCACCGATTTGTTGGAACGAAGTGGGTGAAGTTCAAATCACAGGACCCGAACTAGTTCAAGAGACAACCGATAAAATCGCCAAGATCCGTGATCGTCTGCTGACTGCCAGAAGCCGGCAGAAGAGTTATGCTGATCGCAGGCGAAAGCCTCTCGAATTTCTAGTTGGTGATCTTGTTCTCCTCAAAGTGTCGCCTTGGAAGGGTGTTGTCCGCTTTGGGAAGAAAGGTAAACTTGCGCCTCGTTATGTTGGGCCATTCAAGATTCTCGCGCGTATAGGAAAAGTTGCCTACAAACTTGACCTGCCGCCCGCGCTCAGTAATGTGCATCCAACTTTCCATGTATCCAATCTCAAGAAGTGTTTAGCTGACGAGAACCTTCACATTCCTCTTGATGAAGTTCAAGTTGATGAATCTATGCATTTTGTTGAGAAGCCCGTGGAGATTATGGATCGCGAGGTGAAGAAAACCAAGCGCAGTCGCATCCCTATTGTTAAAGTTCGTTGGCAGTCCAAGCGCGGAGCCGAGTTCACTTGGGAAAGGGAAGATCTGATGAAGATCAAGTACCCGTACCTTTTCTCTGCGCCACCTACTACGAGTTAAATTTCGGGACGAAATTTCTTAAAGTAGGGGAGACTGTGACAACTGCCCGAATCCGACCCGACCCAGGTACCCGTTTCTCTGATCCGTTTCTTTTTTTATGATTTAAAGTTTATTATTAATCCTTGTAAATTTAACTGAGTAAATTAAATATATTTATTTGTTCATTCCCGCCTCTTTCTCTTCCCCTTTCTTTCCGCCGTCCCGCCTTCCTTTCTTGTCGTCCCGCCTCTTTGTCTTGTCGCCGTCCCGCCCTCCTGCTTAACCCTTAAGCCTTGAACCCTCTTCTTTGCTTGTCCTTTGGTTCTTCTCGCCTAAGGATGTCTGCAGCTCCTCGCGCTAAGGAAGCCTGCGTGAAGACATCTTGTTCCTGCAATGCGTGAAGAGAACTCTTCTCGCAGCGCGCTAAGAATGTATGTTCTTCCCGCGATGCGCTAAGAATTCTAGTTCTTCACGCAGCACGCTGAGAATTTGTAGTTCCCGCGGCGCGCTAGGAATTTATGTTCTCGCAGTGCGCTAAGGATTTGTGATTCTTCCCGCAGCGCGCTAAGGATTGTTGTGCCAGCCTTCGCGCTCGCGCACACAGCCTTCTCGCGCTGAACCCTTGTTTAAATCTAGCCGTTTGCTTTTGTGTTGTCTTATCTTTTGAGCTGTTGACCTGCTTTGCTTTATGTCTGAATAGTTGCTTTCGGCGCTGCATGCGTACCAACCCCATTGGTTGGTAGATAAAGTAACTGACATTATCTTTTGAGGATCTGCTTTTGCCATGCTTGACCTGTACCTTTTTCTGTCCCTGCCCATGCTTTTTACTGTTCCCTGACAGCTTTCCCCTTTTGCTTTTCCTCTTTTCCTGCTGCCATATCTTTTGAAATCTTTTACTTTTTGCTTTTGATATCTTTTGTTATCTTTTGAGATCTTGCTTTTGGAATCTTTTTGCTGTTATCTTTTCTTTTACTTTTGGAGATCTTTTCTAGGGTTTATGTCCCCTAGGGTTTGCCTATAAATAATAGTAGTATTTTCTTAACACTTCACACACTACACTTATTATCTCTTCCTCCCTCTTGCTCTCTGCCGTTGTCCTCCTGCCGCCTCCTCTCTTGCCTCCGTCTTCCTCCTTGTTCTTCCTGCTTTTCCGGTAATATATTATATATAATAATTTACTTATTAATTATGCTAACTTATTACCTAGACCTAAAACCGATCGTTGAAACATAATCTTTAATTATAGGTTAACTTTGCTTGTTTAAAGTTGGTTCTTGCTTTATCTTACATCGCATCTTTATCAAGTGAGTAATCTCGTATCTAATCCCTTTTTGTTTTAATGTTTTGGGATGTTCATGTGTTCGTACAAAACTGAGTCTTAAACTGTTTATGAAGTTTTAGTCGCGCAGTATCCCATGTGTTATGGATATTTACTTGGCTGTTATTTGTATGTGTGTATCATTAACCGCTTTGTTCGGCCTATTCCGAAGTTCTCATGGATCCATTGGTAGACACGGGAGAACCTATCGTTTATGTTTTCTCTTTTGTTTACACTTGCACAGTTTTCTTGTTTTTGTGCTCAATTGGGAGTACGGATTGAACTATGAGCTATGAATCTAAGGCTTGGTCACAATCTGATTTCACCCTTGTTAGATACCAGATTAACATATGTTGCGCGCAGATTTACTGTTGTTATCTATGATTATCTATGATTAACTATGAATATCTATTAAACTTGATTTCTCACCAACACGCAAGTGTTTGACGTTTATTTTAACACATGTTCAGGGTTGCAGTAGCTGTTTTGAAGCTTGGGGACACATAGGATGTTTACTTTTGTTTTGGACCTAGATTTAAAATGTAACAAGACAAGTTTATGTTATTTGAATATTATGATTTATAAATATATTGATTTATGTTGATTATGTTCTTTATTTTCCCCGCTGCGCGTGCGCGATAAAATGTGTATTAATAAATATTGACACCAATAGTGTCACGAGTAATGAAACAATATGTGGCGCCCCGATGTATAATCCGCCTTTGGTTGGGGTGTTACAACATCGTCGAAGCATTTGTCAGAGATGGGACACTCGCGCACCTCGTGGCGTAACGAACGCTGAGCAGGCTGACGCGTGTAGAACCCCAGTTGGGGAAAACACGAATAAAATTGCAGCTTCAATGTTGGAGACTACATACTGCGTAAACAACGAGATCCCGAACCAGGTGCATATCGGCTCGATGGCACTCCCATCCCAACAACATGGAAGGGAGCTCAATTACATAGTTTGCATGTAGATCAATTCCAAATTTGTAAAGAAAAGGCCCAGAGCCACTTCTAATGGAAATGATTCTCCTTAGAACATCGATGCTGATGATCTTACATTTATACTTATGAACTTTCCACACGGATATGCCGGTCTTTACCGCATACATAAGTGTGAAAGAAAGTCGTTGCGTGGGGAAGGCGGCAAAACCCGCATAAACCCAAAAAACGGCAAACCTTCACGCAGGTCAGTTAAAGGTAAAGTTCAGTCATCCCACTAAATGAAAGTGCCGGTCTATCCGCACGAATCATGATAGAGTAAACTGAACACTAACCTATTAACAACCGCGCGTCGAACGGTTAATTTATTCAACACTGATATGCCGGTATTCACCGCATAATTACGTGGAAAGTCGTTGCGTGAGGAAGGCGGCAAAACCCGCATAAACCCAAAAAAACGGCAAACCTTCACGCAGGTCAGTCATAGGTAAACTTTGGTCATCCCACTAAATGAAAGTGCCGGTCATAACCGCACAAATCATGATAGAAGAAACTGAACTAACCTATTGACAACCGCGCGTCGAACGGTTAACTTATTCAAAATACTTAGAAAATTTCTAACAAAAGGATGAGGAAAACCTCCACGCGGGTCAGATGTAGGCAAAGTTTAGCCATCCTACTAAGTGCAAGTGACGGTCTTACCCGCACAATCACGAACGAGGAAGCAAAACTTCAACCTATTATCTACCACGTTCAAAGGTTAACTTATTCTAAACACTTAGAAAATTTCAAAGGAAAAGATGAGGAAAACTTCCACGCAGGTCAGATATAGGTAAAGTTTAGCCATCCTACTAAGTGCAAGTGACGGTCTTATCCGCACAATCATGAAAGAGGACGCAAAACTTTAACTTATTATCTACCACGTTGAAAAGTTAACTTATCTAAGTACTAAAGAAATTAAGTTAAATCAGAATATGCGTGAAATAAACAAGGCAAGGGATTGGCAAATAATCTTTATTCCATCGAAATTCAAATATTACAAAGATTGCTGGGTACATACCCGCATACAAAAGAAGCTATACAAAAATAAAAATCTACTCTAATGGTGGAAAGAGATCTTCAGGATCAAGCTTCAGGACCACTTCCACTTGGACCAGCACCATCAGTAGAGTGTGGCGGTTCAAGGAAGGTCTTTAGAATGGCTAGCCCATCATCAGCAGCAGCAACTTCGTTCACCTTCTCCACCACCGGATGCGGGAAGGCCGCATATTGATTCACTGCTTGGTCATATACAGCTTCAGTATCAACATCATATAAAGGGAAGTTGGAAGGCGGGATGCCTTTCTCAACGAACCCTAGACCAAGCAGGAAGCCGGCCTTTTCCCCATCCTCGTGAGAAGCGTTGAGGGCTGCGCTCATGGCATCGTCGTATGATGTGTCCGTGAAGACTCGATGCACAACCTACAAGAAAAAATACAAGTATCAAAACCTTTTCTATTTACAAAGAAAAGCGTGAAGACATTAGGAAGCTAAGCTTACCTGCGACAACGCTTCTCGAAGAAGCCATTCCTTGGTAACCAGAGCCTCCTGGAGGGCAGCTTGAGCTTGGTTACGGGCGCGTTCGGCTTCACTTTTGTTGAGGTTGGCAAGCAACACTTCTTTAGCCGTAGCCTCTTCAACGCCCTTTAGCTTCCGCTCAGTATGGTCAAGCACCCCCCTCTGGTCCAAGATCTCTTGGAGCTTCTTGGCGTCTTCCATCGCCAAGGCATCATGAGCCTGTTGGAGCGCCTCTAGTTTGGCTTTAAGTTCCTCATTCTCGAGGCGTAGAGGCTCAGCAACAGCTTCAGCCTTGGTGGCCCTCTCGGTTGCGTTCCGTGCAGTTTCCTTAGCCAGCCGAAGCTGTTCGTTAACAGCTTGGGCAGCCTTGGAACGGGCCTCGAGCCGGGCCTGAACTTCAACCTCGAGGGCCTTGAAGGCCTTCTCCTTTTCCGCAGCCACTGCGGTAAGCCTCTTGTTCTCCTCCCGGACAGCCCGCGCCTGAGCTACTTCTTGAATACAAGCTGCTTTTAACTTGTCGTTTTCACGACAGAGCAGCTCGACGCATGGCTGCATCCGGGCCAGGAGAATCCGAAGCTCGTTGGTTAGCCTACCCTCCTGGTAGCTAGCCATTGCTTCCCCCAACGCACCACTGGGAGCTGCGTGACGAGCCCACTCCACGCACTCCACAGGCGTGCGAAGGGTTGTTTCTCGGCGGATGTTCCATCGTGGAACATACACTTCATTGGAATCCGACACTGCAAAAAACAAAAAGCAGTTAGGAAAAGATGATATATAAAAAAAAAAAAAAAAAGGCTAAAAGAACCCTACGCACCTGTAGGGTCGACAACAGGCCGATAGCCGCCAAACCCATCACCTGAACCCAAGGGAAATCCATCCAAGAGGTCAGGCAGATGGGAAGGAGGCAGAGGTTGGCGAGAAGCCCCAAGCATACCTGAAGGATCGGCCGCAGTTGCCGACGTCGGAGGAGGCATAGAGGCCGCCGCGGTAGAAACCAACGGATGTGAACTCACCGGAGGTGAACTCACAACCGTGGTCGCCGCTGCGGAAGTACCCGCAGAAATAGTCACCGCCGGCTCAGTGAAAGATTCAGTAAATATGGCACTGACAGCCGGCGGAGATGTCATCACAGTTGGAACAGTTGGCTCAACTGGGGTGAACAACTGAACCAACAACTGAAGCAGGCGCAGCCGCCTGGGTCATCGCCTCAGGTAGGTTGACCAAGCCTACCGTCATGGGTCCGGAGGTGCTCCTCCCCGCTCCACCCTGGAATGCGGTAGCATCCACGCCTGCATAAAGAAGATATAAGTATAATGGCGGAAAGATATGAAGTTAAAAAGTAAAGGAAGTTTGTACTTACGGGTTTTCTTGAGCCTAAAAGTGCGAACAGGCGGGGACGAACCCGATGGAGCCGGCCTCTTCACGCCGCTCACCGTCGTTGTCCTGGGCTGCTCGGAGGTGACGGTCGTCTCAGCCTCCGGAGCAGTGGTCTTATCACCACCAGGGTTCCCCGCTACCTCCTCGCTCTCGGTCTCTGAATCAGACCGAGGCACCGGATCGGCAGTGGAGGCAACTTTCGCCTTCCCCTTCCCGCCGGCAGCCTTCTTCTTCCGACCAACGGAGGACCATCTGCGGATTCCTCATCAGAAGATGACAAGATTAGAGGAATTCCAGCAGAGGTTTCAGCATTGAGAGGTCGAGGGTTGAATAACGCCTTACCTGGCCGCGTGGTCAGAATAGGGTGGCCTGGCGGGTAGACCTCCACAAACCGATCCCTCATTTGCTCCAAGATGGGCAACTCGTTCTCATCGAGAGCACGAGTACCCATCCGAGCGGGACCATCACTCTCCCGCGGCTGCAGGAGAGACTGCAAGTCGTTCCTCTGTGAAATAAAAGAAACAAACAGTTAGAAGACAAACCTATATAAACAAAGAAGACAGAGCATACCGTAAGGGACAGAGTTCAAACACGTATTCGAGGACGATGGGAACCTGTGACGCCTCCTTCCACACCCGGCTCATCCCAAGCATCACCATCCCAGACTCCGCAAAGCGGTATACCGGAGTCTGGACTCGGGAGATCTTGGCGAACCACTCCGCCTCCTGGTAGTTGAGGGCGTGAAGGGCGGGGAGTGCTCTCCCATTCTTAAAGGTCATCGCAAGGGGGACGACGCGAGCGGAGATATAAAAAAACTCACGCTTCCACGACCGAAGACTGCGCTCGGTAGGCAGATCTTCAACCCCTTGATCCGATTGACCAAGGTGTACCACCCCTGGATGCACCTCCAAGAATAGAAGGTCATCAACCGGTCAACATGGGGCTCCACGCCCAGAATGAGGCACACCCACTCAAAGTGGCGGATCTTGGCGATCGCCATCGGGTGTACCTCCGTCAGATGCACACCGTGCCTCTCCAAGACACGGTATACAAACTTCGTCAATGGGAACCTGAGATTCCCATAAACGAAGAATGCAGCGTACACCCCTATCTTGCCCTTGGGGGCATCGTACACCGTCTGGTGTGGCTCCGGAAACTCAGGCTCGAACGGCTCGAGCATGAACTTCCGGACGATGTACTGAAAAAGCTCGGCAGGAAGAGCGCACTGGCACTCGCCAGCAGTGCTCTTGTCGTCCTTATCAGAAGTGGACGACGGATTCTTGACGAACACGTCAGACTCCTCGGCAAAAGAAGACATGTTTGGATGTACAGAAAAACGATTTCAGAAGGATGCTCGACGGAATAGTGAGTATTCGCCGGAAATCGTTTAGAAGATGAAGAGAAGTGAAAGTGTGGATTGCAAATGACCCTCTCCCCCTTTATATACTCATCGCAATTAATGCGATGAATTTAATGCCGAAGAGAGAGAAATCGCAGGTGCAATGAAACTATGACACGTGGCAATGAGCAAGCTGGCAACAGCTGTTAAAAGGACGCGTGCCATTAATTTCGCGGCCACGCGCCCGAGAAATCGCGCCCACGCGCCTGAAAAAGAGCCTGGAATGACCATATACTGTCACGTCGCCATAACTTCCTGCACGTCCTGACACTGTCAGAAGAAACCGTCGGACGACGTTTCAACAGTTTGGACTGTTCTTATCATTTCACCAACTCTTCGAATTTCAAAATTTCAAAAAGATTCAAAAGCGGGAAAATACCCCTTACCTTGGCAACCAAGTAACTATAAGACAGGTGCGAGTACAGTGTTAAGGAAAAACCCTTCACATACTTATCACTTGCAGGGAATTGAAGCCAATAATACCTCGGCGACCAAGTAACTATAAGACGGGTGCGGGTACAGTGTTAAGGCAAAACCCTTCACATACTTAGCACCCGCAGGGAATTGACGCCAGGAATACCTTGGAAGTAAAGTAACCGTAAGACGAGTGCGGGTACAGTGTCAAGGCAAAACCCTTCACATACCTAGCACTCCGCAGGGAATTGAAACCAAGAAGGATCTTCTGGGCCATGCTTGCGGAAACGGGAATAACATCCCCGCATAGCGGGAACGTCGAGAACTATATTGTTTGAAACTCCAAGATGGAATTTGTGGTTTTAACATAATTGATCACTATGTTCAAAACTACCAAAACCTCAAGGAGAATCCACACAAGTGGGACTCAACGCTCCTGACTTGCGAGGAGGTTACAGACCTACCCGCATCATACCCAAAGATCAAGCAGGAAAGTCGGGAATTTCTGCAAGTGACATTAGGACTTCCGCGGGAAGAATTCCCATGGAAAACCTTAAAACTAAACCCTTTTCAAAAACCCTTTGCTTAAGTCCAAAAGTTCACCTCACTTATTAAACATTCATGAGAAGAACATTGGACTGGGGGGACTTGAAGAGGTAGGTCCCAGCAGAGCCCAGTTGGACCCGCAGGACTCACCTTGAAGAGAGACGTCTGCGCAGAAACCAACTGGATCCGCAGAACCCACCATGCTCAGAGACGTGACGTCCTTACGCGCAGTACGCAAGCTGTTCCCGCAGGAAATGCCTCCCAATGGCGAAGTACTCCGCCTGTTCCCGCAGCTGCGGATACAAGCCATCAGGGAAGGCCACCCGCGCAGCAAGGCTACACGCACAAGACACTTAGCTCTCAAAATAATTCAGTAGTCACCTGAAGGAATGAGCAAAGCCGGGAACAATCCCGCACAAAGGCGGGAGGGGGAATACTCCCGCCCAAATGAGCCAATCCGTACGATACTGGAGGATCTTTTGTACTGCACCTGACGAGGTATGGGCAAAAGATCTGACCAGAGATACGACAGCTCATTGACAACAGTATGGCGAGCAGCATGCTCTTGTACTGTATGTCACTATTAGCCGCTGCCTACTCACCAACTCCTGTCATACCACGTGCATAGCCTGCAGTTGGTGGAAAAGGAATAGTACACAGCAGGCCTGGTCACTGTCAGCCGCTGCCTACCCACCAACTACCAACATGGCACGTGCGTAGGCCATAGTTGGTAGAACAGGAATACTATTCAGCCGGCTACACCTTCTTGGAAACCTACCTTCGGCTATAAATACCCCAAATGGTATGATCATCTCATCTCATCTTGTATCTTATATCTTATACCTGATATTTGCTCTAGCAATCTCTTAATATACACTTATATTCAAGAGCAATCTAGTCTAATTCTCACGCCGGAGGGTGGTCACAAGGAGGTACCCCCCCTTCTCAGTGACGAGCTCACGGTGTCTGTTTTGCAGGTTATCAGAAGAACCATCTTTGCCGGACCTAACCCCTCGTGGGAAACATCTATTTAACCCCAGATTATCCGTAATCTGCCCGGGGTCGATTAGTGTTTCTTCAGGAACAGTGAGGAAAGAGTGCCGAGAGAAACAAAAAGAAAGAAGGGTGGTCTCGTGTGGTGCAATAAATGGTCTTCAAAGCGGTTCACAGTGTAAATAACGAACCATAGCTTGAGAACATTCACAATCCTAACTCTCTCACACCTCAAATCACACACGTTTAACCTCGAAGTACGCGCCGCTACTTCAACGTTCGCGTCTTGAAATACGGACAAGGTGTAGAAGTGTTGTCCGTTCTTTCCCTCAATACCGACGACAAGTAGAAGTACTGTCCGCGTCTAGCCTAGACATTTCTATAAATCAAGTCATACAAGGTAGGGGTTCTGCCCGAATATTTTATTATTATAAATGGCTTAGACCATAGTCGGAAGTATAGCCCAAGCCTTGAATACAAATTAAGTATTATATAACTTTTCTTAAGCAAAGGTTGTAGTCAAAATATAGTTTCTTCTTGAATAAGAAACATAAGCATTTATATACAAAGGGTATAGTTAAAATAATATTTATTTATTATTAAGAAATATAAAAAAAATATAGTTTAATGTTTCTTCTCGAAGAAGAAACTCGGTATACGTTTCCTCCTGAAGAAGAAACGTAGCATATAATTGGTAAATAAACAAGAGGACTAATGTCCAAGTGTTTTATATGAACAAATGATTTAATCAAGGTTAAAGCTATACAAAACAGACCAAAGGTCTGAAGCTAGATCGATGATCTAGTTATTTATACAAAATGTTATTCTCGTACTATAGGTCCGAGGTAACAAAACAAGAAGCAGGAAACAGAAAACAGGAATCAGTAACAGAAACTGATTATAAACAGAATAAGATGAATACGCCCCAAACCTTTTATAATGAGTCTGAATGTTAAAAAAACTTTGTGTACAGTAATAAGAAACGGACACTCTGATTAAGAGTATACATGTGTCTGGATCCAAACATACATGGTGACTCGGCATTTCCCCGAGGTCATGCATATCATCAACATGCCTCTGAAGGTCTACGGGACTGTTCAGAGAAATGATATTGTGTATATAATTAATTGTACATGGTACTTAGGGGAATTTGATCCCAATTTAGTTGGGTGCCTAATGAGTAGTCACAAAGGTATTATTGTTGGTTTCACAAAGGTATTGAAAAGAGATTTTAGAGTCAGCGTTATTCATCAGCTTTGTGCTGACGTATTTTCACCCATATTACAGGGAAACAAGAAAGGTTAGAACTTACAAGCAAGGGGAAATAGAAGATTAGATTTATAGTCATTAGATGCTATCTGATGGCTCAGATATTTTATTTGAAAATATTATAAACAAAAGTTACATTTCATAAAGAAATGTATTGGAAATATCAAACGAGTATTTAAACCCGACTTTTAATAAGTTTTCAATATAATAATATTTTATAAAAGACTTCCGCTGATATGAAATCCGCAACTCAGATTTATTTACAAAACAGGTACCAACTTGTGGTCACACTCCTAGGCCCTAAAGTGGGATGTGACACTCGGATGACCCTTTATAACCCCCCATACGGGCGGTATGACCATACAACACATATGATTTGTCAGTGATGTATAATTAGTATGTAGTTAGTGTGTATAGTCTGCCCCAAATGATAACACACGGTTCTTTATTGGCATTCGCAATCCGGTGGCAATGTCGAGTGTAGAAGAGTTGTTGCGAAGCGTGTAATGAAAGAATGTTATAATTACTGCCTATTGTATCATCTCTATGAGCGCCCATGTAACAGTGTCCCATTCATGAGCGCTTTGATAATGGTGATCACATAACAATAAACCGTAACTAATATATTTTCTCTGATAAGATGATGGTGAACAACACGCTAAATTTGATACTTCATTTTGGCTATAATAGAATTTTTTTTTTTTTTTTATTATTTATTGAATTGCATCATACAAATGTGGAACAAAATACCATAAAATACTCTTCACTCAAAACCAATTACACCTTCAAACTAATTAAAATACAACCACTTTATAAGAGGAAATATCATTATTGCATATATGTTTTTAACCTCTTACATAAATACCATAACACCCTTAAAATGAATACTTTTAATCACTCACTCTTCTTCTCTTTCACATCAAGGTCCTTGTATGGTGCAGCAGTGTATGCATACATTTGGAAGATTGCAAAAAACACCATCTCCACAATCACCAACGCGTTTTGCAGCGCTTGTTGGATATGTGTCACGTCAAGCCAGAAGTGATCTGATCTGATTATCCCAACTGCCACAAGACCACTCAATACAACTCCCTGCAAATAATCATAGATCAATATTAAACCCGAAAATCGTGTCAAACATGTGAACACAAACACGACACAGATTTTCACAGGTTGAGGGACACCCATGTTACCTGAACTTTGTTATCGCATACCGATGCTTCAAAAATAAAACTTTACAACAAAACATAAAAATGTATATAAAACAGTTAGATTAATATTAATATTTTTTAAGTTTTAAATTTTGGCTTAAAATACCCAACCAATTTCATTTATGACATAAAACAACTCGTAAACTTGCCGCATTGACACGAATACAAATTTTTTTATTTTTATTGCATACTCATACTTTAAAATTGAAAATTAAAACAAAAAATAAAAATGCATATAAAACAATTGCATTTATGTTAATTTTTTTGAAGTTCTAAATTTTGGCTTAAATTACCCTTCTGACAAAACAAATTTGAAAAAAACGAAAAAATTAAAAATAAATAAATGGGTCAAACAGACGAACGTGACCCGTTTAGTTAAACAAGCTCGCAAGTTTGATCCAAAACTGGGCCCAAACTAACTTTTTGTACTAAATTCAAACCCACGAATCCGCCGTGTGACATGAACACTACCTGTTTAGCTTAACGGGTCCGACCAGAAACTGACCCAAACCCGTTTATACTAAACTCAAACTCACAAGTATCATGTCAGGTTAGTGTCGTGTTGAAAATTCACACCCCTAACGTAAGGCAGAAATTATACCTGCCAAAAACAGAAGAAGACGATTCCCTTGACACATAAGAATTTAGCGAGTGGCTTATGTGGGGCCAGTTCTTTAGCAAATACATGATAGAAGACCACAAGCGCGTATAATGCTAACGAAACCGATACGTTTAAGATCATGGTGAATGTCCAGCTCAGCCAATCGGGATATATCTCAAGCAGTTGAAGAACTATCATCAAAACAGAGCACACGGGGCGGATAACAACAAATTGCCATGTCCAATACTTGAGGAGCTTCAGGTTTTGATGGTTCAAACGCACTGAATGAGGCTGCATTCAAATTGTAATTATGTTAGTAATAGAGGTGGTAATATGAGGTGGCAGTTTCAACCCATTTAGTTATGTACGGGTCGGTTTGGGTTGTATATTTATCCGAATGGGTCAAGTAAAAAGGAGTTAAAAGAATGCATGCAACCTCCTAAATCCCATTAGTTAAAGATTTAGGTTATTATTGATGATATTTTTATGTACACATTAACTTATCAGCAAAATTAAAAGAATGGACCAAAAAAGTGTTTGTTGGTGAATCCAACCGGACCCATTTTGCCACGTACATAAAAAAGTTATTTTCACAAGGGGTGTGCACGAAACTGAAATAACCAACGTAACCTAACCAAAATAACTTAACTCAATAAAAAACTGACGGTTTGGTTTAAAATTTTAAAATCCAACTTTTTGGTTAGGTTTTGGTTTTGCATGAGCCGGAAAACAAAAGAAAAAAAATTTAAGTAATATACAAGAAATTGACAAATAGAGTAACCCAAAGTTCAAGCCCAAACAATAAAAATCCAAAACCGAATTGTTTTCAAAAACGGATTTTTTAGTTTTTGGGTTGGTTTGAGCTCAAAATCGACCCAGCCATCTTAGCACCTCCGTTTAGTAAAATTGTTATGAATGTCATGTAAAAGATACACATACCACTATTATATGCTTAAAAAGCATTCTAAACATATATCAATTTTCTAAAAATAATTCGTAAAAAGAAAGAAAAAATGTAACTTTACTTGAAAAAGAGTCATGGGAAATGAATGGTGAATCTCTCTTCCTTTGATCTCATCCGGGACTACATTCTTGCTAATCGATATGTTCAAATAAGTATACAACAAAGCCAAGAACTTTGCCATCACCTGCATTTCATAACAATATCAGTTAAGTTCTTCAAATAAAAAAAATAACGTTTTAATTCTCACCAGACCCTCGTAGCATTCTTTGATCGAATCCAAGAACACGAAAAACGTCTCACTACCACGAATATCCAGCAGCCCGACATAAGAATCAACAGCATATATCGGTGCCATTAAAATAATCACTAGAATCGCCTTTTGTTCTTTGGGTTTCTTCCAATGAGAAAGATGATCTCTAAACAATTTCAACGATAATAGGACTGTGATCGCTACTAAAGCTCCGGATACGAGCAAAGTTTCTTGTTTATGAGTCATTTTTGTGATCTTCAACGCTAGCCGAAAATCACCAAGCCTGCATAAAAATGTTGTATTATATCTAGGGTTGTTCAACAAATCGAATTTCGAATACTTGAATTATTCAAATTTTTAAAATTTTGACACTTGATTCGAATTTTATTCAAAATACAATTTCTAAACTCGTATCAAATATTGACTTTTCGAGTTTTATATGATCACTGAACAACCCTAGTTGACAAAGTTCTCTAGAAATCAAAATCAAAATCAAATAACAAACCATTAGACCAAATAACAAACTGAATGAATTAGACATTAAACAAAAAAACTTAAAAAGTGTAATTATTTCTTGGGTTGATCATTTAGATTGAATATTAAATGTCAGAATTCTTATCATTTATATAGTTAGGGGTGAGATTCGGTACAAATAAAATTAACCTACTAAACATACAAATAACTAGAGTAATTACAGTTTTGTACTAGGTAATTATGTTATAAAAAACAAAATAGTGTTAACATAATTACTCTGGTTATTTGTATGCTTCTCACGATAAAAGTCATTTGTATATGATCCAAACACTGTATAGTTATTATGTGTTTGTATGTATAAAACAAATATATAATGTATAATTTGAATTCGAATTACGAAACGGAACGAAAATCACAAATTCGTATTCGATTACTAAAATTCGAATATTCAAAAACCGAATACAAATCTGGGATTCGAATCGAACCGAAGTTCTAAGTTTTCCGTGTCCGATTCGCGAATACTGAACACCCCTAATTAGATCTTCAATTTAAAAGATCTATATGGATTTAAGGGTAGTAATAATCAGTTAAACATAAAATGATGATTTAATTAATTAACTAAAGAAACTACTGCTATCAATCATTGCTTCAATTTAGAAGAACTTGCAGTGTGTTAATGCCAATAACTGGTATGCAATAATAATAATAATAATAATAATAATAACCTAGTAAGAATGAACGAAATCAGACCCAGAATGAACGAATATAAATAGAGTTGACTAGCATATACCAGACCCAGAATGAACGAAATCAGAAGCAAATTACAGTCAATAAGTTAGATATTATGATCAATTTTGAAAACATAAAGATCGAAAACAAGCAATTAAAGTACGTTAGATTCAAACACAGACCGGTTCATGTTTAATATATAAAGAAAATGTTCGGAATTGTAAAAATTAAGGATACCTGCTTCGTTGGTTTGGTTTGGTTTGGTTTGTTATGCCACGGAAGTACCGAGGATTAGTCGTGCAGACTGTAAATGATATTATAAGTAAGCAATTAAAGTACGTTAGATTCAAACACAGACCGGTTCATGTTTAATATATAAAGAAAATGTTCGGAATTGTAAAAATTAAGGATACCTGCTTCGTTGGTTTGGTTTGGTTTGGTTTGTTATGCCACGGAAGTACCGAGGATTAGTCGTGCAGACTGTAAATGATATTATAAGTAACCAATACAATACCCCAATAATATGAATCCAGGTAGGTAGGTAGATAGTGTGGACTCTAATCACTTTTAAATACTATTACTATTATTATAACCGAATTATTTTATTATAGTTTTTAGACCATACCATATGAATAAAGTATATTTAATTATTACGTAATTAGATTTGTAACTAAATGTTTTATAGCTGTGATTAAGAAAACTGAAATGAAAATGTAATTCCGAGTATGAAATTAACGATTTTGAATACCTAAATTGTAATAAGGTTTTACAGTCTTTTCATTTTTCATGACAATTGTGAATTAAAAAAAAATAAAAACATGTGAAACCGGTACGATTGATTACGATATCAATACTATTATGGATCTAGCCGATAGATATGATTTACGATTAGTATTACGTTACTGTATGCACTGTGTGTGTTGAGAGATCAGTTGGACAGCAAACAGTGCTCAAACGATTAATAATAAGAACTTGTTTATTTACTCAATACATTATAGGTAGTTATAGACGATGAACTCATTCATTATACAAGTCATAGCGTTAACATCAATACTTTAAACTAACGAATAAGCACATTTGTAGTTCACATTCGTTAACAAGGCTGACGAATGGACACGAATAAACACGCGCGGACACATTCGTTATTGTCTACTCTAATAAATGTGTCTTATAATAGTGAATGTGCATTAATACAATTACCAAAATACCATTATACTTTATACATAGACCAAATACGTTAAACAAAGACCAAGACGCACAAAACATGTATCAACAAAACCCATTATAGTTGGCCTCGAAATTGTGACCTACAAGTCTACAACTAAGCAACACATGTTTACCATAAGAGTACTACACAATTTTGAGTTTATTCCTTCCATTATAATCTATCTAAATATAATATTTTATTTTTTTTGGATACATATATTAAATGTGAGTCTAAAGCTCGTATTTAGATTTGCTAACCCATAGACAGCCCTGTTTAGAGAGGATGTCTCGGGTTCACTCTAAGCAAACGAGTTGTTTAGAATTATTATTTGTTTAAAAAAATGAGATAAAACTAATCTTTGTCGTTAGAACGTGTTCTATATTTTATATAATTTTGTTAAATCAATTTGGCAAGCTTCCGTGTTCCCATTGACGTACGAAAATAAAGGTGATTGTGGGTCATACACATGGCATGGGATCATAACGTAACATAATTGAATCAAAGTGTAGATCTCAATATCCATCAATTAATAGGGTCTACCAATCTCCCCATACCAACAATTAATTTGAACCTACTATCACTATTGTTTCTTTCTATTTTATAAACAATAAAATAATAATCTTAAATATATATGACAGAATTACAAATTTTGTCCTTTAAACAAAGCCAAATTACGGTTCGTGTCCTTTCTTAAGTTTCTTTGCAGGCGGTGTACTTTAAACTTTTTTTTTCTACACGTTATGTCCTTTACGCTAACCGGGTTAGAAAAACTCAGTTAAATGACAACATGTGCATAGCATGTGAGGGCATATTGGTCATTACACTTTTACTCTTATACAAACTGAGTTACATGGGTCAAAACTCATCTTCATCCCATCAATTTATCTTCTATCTCCCTCCAACCTCCTTACCTGGTCATCACTCCAACCACCATACCACAACCACTCCGGCCACCATACCCCCACCACCCCGTTGCAGAGAAGCTTTCATAAAGCCCAAACCCCCTAACCTAACCCTCATCCTTACCTCAAATATTCCCCAAATTGGCATCAAACATAGGGTTTGTAAAAGCATCGATTTTTGACGGCGGCGGTGAAGGGGTTTCAGTTCTGAGCGTTTCCGGCGTGTTTTCCGGAGAGCCCACTTCACCTAACAGATCTGAGCGTTTCCGGCGATGGCGGCGGTGAAGGGGTAGGCGGCGTTTCACCTAACAGATCTGCCATGGTGACTGCCAAGTAGTTCCCTAACCCTAACCTTATCAGGCCAACACCTTCAACCACCATCGACACATGCTACCACCGTAAACCGTCACCTGCAACCACCGCAAGCCTTTTAAGATCTACTTGCCGGAAAAACGAGTTGCAGGTTTCCGGTGAGTACAAAGAAAAACGAGTTCAGATCTTCAATTCGACCCTTATAAGTCACGATTTGCAGGTTTGATTTGGAATTGGGACTTCGATTTGGAAATAATGTGAATTGCCCTTATAAGTTCAGATCTTGGTGTAATAGAGATGAAGGGAGGTGTGGTGGTGATGGTGGTGGTGCACAAAGGAGAGGAAGGTGTTATAAATAAAAGAATATAGACGAAAAGACCAATATGCCCTCACATGCTATGCACATGTTGTCATTTAACTGAGTTTTTCTAACCCAGTTAGCGTAAAGGACATAACGTGTAGAAAAAAAAAGTTTAAAGTACACCGCCTGCAAAGAAACTTAAGAAAGGACACGAACCGTAATTTGGCTTTGTTTAAAGGACAAAATTTGTAATTCTGTCAATATATATAAACAAAACTTTTAAAAGCTATCAAGTAGCTCCCTATATCTTTTCAATCCACCAGATTGTTTTAGTTGTAAATATAGGTTTCTCATGCATTTGACTCGTATATATGGGTATGGGTCATATCAAACCCAGATAGTCTTTAAACGGGTTATTATATCTCATTAAATTAAAAATTAATCTAACCAAATTTTTGATATGAATTTCCTATAAAATAGGGATATAAAAAAAATAATATCCGATTATTTTAAAAATATATATTATTTATAATTAAGAAACAACTTAATAGTAAAAATAATAAGCGGGTCATGAATCTCACTAAACTCATATGGTTTTTAAAACGGGTTATAACATCTCATTTATTTGTGAAACTCTTTAATCATCAAACCCTAAGTATGCTATTAGCTTCCTTATAATAAATAAAATTATCATCTAAAAAATATATAAATATTATAAACGAAAAATATAAAACACCCCCGTAATACGAGGGATAATAGCTAGTATAACTTATATAATAAACAACCATACATGTGTAATTTCTTATGAATATATAATCCCAATTTAAAATAGTAGGACCAGTTCAAAAATCACTAATTCAAAATTTGACTAAAAAAGGTCAAAGCTTGTTTTCATAGAAGCTTCTTCATATGGTTTCTAGCTTTCTACAAAGAATTCAAAACCTCACCCAAAACTAACCCCCACTGAGTCCAATGAGTTCCACCCTGCATTAACAAATTTTAATAAAATCATCACCACTGTATAACCAACTTTTATTTATTTATTTATTTATATATTTATTTATTTATCGGTGTTAAAAACGATCAGAACCTGACAGAAGACACTGAAAGGCTCCCGTAACGGCCCGTCACACGAGAGCTCACTCGTGCTGCCATCTATAAATGTCCCGTCAGCAAAAATCACCTCCGACGCATAGCCAGCTGTCATGCCCGCAATTGGTTTTGTATACGAGCTTACAGGCGAGCTTCTTTGTACCGCCTCACAGAATGCAAGAAGCTTCTCTCGGCTTCCAAGTTGTACCGCCTGAATATTATACAACAAATACTTTATTTCCTTTTCTTTAATAAAAATATAAAAAATAAATTATATTAATAATTTGGCATAACGAACCTGTACTATATCGTGACGAGGTACTCGAGGAAGCGGCTGCACTTTGTAACCTTTTGCAGACATAACTTCAGCGATAAGTAACCCGCCCTGATAATAACGAAACAAGACTGTCATTGACAAAATTACCTATTTACCCTTACAAAAACAAGTTTATTAAATACCTTAACTGCTTCGCCAACCATTTGAGGCGAGAGATATAGCCCCTGAAAAAATGTTCTCATAATATCACCGGGAGTTGACCCGCAGTCAACCCCGAGACCCGGTGCTGAGAGACGGGCTGCTGCTGCTTTGACCCATTTTTCTTTCCCTGCAACGTATCCGCCACATGGCGCGATTGTTCCACCGGGGTTTTTAATTAAACTTCCTGCAATAAGATCTGCTCCCTGTTTATTCGTTACCACCCAAAAAATAAAACAATTCATTTGACGAAAACAAAAAACGAAACGAAAAGATAATAACATACCACCATTGGAGGTTCAATGGCTTCTGTGAATTCACCATAGCAATTATCCACCATGACCATACAGTTTGGATTTTGTGACTGCAATAACTTAATATTGTCAGTAACCATAGAACAAAAGTATTATTATAAAAAGTAAATTACACACCTTGATGATGTTTATTGCTCTAGAAATTTCATTAATGCTTAAACTTTTACGCCAAGAATAACCGCATGATCTTTGAATAAGAGCACATTTTGTTTGAGGTTTTAAAGCAACCTCGAGAGCATCCCAATCAAGACCTCCATCTTCTGCAAGCTGAAACAAAGTATGCAAGTTGATACCAAAATAAACCAAATCAAAACCGTAACCAGAATAACCAATGTAACTGAACCGAACCCAATAAGAAACAGGCGATTTGGTTTTATGTTTTTTCAAAAACCCGTTTTTCGGTGAAGTTTTGCATCAACCAAAAAACAAAACAAAAAACAATTTTAAGTAATTTATAAGAAATTAATAAACTGTTCCAAAAACTTTAGGGTCAAATATGTAACAATATATTAATAATTAATTAACGAAAAACTAGGCCCAACGTTTCAGGTCCAAAGTCATTATTTTGAGCTTTTTTTGGCCTAAATTTTCAAAGCAAAATGGTAAAACCAAAAATATCGTAACCAAACTGAGCCCATTGTGAAATCAAAAACCAAAACGGCCATTTTTCAAAAACCTAAAAGCTGTTTGAGCCCAAAACCGGCCCATGCACGCCCGTAGTTGAAGCAGAGGTGCAAAATGGGCAAGGCAGGGGGCTGTGTATAAGGCGAAACGAAATAGTATCAAAATGTGTAATTTTGCCCATTAACAGGATTTTTTCTATGAATAGTTAGTATCTCAAATATAATTACAAAAGTTATATTACTTGTGTAACTCATTTGACCCGTTAGTAACTAAAACATAGCCTGAACCAACCCATTGATAAGGAAACGGACCAAAACTGTCACATCTACATAAACGTTGAACTGAAAAAAAAAACAAGAAACTTACTGCAACTTCTCGATAACTGATTCCAAAATCTTTTAAAGAACCTAATCCGTTGCTATCTCTGATTCCTATCACTTCCTCAAGTGTATCATAAGGAGCACCCGCAACCGCCAAAAGCTGGTAATAATCAAATCAATTAATTTATAATACCAACAAAATAATATACGCATTACAAAAATAAATCTAAATATAAAATAAAATGAACAATTACCTCATCACCCGGCCTTAAGAAAGCAAAGAGGGCGCATGTAATAGCATGAGTCCCTGAAAAAAACTGAAATTTAAGTGTGTTGAGTATATCAAATTTGAATACAAAAATGGTAATTAATAAAATATTTAAAGATATGATTGATTATTAAAAATAGTAAAAACCTGTGACCGAACAATGGCGGATTCGGCACCAAATATTTCTGCAAAAGCTTGGTCAAGGGCTTCTCGACCTCCGGCTTCTTCATGGCCATAGCCAGTGCAACCACCAAAATGCTAAATTAAATGAATCATTAAAAACTTAGGGGTTGGATAACCGGATCAAATACAAACGAGTTTTATCGTGCGAAACATACGAATTGAAAACAAAATGGATGTTGTGACATTTTTGTAATTACTTTGAATGAGTACAACAGAATACAACTAGAGTAACAATATTGCTTGCATTTTTGTCATAGCGTAATTACACTATTCAGAATAAATACAAAAATGCCACCGTGCAATTTTTTCCCTTCAGTTTGTACAGTAGGGGTGTGCATGAAACCGAAATAACTGAGCCAAAACCAAAAAACCAAACAGAAAAACCTAACTGAAACAAAAACCGACGGGTTGGTTTTATGTTTTAGTAAAAACCGACCTTACGGTTCGTTTTGGCTTTGCATGTAATAATAAAAACTGAATTGAACTGAACCAAGCTGAATTTATAGATTTTTATTTTTAATAATTATTTTAAGTAGCTTATTATATGAATTTAATAAATATAAAACATATATATTTTAAACCAAATGTATAATAATGAATTGGTTATTAATTAACAAAATAATTTAGACCCAAATTCATTATTTCAGCCCAAAATATTCAAGCTCAAATGGCATAACCGAACCCAAAACCAAACCATGCACACCCCTACTTGCAGGCTAAATCTTATTTTTCATTTATTATTTTTAGTTTATTATATGTAAGTCAAACATTTTAGCCCAAATGTGTAATAATGAATTACTTATTAATTAACAAAATGATTCATTATTATTATTTCCGGCCCAATACTTTCGAGCTCAAATGTCAAAAACCGAAAAAAACGAACCAAACAGGTTTAAAAAACTGAACTTTCAGTTTAAAACAAACCCAAACCACGTTAAATCTTATTTGTACGTTATCGCGCCCCTAAAAACATAATATCTTCAAACTAAGCTTATTACTGTGTAAATAAATATATCAAGAAACCTACAAAATACAAACAATTTAAAATGCATATTAATTAGACAAACATACATGTGATCCAACCCTAGCATTCTGAAAAGCTTTAAGAACTCTAGACGTATTACACGCCACCAGGTTATCAACGGCTCTAAATTCAGGATACAATGCATCAACTGCACTTTCAACCTACAATTTAAACAACCCATAATTATAATTCTGCTGCCAGTTTCGCAAATTAATCAAAATGGGTTCTGAATTGAACCTCTGGGATGAACAATCGATAATACTGTTGGTGGGTATTACGTATTATGGTGATTCTTGAGGCTGAGTGTAATGGCAATACGGTTGTTGTTGAGTTTTTTATTGCTTTGAATTTGAAGTGGGTTGTGGGTGTTGTAGTAGTGAAGGATAAGATTGCAGTCATTTTAGCTTTGTCAATTTGAAGTTGGAAGATATCAAATTATTACAAGGGCTTTCTTGAGTTTAACCCACTTAATACCCGGTTATATCCGGAGTTGATTCTTACCGAACCTAGTTTTGACTTTTAGTAACCAAATCTGAAATGGGTTTCTACCCGATTCCTAAAACTACAGTTCAACTCGATTTGTATTGGCCTCTGTTTTTTAAGCTTGACTTATCGGTTGTTTTTTTTAGCTTGGGTTGTATTTGGTTATTATTTAATATGTGTATTTAATTAGTTTATGTATATTTTTAGAAAAACTTTAAAGAGCCTAAGCTTGGCTCGAGGTAGCGTAGTACCTCTGGGTAATGTAAAAGTTAATACACATAAGTCTAAAGAGGTACAACTTAAAAACACACAAAGCTCGTTAAGGTTGATGGGCCTAAACAAGCTTCCCACGCAAGGCTCGAGTTCTGGCTTGATGACTTAAGGAGCTTTTATTTGAGCCTCGGGCTCGACCCAAGCTCGAAAAAGCTTGGCTTGTTTCGAGTTTTTATTGATCCGAGCTCGAGTAGCTTTCGAGCGGCTTGGCTCATTTACGACCCTACTTTATTCTTTTTTTTTCTAAAAATGAATATTGTCTAAAGTTATAATCCATTTGGTTGTTGTAGTTGATAATCCAGCTACGAACAAGAAGATTTAAACGTTTAGCTTTTTAACTCGGTCATCCAAAGTTATAAGAAGTCTTATTATAGTAATTATAATTTTTATAGAATTTAAATAGCGATTTGGGTTTACTATTTTAAGTATATAACATACATGTGATCTTTATTAGAAGTTATTAGGGTTTCACTTCTCCATATTACGAATTAAAGAGACCCTTTATCCAATTCAAGTTAATATTCATACATTGTTGAATCCAAATATCTATTATGTTTCTTTATATGTTTTATTTCTATAATCATCATAAATTGAATTTAAATAAATTTGGTTTACTACTCATATTGTTCTAGGGCTTTATATACACAATGTCATTTCCGCTTTCGTTGTAAGATTAGGGGGCAATTACTCACTTCAACATATTCCGGTATCTCCCTTTAAAACGTATGTTTGTAACAATATGAACAGAATTTTGATAACTCCAGTAAACTAGGCGGTACCTTTTTTAAGAGAATGTATTTTCTCATATGAACCACCACTCTAATCTCTGAACAATAGTAAACCATATTGGTGTTACCTCATCAATATGAAATGTTAGCTTAATAGATAAGATTTGGTTTCATGAGTTACTAAAACATTGTAACCTTCAAATATGAGGTCGTTTTCTACGAGTTATTTGAATTTAAACCTACGTATACAAATACAGCCAGTTTTAATATTGTGAAATCATATAAACACTTTTACTTATTTTAAAGCAAAACATTAAGTGAGAGAGGTTACGTAACCACCTAACCATATTCCTTTCTTTGTCTTCAAAACTAGAGGTGTAAAAAAAACTGGATTTATGCAAACTGAACCGAACATGTTTAGGTTTAAAACCTGCTTCACTCAAACCGACCAAACCACCAGATTCTCCTTTAGAGCTACCATACTAGTTTTAAAACCGAAACAGTTTGAGGAAAAATGATTTTAAACCACCCGACTTGGACCAGGGCGGCCTATCTTGCTTTTAAACCAGTTTATAAACTGAACCGCTTTGAGTCAAACCCGATTTTGACTACCAGTTGACCAAACCGGTTCGATTTAGGTTTAAAACCGGTTCGGTTTGGGTTTAAAACCGGTTTTGTACACCTCTATTCAAAACTAGGGTTGTGCAAGTTTCGGGTTTACCCGAGAGAATACCCAAAACCTAGACCAACAACATAAAATACATGTCTCACATGTCCGCAACTAAACTTGTTTCATTTTTCGCATCCAAATGTTTTCACAGGATGAAAAAGAACAAAGAAGTGTACAAGGATGATTACAGTTGATGAGAACAAAAAAACAAAATCCATGAGACAGTATACATGAAAACCACCACCATTCAATGCCATCAGTCACATCAATGACGCTATCGCTCATGTCGATTCATCCTCCAAAACACCCATATCAGTCACAACCCGTCTTCGCACATAAGTCAAACCTTAAAAAGTTTAGACTTCAAAACAACATGTGTGCTTACAACAAACAACAAGATTCAAAGCTTGTGTATTCATGTGTACGAAACCCGACGGTTTCTCACCCTCCCTCTTTTCGAAGCGATACTAGAAATCAAAGAATTTGCTTCGAGGGCAAAACGGTCCAAACCCATTAGTTTCAACCCGAGGCTTTTATACAAATACACCATCCGACTTTCACCACCTTCAACCGATTCCAGCTCATTCGCCTGTCCACGCGATATAACAGTATAAAGCTTCAAAGGTTGACTATCGTTGACTTTCCCATTATCATTACACGTCTCTTTTGAACTACTATCGATCGTAACCATCAGAATTCCAGCTGACTTCGGGTCTTCATTTGACGGGTCGAACACGAAATGAAAACTCCCAAAAGTTAAATCAGGATATTTAAACAGGTTTACAAGAATATCACAAACGCCAACGATTTTTCGGTTGTTTTTCTTAAAATGAGTTTGTTTAGTACTGCCACGTGTGGCTCTATAAATGCATGAAGCTTCTCTTAAGCCGCTTAGATAAGCACCGTGCATGGTGGCAGGGTGTTGGCGGTTGGTAGCTTCACCCGCAAAGAAAAGTCGGTTTTCAACGTTTTCTGCAAGTATGTCATAATCACTACCAGAAGAGTGTACTCGTACGTGAGAGTATGAACCGTTTGACAGAGGATCGTTTCCCCATTTTGTACAAACGGATTGGATGGGGTCAGGTACATCAATACCCTTTGGACCGTATATGCCTGTAAAATAAGTATTTAAAACAAAAATTAACTTAGCGATTGCCACTTTATTATTTCTCAAACGGGTATAAAAATATAGCTAAAATAGCATGGCCAAAATGTTAAAAGTCACCCAATGTCTACTTTTAACGCTCAAAACCACTTTTATCGTTTTATTCAAAGATTTAGAATAATATTGTAATCCTATGATTTTCATGATCAGAAATACCTCGTTAAATATTTTACGAAAGAACTATAAAAATTAACAAGAAAGTGTACACAACTCGTTCCAACCCGAACCCGTTTTGGCAGTTACCCAACTCACCGGACCAGACAATCTTGCACCTCTAGATGTCAAAAAATGAACTTAGAAATTGTTACCTCTATTTACTTATAAATGGGTCAATGGTGATTGGTGGTTGTGTTTTAATCTTAAATGGAGTCAAATAACAAAAACTTAGCTAAAACTAACAGGTCAAATTAGGGGTATCCAAAAAACTGAAAACCAAACAAAATTATGAATTCGGTTTTCGGTCTGGTTCCTAACTGTATCCGAATTGTAAACTAAGTTTTCCGGTTATCCACTCCACAAACCTTGCTTATTCAGAAAACTGAAGCGAATTCAACAGAATAAACCGAATAATAGTCAGTTTAATCAGATAACTGAACTGAATAAATTGGTTTAATCGGTTGAATTGGATCCGGTCAGACACAGTTCTAATTCGAATCAGTTCAGTTTTCGCTTAGCGGTTAGGGCTAAAAAAATTCAAAACCGAATTGCATAAACCGATATCCGAGCTGATGAATACCCCAAAGTCAACCAACTAAAAAGTCCTCTAAAGTCTGTTTTTAACACATACAACCTGTTATATCATTTTTATTCAAAAACTTAGATTATCATTATGATACTGTAATATTATCTTTTGGTAATCAAGTATAGCATATTAACTCTCTATAAAAACATTTAAAAAAAAAATGAACCAAGAAGTTGCTGCAGGACAACCCAACCTAGCCCGCCAATAGAATCCATGTTGACCCATTGACCAAGTAACTATAAACTTTTAGTACCTCGAAGGATGCTTAAAACACGATGCAGTAAAGTAGACGGCTGAGTCGACTCAAAAGTTCTTGCAGCTTCACCAGCAACCAATGCAACAAGAACCGAACCGCCAGAAACCGTATGATAACTATAAAACAAGAAAAACTCGCCTCGTGTATTACTATTCTCGCTAAGACACCCAAACGTATCCAAATCTTCACCCCAAAACACGTTCGGAAACACCATCGCAACCTTATTCAACAACCCGAATCCCAATTTATCAATCGCTTTAAGTTTCCTTTCTGGTAATTCAGGCTCAAACTTCACAACCCGTTTCTTTAACACACCAAGCGGAACCGTGCATAACACCATATCCGCTTGATACGTTTGATCCCCACAAACAACCTCAACACCTTGTTGACCGTACCGAACCGTTTGAACGGTTTTTTCATAAAAGATCGGAACCCCGTCACATAACGCTTCGATTAACCGCCAGTTCCCGCCTGCAAGAAAACAATGATCCCCGCCCATTTCATACGGGTCATCTTGGTCCCAGTACGCAGCCGAAAGATTCGACAGACAACCCGCGTTCGCGTATTCCAAATTCGCAAAATGCCAATCGAGTAACTGCTTTTCCTCGCGAGTTTTCGTGACAGTGTACAGCTGTCCAAGCTTTTCAAGAACCGAGCCTAACGATATATCAGCAGCTGATTTCCCCATAATTTGTCTAAATTCTGTAACTTTGTCTAAAAGCCGGTTAAAAATAAACTCTATTTTCGAATCAATTTCATCACCAACGGGTTGACCTTGCGGGTCATACAACGGGCATTTATCTCTAACTTTATGAAGCGGGATCGACAGCTGTCGAGCCAAAACACCAAGCGGGTTCGCATGAATACCCGTAATAACACTACCACCAAGATCCACCGCAGCATAATTACCCTTTTGCCCCATCTTTTGCGTATAAACCCTCCCACCGGGTCGGTTCCTACCTTCTAACACAACCACCTTAAAACCAAAAGCTAACAACTGTCGAGCCGCAGCCAACCCCGCTAGGCCCGCGCCAATTATAATAACCGACCCCTTGGTCGCTTCTTCGGGCATCTGCGCCTTGAACGGCGGCGAAACCCCAAAGTTAATATACCCATTAAATAGTAAAAAATCATACGCCGAATGTATCAACTGTTCATACTCGTTACTCACGGTTTCTCTAATCTGCCCTTTCGAAAGCCAGCCGTGGACGTTAGCTCTCCACCACGATAAAATATGGTTCCTAACAACGATATAATCGTTCTGCTGCTTCCCGTCTAACTCGCTAACAACATTAGCCCTAATCTCTTCCTCAAGCAACGCGTCGATCGGAAACCCTAACGAAAGCGCTATCATCGCTTCCTTCTCGGTTTCTTTCTCCAACTCCTTCTTCGTTTTAAACCGCTTCCTACTCGACCCGCCTAACTGTTTCTCTAAATAATCATCCATCAGATTCTCATCGTAGCTTTTCGAAGCCGGTTTCTTTCTTAACAACCGTTTCGATACCGAACCCGGAGTGGTTTCCATCAAATTCAAACTAAACAACACAAACCCAGATCAAATTTCAACAAACCCAGATCGAATTTGTTGTAAATGTTATGAATTTGATGAATTAGCACATGAAAAAGCCCTAATTGGTGGCGAAATTGGGGTCAAAATGAAGGTAAAAGGTTGGTGAATCGTAAGGTAACTGGGTTTATAATATGGGTTATGAATATATGGAAGAATTGAGGATAAAACGTACCGTTAGTTATCGGAAGTTGAATGGCGTTATCGGCAATTTGAAAGGTTGAGGGGTGAAAATTAGGGCTTTTTTTGGAAGGAAACTGACGGTGAAAGAATGTATTTCGTTCGTTATTTGGAGGGAAATTGAAGATATTATTATTATTGGGCTTTGGAATAGATAAGGCCCGAATCAAAGAATCAAAGAGTGCGTTTTGCGACGGGACTGTTAAACCGAACAAAAAAATAAACGTGACAGTGTTGAACCATGCATATGCAAATAGTTTTATACATGCAATTTGGCGCGATCGTGATGCACCAAAATGTGTGAAATAGTTAGTGATGATTATAGATGAAATGCGAGAATGTATGACGTGTTGAAAATTGATTTACTGTTTTAAGAGAGTAAACGAATCGATTGTTATAGATCTTGTTTCTATATTGTGCGTAATAACTTAGATATTTAATGTTACTAGGTGCCATCAAAAAGGGGGGTCAACTATTTCTTTTTACGTGATAGGTATTCGTAGAAGTATAATACGGGTGTCGTTGAAATAGTTGGTGTTATGACACCATGAGTTTGTGTCATTTATGTACATTTATAATTAGGGGTGGACGAGGGCTTGCGGGTTTGGGTTCAGGTTTACCCAAACCCAATCTATTTTCTATTTAACATATTGACGAATGAACTCATATATTTTTACGTGACCATTATCATTAGAAAAAATTAAAACCACTGATTATAAAAATAGTTAGTTGCATAAATCACCTTTGTGGTGAACACCGTTTTGCATGAATCAACCATGTGGTGGGTTTTTTGAGGTATCACCCTTGTGGTCAAACTTTTTTGCAATTGGTCCAGCCATCCATCAACGTTACTTCTTCTAGTTAAAATGAGGGGCGCATCGGTCATTACACTAATAAATCCCAACCTTACAAGAAACCCCTCTCCCTTTAACAAGTTACTGTATGACATGGGTCACGATTTAATAAACAATATTAATAAAACAAACAAATAATCTCTTTATATAATTTGGGAAATTGTAGCACATATACCGTATACAAATCTAAACAAGAATAACAACAAATATAACATATGTACATAACTTGATTCATACCGAGAACATTAACATGTGCTTCTATAGTGAATTCTTTAACCGGGTCGAAGTCGAGTTGATCATCGTGTTGAAACCGCATCTGAGCCGTGTTAACAGATACCTACCGATACATGAGCATCACTTTCTAGTCGTGTCTTCTTATGTGGTCATTCTCTTGGTGACCCTTTCTTGATCACCAGAAGCTATCTGTATATTCCTAGATGCAAGATTGAACGAACTGTGGTTTCCGGTTGTGGCTGAGGATTTCTGTTGAACAGAGGTCCCTTAAAACATATTTCGGGCTACCTTCGCGAGCCCGTTTGTTTCCCAGGTTACAACAGCCGAAGCAATATGCATTGCGTGGATTACCCTAGCACCCGAACTTTATTTGTAACGAGAGATCGTTATCAAGAGAGAGAGAGAGAGAGAGAGAGAGAGAGAGTTGGAATTGAGAACACATATCATCGGCAGAGAGCCATTTGGTTTCATGTGCATGGTAACAAGCTACTTAGGCTGTGTGTGCATTCAGTTCTTGAGTGATCTGATTTGTCGGTGTGTCGGTATATTAAAACTGCTCACCAACCTTTCTATATATAGTGGTTTAGGTGATGAGTCACCAAGACACATGTCAACACAAGACACACATATGTGACACATGTCACTAAGGTGTCACACACGCAGCACACACTCACCTGGTGACGCCACATGTCACTGAGGTGTCACACATGCATCACACGCTCACCTAGTGACGACACATGTCATTGAGGTGTCACACACTCGCTACACAATCGACACATGTCATATGGTTCAACCATCAAACATACTAAGGCGACTCTCAAGCGTTCTACCAATGTGGGACAAACAGTTTTCTCTTTTTACCAATGTTTAAGTTCTCAACTACACACTTTAGGGTATCGATGTCGCATTCATCTTTACTCTTTGAACTCATTAATAGCTAAATTATTAGTAAAACAAAATAATAAATATTATTAGTACAAAATTTTCCAACAATCCCCCACGTGAATGGAGATCACTCACGTGTCAAATAGAGTTACAACGGTTGAGCGTTGCAGGATAGGTAGCGTTAGCCTTGAACCTTCCTCTGTGAAACATACTTAGTCTCCTAGCGCTTGGTAGAGGCGATGTCCTTGAACCAATCCCCTTTTGATGTAGACGTTATTACATTCCACACAACACTCTTCCCGGTCTGGTTAACCCCTCATTGTCGTGTCTGTTCTTGGTTATGGAACACTAGCCTGGTTATGTGAGAGCTCTAGGATTTGCGCCCCCCCAACAAATTCATTCGAAGCGACCCCACCTCCTCTCACATAGGTGATTTGATCCTCAAATCATTATGGGTACCATTATCCACATATCATTAACCATCACATAGTTGATTTGACCATCAAACCCCATATCATTAACCATATGTTACGCTTAGTCTCCCCTTTGTCACTAACTATCATTGGAATGGACTAGGACGCTATTTAAACACCCTTCATTGTTTATGGGGATATGAATATTAGCTTATGTATCAACTTATACATAAGTTATGCCCCCATAGTGACTACCCTTAGTTCATGCAGTTAGGTTGTCCTATTGAACCTAGAACTTGGGGTCTCCAATCTCATAGGTTAGGTTTTCCTTTGCACTCACTTTCTTCATGGGTTTTAGTGTTATTCCACAACTCCATTTCTCATCAACCCTTAGGTTGTTGGATCCAAAAATATTACTCCCTCTGTCCCATTATAAGTGTCCACATTTCCTTTTTTATTTGTCCCAATACAAGTGTCCACTTTCAAAATTTATTAGCCAATTTCTAAATTTACCCTTAAATACACACAACTAACATTAATAAACAATATTGATGGGCCCACTTTTCAAGGGCATTATTGTCATTTGATAAGAAAAAAAAGTAATCATTCAATCCACCTTAAACTTTGTGTTTTTCAAACATGGACACTTATAATGGGCCGGAGGGAGTATCTATGACTTCGTCAAGTCAATACTAGATAATTGCACAATTAAGATGAGTTGTTATGATGTGTTCTTAACTTCCAAACCTATAATCATCTTCTAAGACTATAACCTCTAGATTCACCCTGAAGCTTGTTATAACAACTGTCTTTTGAAGAATCAGTTCTCATTTTAGGAAAACATCTTCATTATGCCAATATTAGACATCTATCTAGATTCTGATTTCAACCAATTGGCACTCGAGTCTAATCACTAAATTAGCTCGTCATGACTATTGTGTACTTCACCAGGTCACATGTTTGAAATAATCCTTATTGCCAATCATTCCAAGTTCAAATTCAAGACACCCTCACATTAAAGTGTTATTGGATAATATCATCCAACTTTCTGATGGTAACTTACTGATGGTATAAAGATAACCGTGGTAAGCTCTTTTTTTTGTTTTATCCAACTTACTAACTGGATAAATAAAAGATTTTCCTTTCTACACAGGTTTGAGATATTATCTCAATCACTATTCCCCACATTTCTTGCATTTTGACATAGTTTGTTTAAGTTTACTTATGACCATCTATCGATACTTATGATTTGAACAATACTATGCCATTGCATCAGTGAGTTCATCGATGTTACCAATAAAGCAACGCATGCCTTGTCATAAGTTTCAACCACTTTCTAGTGTCTAAGCTAATCCTTTTCATACGACAATTAACAAGCCATCATAGACTTAGTCGCATCTAGAAGAACTTGGAAGGTTGAGATCTACTCAAGAACCTCAAGAATTATGTTATTACCTTAGATTAAATGAAACCCCTCTTGATCTTGTCTATACACAAACTCACTCTTGTGTATGTTTTGAATGTTCCACGTTAATTAGTCTTCGCCAAGCACCATAATTAACAAGTACTAGTCTAGCATGCTTATACTACAATACTTAGGCATGTGAACAGAAGATGCATCATTCTGATTTTTCACAGCCTTAAGAGATAACACACTATCTCTTCCCAACGTTCATTCTTAGTTTTAGACAAAATAATATGATTTCATTTACCGTTCTGAAACCTCACTTTTAGAATGTCGTAACCCCAAAGTTAACCTCATTTGCTAAGGATATAACTCGCTTGCCTTTAATCTCCAAGGCCTTAACCATTGACTTATAGAGACTTAAACAAAGTCACGTTGATGAACACATTTATCACAACTTGATAAATGATACTCGTCTATAATCACTATTATGGGTGAAATGGAATCACTTAGATTGACATTGAACAGAAAGGAAGTTACATATGCCCAAACCGAGAACAAATCCTCCACATAGTTCAAACAATATTGATAGTGACATAAGTACCAACAAGTTCATTATTATTGTAATTCTCTTATAATAAATACCAAAAAATTTGTTACAGTAATTTACAAAAATAGCATATATTCCTTTCGTATATTTATAATCATCAAAACGTACTTGTACATTTTCATGTTGATGCTCTCAACATTGAATGACATATCTCATTCTTGTGTATTTCATTTTAATACACTCACGACGTATGCACTTGACGTAATTAGATTATGATGTCTTGTCACGAGCTTATTGTCAACGGAACAACTCTCAAGTTGTTTACTATGCAAATCTCTTCTTGCATTATCCATTAAACGAATAATATACAAAATAACATTTTGTAAGTCATAATACACATCATTTTATCTCGTTGGATAATTGCACGTGTTATCCGAAGATATTGAACACAAAATAATACAACCGAAAATATAACATAATGTGTACATATCTTTTTAACAACATTTTTAATGGATGAGCTGACAACATCTAGACATCAATTCTCAAAGTGTTATTATCTTCAACACCTTTCAGATGAGCCTTAAACTTTTGAAGCCAATGCCGACCCTTAGGAAATTTTAGAAACCGATCCCTAAAAATAATATAATTTTATTAAATTAAATTTAATATAACTATTTATATAATTGAATAATTTTTATCATAACTCATTAGCTCATGTCCAAGTGCCAAAACTATTAGTCCATTACTCATGAGTCTTTGTTTAAACAAGCCAAGTACCTAACCCATATAGATAGTTTTAATTAAACCTACTTAGAAAAAAATAAAAAAAACAAAAGGAGCGACAATCATCCCAGCGAACCAAACCAGGCAACCAACGATGCGAAAAGATCGACTTTAAATATTTGTAATGCTATTTGATGTATTTTTGTTGGTTATCTTAATTTAGATTATCTTTGTAATGATATTTGAAATACTTTTGTTATATTTTGCACCGTAAGAGGTGAGATTCGTTTCTTACCATTACCATACGTAAATACCAACGCTCCCTATAGCTTATATACCGCCATGTCATGGAAACCTAAATACAAATACGGTATTGGTACCCGTGTTGCTCGGATGGTATCAGTCCGGTTCTCACTATAAAGTAAAAATCCATTATTTTTATACTCGTGAATAAAAATAAACGTGACACTGCGCTATAGAATACAACGTTATATTATATTACGAAAACACGCCACGTCAACAATACAATACCGTAAGGAAATGAAAACAATACCCGTACTCCAAAAAGGTTATAAATAAACTTGAATAATAATAATAATAATTTTCATTTCACGTCCGGTAGCTTGTTTAATAACCGTCACTGTATTTGTATCGTGTAACAATTATGGCTATCTCCGGTGATCAAAACCGTTCATTTCACGTCCGGTAGCTTGTTTAATATTTGATTGTATATAATTTATATCGTTGTTCGATTATGATAATGTCACTCCTCATAATCTTCAATATCAAGCGGTTATTAGATTTTAGAGAAGCCGAGCCGACTAGACTCGAGTTCGGCTCGTTTTACTTAGACCTCGAACTCAGCTAGTGTATAGTTGATCGAGCTCGAGGCTGGCTCGGACTTGGCTTGTTTACTATTTATAATTTTATATATAACAAGATATGCATTATTTAGTTATTTCTATCATATTTTTATGTATAATTATAATTATTAAATAAATATATGTTAAACATATTATATAAATCTGTTGCTCGATTTATGGCACCGGTGTGTGTATTTCGTTCGATTTATGACGTCATTTGAATATTTGATTATGTATAATCTTATCGTTGTTCGATTATGATATTAATGTCTCCTGATAATGTTATTAGATTTTACGGATGAATCAACAATGTTAGGGCTAGGCTCGAGTTCGGCTTGTTTAAACGAGAAGCCGAGCCGACGAGGCTCGAGTTCGGCTCGTTTTACTTACAGAGAGCTCGAGCTCGAGCTCGGCTCGTGTATAGTTCATCAAGCTCGAGGCTGGCTCAGACTCGGCTTGTTTACTATTTATAATTTTAAATATTACAAGATATGTATTATTTTGTTATTATTAGTATCATATTTTTATGTATAATTATAATTATTTTATAAATATATGTTAAACATATTATATAAATAATAGACTCGCGTGCCGGCTTGAACTCAATAAGTGAAGTTTCAGATTAAGCTCGTTTGTTTAATCAATCTTGTTTTTAGTTCACGAGTGGCCTGGTTCGTTTCGAGCTTTATTTTAACACCTCTAGCTCAACTCGTGAATATTTTAAGCGAAAGTGCGAAACTGATATGTACTTAACAGCAGCAGTTAATGTTGTTTATAGCTGTTAGAAGTCAGTTAATTTAAAGAGTTCGACTATGATATCAATGTCTCCTGATGAATGAACAATGTTAGGGCTACAACTGATGGATTTACAAACTATAGGGGTGTAAACGAGAAGCTGAGCCGACTAGGCTCGAGTTCGGCTCGTTTTACTTACGGAGAGCTCGAGCTTGGCTCTGTATAGTTCATCAAGCTCGAGGCTGGCTCAGACTCAGCTTGTTTACTATTTTAATTTCTCCTGATAATGTTGAAAATCAAGCGGTTTTTAGGTTTTAGGATGAATTTTGAACAATGCAAATTATAGAGACTAGGCTCGAGCTCGGTTATTTTCGTGCTTTATTTTAACACTTCGAGCTCGCGTCGTGAATATTTTTAGCAAAAATGATATGTACTTAACAACAGCGTTCGACTAGGATCAAGCTCGGTTCATTTCGAGCTTTATTTTAACACTTCGAGTTTGGCCTTTGAATATCTTATGCAAAAATGACATGCACTTAACAGCAACAGTTAATGTTGTTAATAGCTGTTAGAAGTCAGAGTTCAAGCCAACTTGGTAGTCAAATCAAATACCTACAAATACAAGATTAAGAAACATTGAATAAACTGCTTGATTAAAATAATTATAATTGTAGCAAGCTTATGTTGAAGCAAGAGACTTAGATGTCAAATTACGGAACTATCCCTAACCTTGGTTTTCTTAAGTAGCACTTGAAATCAGACATCCCTGCAAGATGTTGTTAAAGAGGAGGATTATATGTCAATGCGTTTAGATAATAATAATTGACTTATATTACTTACTTAGGTTAGTTATTGATAGATAGTGTAAGTTCTGCATGCTCAGTTTAGGTTTCTGCAAGTAATTTGTTAAATATGCAGAGGCGGTGGAATATTCATACACATTGTTTGTTACTTATTAACTGTACTTCATTCCATTGCTATTGGGACACTGCAAAAGTGTTCTTAATTAGAGTCCGTGATGGCAAGGGCTGATTTAGTTGTAATTTTATATATATATATATATAACACAATATGTATTATTCAATTACATTTATCATATTTTTATGTATAATTATAATTAGTAAATAATAAATATATATTAAGCATACCATATAAAAGTTATATAAATAATAGGTGGCTCATTTAGGTTTGCGAGCCGGCTCGAGCTTGATAAGTAAAGCCCGGGCTCGATTATTTAACAAGCTTATTTTTAGGCTCGAACTCGTTTAAGCTTGGCTCGATTCGAGTATTTTGCGAACCAATCTCGAGTAGCTCGCATGCAGTTTGGCTAATTTACGTGTCAAATTACAATGATCTGATTGTTTGCTATGGTTTTTGGTGTTTCAGATGAGCCTGGTAAAAAGGTGAGGTGTGCTGTTCGGATTAAGATTAAGAACCGTAGCAATTCTCATGTTGCTTTCAAGGTAATCACCAGCACTTGTTTTTTTATATTCTTGTGGCTATTTCTTATAAGAATATTCTTTTTTTTTTCCAGAAAATAGAAGACGAGAAGAAGATACGGTTGTTGGTTCACACTGGAGGCAGATGGAAGGATAAGAATACAATGCATTTGAGGCATGAGGGAATCGGTGAAAGAACATATCCGCTTGAGATCCCTTCGGATTTAAACTCGTTTTCGGTGTTGATTGATCTTGTGAGGAGGGCAGCAGGTATAGGTGATGATGAAGATGTTGGAAAACTAACTTACGAATCAGGTCTCGTCTCTTTTGCCTTTGGGGCAAATCCAGGGGATCCATCACCAGAAAGAGGCTATTGCGCCGATACTTCTCGCCCGAGACATGCACGTTCAAAAAACTTCATGATGAGAATGAAAAGCCGACCCCAACTTAATCATGACTTGTATCTGGATGATTATGTTTATATTTCTGGATGATTATGTTTAGTTTCGAATTTTATGTCAAGTTTTCTGGATTATCTAGTTTGCTACACTGATTTTGTTTCTTGTCTTGTGATTATGTCAGTTCAGCCTATTGATAAGCACGCTGCACGCATAGACAGATATATATATATATATATAAGCAGGTACCTGTACGTGTATGCAGCTTGTCATTTAACTCGTTACTTTCATAACTTAAATTAAATGCAATTCACCAAAGGTATTAGTTACTTATTCCCAATATTAGAGTTTAGGATATTTAAGGAGTAGAAGATATCACTGTGAACGGTTATAGATCCCCAGGTTATGAAATTTAGCAGAGATTAGGTGTGTTAAGGTAAGTGTTTTGCTGCTTAAAACATATAACTTACAATTCATTGATAGAGAATTACAGTTTGGTGAAAATACATAAAAAATTGAAAAGAAAGATTTAGAAATGTAGAACACATTATGCTGATATTATTTTTAAGGTTCTGCTTGCGGTGCGCACATATGATGTATATATGTGTGAACCCTCGGGTGGGCAAAAGTGAAATTGCACTAATTTTGACGTTATTTTACTAATCTCGTGAAAATAACGTTAAAAGTGACGGACGGTTAATCAGGCATCATGTAGTGGCGTTGATAGCTGAAAGATAAGGGTACATGCACCGATCAGCCGGTGTCCCGATGATTGAGTGCTATGTGCCTTATGTCCAAGGCTTGATGCAAAACTACTATCGAGCCGGGGGTCTCACCGGAAGCAGCCTCTCTATCCCTATGGGGTAGAGGTAAGGCTGCCTACATCTTACCCTCCTCAGACCCTACCATAGCTTTGCTATTGGTGGGATATACTGAGTACGATGATGATGATGATGTAGATGGAAAAGCACCAAGTTAAATAAACTCTCTGTGCTTCAGTTTGAATATGACACCCAAACCTAATAAAAATCTCGTGATTAAGTTCTATAAGAATCATTTAAGGTAGGGGTATTAAATGTGCCCCTATATGTTGCTTTTTCACTAGAAGCGGATGTGCAGCATTGGTAATTTCGAGTACCGCAGGATAAGAACATCATTAAAAGTTAAAGACAATATGATGTTGGTCATCAAGCATGTCTTTTTATTGTGATGCTTGTAAGCCTCGGTTTCCTAGAGATGAGTATTTAATTACATTATGCAAAGAAATTAGCAATATCCTGTAAACGAGCCGATCAGCTCGGTTCAGTTTGTAAATGAGCCAAGCATGAGCAAGCCCTCGCTCGGTTTGGTTTGTCTCGTGTCATGATAACATTTTTAACACCTTTTCTGATGCCATAGGTAGTGAATCTTTAAATAGATCTTTAAACAGGCCATGAAGAATATAAAAATTCCGATAACTAGCACGGCTGAAATTCTCAATGTCTTCAGTTATCTTATCCCAATATAAAGATAATGCCCGTTGGTTCTTACCTGATTCCACGTATATTCTCAAAAATCAGATCCTACCATGGTTATGTACCGAAGTTCCGGACCCGACCCTATAATAACCAGGCAGGAACCGTTTATTATTGTTAAAAGCACAAAAATCTATTATAGCCGTTGCCAACAACTTTATAGCCGTTTTCTTTCATTTTTCGATAGTTGGAACCGGTTTTTGAACCCCCAAACTAGACAGGACGGCCCAGCCATTTTCCACTTACTCACTTAGTATAAAATGAAATAATTATACAAGTCTAATTATATGAAGTTTGCAAGTGTATCCCATGTAAATAAGTGAATGAAAATAAATAATAATTATATGTTTTGTTTGAAGAGGTTGTGTTGATAAAAAACCATGACCATCTATCATATGTATTATCAAGGTGTTATAAAACAATAAATTAAAAGAAAATGGCAACTTTATCTAGTTCTTTTATTATATGATAGTAGGGCTGTTCAAAAAGCTCACAGCTCGAAGCTCGCTCGAAAAAAGCTCGGAGAAAGCTCGCTCGAAATCGGCTCGATTGTAAACGAGCCGAGCCTAGCTCGACTCGATTAAACAATAAATTAAAAGAAAATGGCAACTTTATCTAGTTCTTTTATTACATGATACTAGTATATTTATTTTGAAAACATGATAGTATTAACAAAGTTTTTTAAAAACACAAGATTGAGTAGAGGGTCAAATCATCATAATTGTAAAAAGACCGGATACATTTCTTTGTCCAATAAAATATTAAAAGTCTCGGGCATTTTACAACCTAAGAAATTAATCTTACCCCATTGATATCTCATTGAGATGTCACATTTAGATGTGTTTACATGCTTGATTGATCGATATATATTGGGATAAGATAACCGAAGACATTGAAATGGGGTTTGTAAAGGCTAGAAACTAGATATATACATAGGTTAAAAATTTTGGCATCGAAATAGTTGTGCTTCACTATATTACGTATCATGTTATATGTCAGGAGGTACCATATGTTTTGTAATTACGTTTCATGTTATATAATAATGTTGTATAATTACATATCATGTGCCAAGTTATATAACAAGTAATATAATTACCTATCACTATCATTATTCTTTAAACGGAAAATTCTGTACATAGTCCTTTTTAAGAGAGAGATTTTGAAAATAGTCCAAAAAGTTTTGGATTCCTAAAATAGTCCTTCCAAATCTATCTCTCACGTGAGATTGGGATTCGTGACGTGAGTTTTGAGTATCCTATCACACACTGACACGTGTCATTTCACAGATAAAGTTTCATAGAAATTTGACTTGGCCGATAGTTTTCAAGTCAAAATAGTTTTCTGAAAAACCATAGGTTTGGAATGAAAGTTGTTTGTCACGTGAGGTTTCGAAAAAGATGATTTTCGCGTTTTTTTGAAATGCATCTCCTCGGACGCATTTCAAATGAATTTCGTCTATTTTTGCATAAAAAAACGTATTGTCAAAAAAGATAGATTTTGTTACAAAGTATTTTAATTCGATGGTTTTTTGATGAAACTTATCTGTTTTTGCATAAAAAGAATATATATTAGAAAAAGTAAATTTATCCAACCACCGCCATCATAACCACCACCACCCACCGTCATCATAACCACCACCACCCACCGCCATCATCCACCACCACCACCGCCCACCGCCATCATCAACCACCACCGCCCACCGCCATCATCCACCACCACCGCCCACCACTGCCCACCGCCATCATCCACCACCATCACCACCACCCACCGCCATCATCAACCACCACCACCCACCGCCCACCACCATCATCAACCACCACCACCCACCGCCATCATCCACCACCACCGCGCACCGCCATCCACCACCACCACCGCCATCATCCACCACCACCCACCACATTTTTAACACTTGCCATATTTTTAAAATTTTTATAAAAATCATCTAAGGAGATTAAATTCGTTGGGATCTTATCATTTTTTTAAATTTTTTTGAAAATCATCTAACAAAACTAAGTTCACTGAAAAAGTATCGTTTTTTTTCCATCTTTTTTGAAATTTCACGTAGTAGACGAAATTCATTTGGAATGCGTCCGAGGAGATGAATTTCAAAATAACGCGGATAACGATGACTTTGAAACCTCATGTGACGGACAAATTTCATTCCAAAACAATGGTTTTTCAGAAAACTATTTTGACTTGAAAACTACCGGCCAAGTCAAATTTCTATGAAACTTTATCTGTGAAATGACACATGTCAGTGTGTGATAGGACAACCAAAACTCACGTTACGAATCCCAATCTCACGTGAGAGATAAATTTGGGAGGACTATTTTGGGAATCCAAAACTTTTTGGACTATTTTCAAATTCTCTCTCTTAAAAAGGACTATGTACATAATTTTCCCTTCTTTAAAATCACATAGCAACAGGGTACATCCTTGTGTACCATCTTAAATAAAATATTTGATATAGTGGATGAAACATATGTACTGTCGGGATTACCCTAGCACCCTAACCATAGTTAAAACGTGAGCTTAGGATCGATAGAGTTGGAACTTGACCGAATCAAGTAACCATTTATTGAAAATGGTTACTGGGGATGGTGAGCTCTTGTTTATTGTCACAGGTTTGACATATATGCTATTGTTCCACATTTTCTTTGTTTAGAACTTGGTATAAAGTTGGAAGCAACATCATTGACTCATATATACGAGAGAAGGAAGAGTTAATTGTCTAAACTAGTCTTTACCATCTCGATTAGTTTTCATCGCTTTTACCGTCATGACTAGTCATCATCGTTGACTCGCAAATATTCTTCAACAATAGGCAATTAGTTTATTTTATGGTCGAATGACTTTTGGACTTTATGTATACCTTTTCCGATCTTTAAAACCGGTCCAAAACATGTGTTGTAGTCGATAGAGATAACACTTAGAATAGATCTCTGACTAAGAAATAGTCCTTTTCTAGCATCTTGCTAGTTTGGTCGGAAACGAAAAAACAGATTCACAATCTTGATTTGATCTTTAACACCCCATTCAACATATCAATCAATATCAACATCTCTAAATTTATACAATTTGTAACACCATGATTAGTTCATTATATTCAATTTAAAAAACTTCAATTCACTTCTAAAAAGAATAACTAGGATCGGATTAAAACTAGCAAAAACACATTTAGTAGAAAAAAAAACGTATATCAAAGGGCATTTAGCTCAATAATATCTTGGTATGTTATAAGGCGGGCATTGTTGTATGATTAAGAGTAAAATTTTCCAAAACAAACATAGATACTGAAATATATGATTGCAAACTAACTAGATATAGGTTCCCAAACATAACATCCGTTAACATAAAACATAAGCATAATCCTAAACATAACATGCATCAACATAAAACATACATAAGCATAATCCTTAAGGAAGGTAGATCACTAACTTTCCTCAAGATACAAGTCAACAGGTTGTGCTCGGCTTGTCACCACATGCTCCATAAAGTGGTTAACGTCACCGTCACATAAGATGTTTATCACACAATAGCTTGTTTCTGCTGGTGGATCCTCTGGATGTTCTCCAAAACACAAAATAGCGAGATCTGACATGTAAGTTAGTTTTAAATTAACCTCATCGTCATCATCATCCTCGACACCAGATGCCATCCTCACATGATCCATCAACACCGAAAATGATGTTAAATTTGCGGGCACTTCAAGCTCGTACGTTGTTACATTGTTTCCCTCATACCGTGTATTCATTGTATCATTTTCCGCCCTGCTTGCGGTGCGCGCATATAATGTGTATATGTGTGAACCCTCAGGCGGGCAAAAGTGAAATTGCACTAATTTTGACGTTATTATACTAATCTCGTGAAAATAACGTTAAAAGTGGCGGAAGGTTCATCATGTGGTGGCGTTGATAGCCGAACGACAAGGGTACATGCACCGATCAGCCGGTTTCCCGATGATTGACTGTTATGTGTCTTATGTCCAAGGCTTGATGCAAAACTACTATCGAGCCGGGGGGTCTCACCGGAAGCAGCCTCTCTATCCCTATGGGGTAGAGGTAAGGCTGTCTACATCTTACCCTCCTCAGACCCTACCATAGCTTTGCTATTGGTGGGATATACTGAGTACGATGATGATGATATGACTTTTCCGTCAATTTGCCTCCAGTGTGAAGCAACAGTCGTATCTTCTCCTCTTCCATTATCTGACAAACACAAAATGTAATAATAATATGAAATAACCAAAACAGTATAAGAAACAGTGGTGATAAGTTTGGCAATTACCTTCCTTCTACTTACTGCGATTGATGGTCTAGCAAAGACACCCTAGCCCGGGTTTTATATGTATCAAAATCATGGGTTTTTTGCCCAACAATTTGAACCTACCACCTCACAATATATTCATTGATATGTAACATGAGGATTTTGTTTTATAAATAAATTTACTAAAAAATGCTTTTTATCACGTAGCAGTTAATATCCATGCTTTTACCTAACAACAATGGATCATATGATTAATCAAAAGTTTTGCATTAATAAAAAAACATTTGGATGATTTTGATTCAAACGATATGCATAAGGAAAAAAGTGTATCACCACAATCTAGTATGAATTTGCCTGATACAACTTTATTTCTTTCTAACAAAAATTGCATATCTATCCAACTTTTTTTTTTAACGAGGACGACGGAGGGGACATTTCATCTGTTTGTATATTTAAAAGTTAGATTGTCAGTCTGCATATATTAGCTTGCAAAGCCAAGCCAATATGATTTTCTTACTTTAAGTGGTGGTGTTCCACTAATTTTTGTTTTCAAATACTCAGCTTTTGAGCCTAAGTGTTCTCACTTCTTTAAGTATGTTCAATTGTCACACCTCAAGTTGCCTGTTAGCAAAATCAAGAATATGTTTCTCATAAGTTTGTTAGCGTGAGGCGAACTGCCACCAAATTATGATAGAGTACGTTGGCATCAATAATTTCATTCGTGCTAAGTATGTATTTTTTATGGTTATCAGAATTTATATATTCTTCATGGTTTGTTTAAAGATCTATTTAAAGATTAACTACCTATTGCATCAGAAAAGATGTTAAAATGATATTATTATTTTCGATTCATGATATGTTATGATAGATTTGTCGTATCATATAGTTTTTAATGATATCATATTATGTTTGATACATTTGACTAGCTTTTCTAACCTGTAACCATGCAGAAAGGAAAATGCATCTTCATATGTAAAACCAAGCCGTATGACCAGTTGTTTCGAGGTGTCTCCACGTAAGTTAAAATGGATTATTTGCATCTTATATTATATTTATCTTTAGATTATAATATGATAGTTTAGCACGAGCCCTTGATATGCGATTGATTGCCTGTTATGACAGAGGACGGTCACCAGAGGCTCACAACAGGGGATGATGTGTCATCTTATGGGACTGGAAAAGAGGATTTGTTGCTCAAGCTTTGTGGGATGATGAAGATACCAGTAGTTTCTATGAATGTTTACCTGATCTCAGGTTCGTTCTTAAAGACGGCCCTGGACGCGTCTAATCAGTGAGGAAAACCGGAGACTCAGAACTCAAAAGCAAAGCTAAAATGTGTAGTAAAATAAATCCATTTTTTAAACCAACCCTTTTTGACCCAAAAACCCTTCCTGCCCATAACCTGAACTTGCCCAAGCCGACTTGACCCGAATTCAGTGATGAGGTTTATATTTATGTCTTAACTTTCCTATTATTCATTACATTAACTAAATTTTTTTAAGGATCCCAAATTTGAAACGGAAAGAAGGGAAAGAAAAAGGGGAAGATCACTTACACATTGGAAATGGGACGAGGTTATTAATGTTTCGAGCTCTGAGGATGAGAAATGCAATGAGGTTATCATGATATTTCTAGCGCTGGTGACGAAAATGAAGAAAACGATAGCAGTGACTTAGCTTCAAGTTTCTGACCAAATTCCAAGAGTTAGTGTCCAAAGTCGGAACCGGGTTGTTCGAGTTTAAGTGGTTTTTTATAATAACATTTGTAGAATTTATGCATTTTTATTATTATTTTTAATTTAGTCTATGTACCTTCTTAAGTTTGGTATATCAAGTTTTTTATAAATGTCTTTGATAATTGTTTTTATATCTATATTTATATTATGTTTAAACATGATATGATTGGTGCATATCATGTTATATATTATATGATATAACGCGTTTTACTCCCACACACAAGTTGACAAATGTAAACAAGTTGGTGCATCATATAAAATATGAAGTAATACAGTTCTATTCGGTATTAATGTGAGCCCTCACCTCCCAAAATGTGTTGGAAGATAACTAAACCGTCACATTTGTTACTAAATGAATGTAGACATCATATTTCTAAGGTGATATTCCTGTCCACCGGACGGGTAAACTACTAGTTAAGTGTTATGGACAAGTGGAGGCGCCACCCACTTGCCACATCAAACCCTAAATTTGTGCTTCAAACCATTACACAGCCCAACCGTCAATTTTATGCACAGCCTCTCGCCAATTCACTAATACCCTATATGCATAAAGAGGTGGGGGGTATACCCCCATTTCACCCGATCACCTATTTTTCTTTTTAATATATTGGTTACCCAACCCCCTTCTATTATACTTGTTTTTTTTCTGCTGGTAAGTTAAAGCTCATTGTTTACGTGATGCCCACATGGCGTTTTAACTAATCAAACCATAAAACTAGTCTAATCAAATTTGTTCTTGATTTAACTAAGAATACAAATAGTTGCATTTAAACAATAAAACGGGATTTACCTTTAATTTTTTTACATAAACTACCACTGCAAGCGTTCTATTTTGTCAACAATTTGACATGGGCCACATTTGTGGAAAGGTTCAATAAACTTCGTTGTGCTAATAGAGATGGGAACAACATGGTGGCTAGTTTTAAAGAAAGACGTACAACACGAAACTAGCAGTTCATTGAGAAACTATAGTCTACTCATAAGTTACAACGAATTTGTTAAAAAGTGTGAATAGTTTTCAACGAAAGATATATAACTTGATTAACTAGTTTATATAGTTTTAAGTTTTAACTTATGGTGAAACTGGAATAAGTTATCAGTATAGTATTAGCTGTGAAATGGAGGATTCTTATCCGTGTATAAGTTTTGTAGAACTTCACATTTAGGTAAATTTGTTGTGTGGTTCACGAATTGACCCGTCTAATTGTTTGTTTTATTATTAAACTATTATTTAAAAATGTGTTTTGTGTACGGATTAAATTGATTGGGTATTTTCGCATTCATGTCAAATATCCTGGTTAGCCTGCGGTTCAACCAGTCAACCTGTGAACTCGACCTGTTACCCCTACCTTACGTGATTTTTATATAACTTAATCTCGGCTAAATTTCATAACCTAGGGATCTATAACTGTTCACAGTGATATCTACTCTCTAAGTATCCTAAACTCCAATATTGGAATAACTAATGGCTTAACTAATGCCTTTGGTGAAATGCATTTAATTTTGGTTTGAAAGTAGCAAGTTAACACAGGTCAGGGGTCAAGGTTATGATGATGCAAGAATATCAGTTGATCGTAAAGTAGACTTCCCTTCAAGAGGATCCGTGAGAAAGTTTACATGTGTGGATTCTCAAACTCCGTAGGCAGTTCCTGACATTGTATACAACAATGTTGGCATTCGTCGTTTCAAATGACGGATCACCTAAAAACTATTAAAGCATTTCATTTTCTTCTATTTTCATTAAATATTCGAGAAACAAGGTGAAAATTAAAACAAAAGAGGGGTGGGGTTGGGGTGTTTGTTTAACTAAGGGTTGTAAGCCTATTCAGTAACCACACTTTCTTATGTGGTCACATTTAACAAATCTATTTTTTTTATTAAACCACAACAAGCTCATATTCAAGTTAAGTTTGTTTAACTTTAAATGAACACGAGCACCCAGTCAAACAAATATTTATGTTCATGTTCATCGTTTACAAAATACTTGTTTGTGTTCGTCTGTATTGTATTTTTATTTGAAACTTAAACAAACAGTTCACGAACATAAATAATAACAAACATATATCAACATTACATAAACAAACACAAACAGCATAAGTGGACACACTTAAATGAACACAGATGAATATATGTAAATCATTAAGTAGTATCATCATCATCTAAAGTTTCATCTAAAAGTACATGAGTCATTCAAAAACCGTATCAAAATATGTAATTAAATGAACAAACGTTTACGGACATAAATGAACTTCGTTCGTGTTCATTCATTTGATTAAATGAACATAAATGAACTTCCGCCAAATGGTTCACAAACAGTTCACTAAACGTTTGGTTTATTTACAGGCCCTACTTCAAGTTATGAGCAACCATAATCCGATCTTGAATTAACCTTCACATGAAACAAACGACTTTTAAAGGTACCATTTGATTAAATCTAGGGACCCATTTGATATAGACTATTGCACATGTACCTTCACGAATGATCGAACCGGTTTCGACCGAACAATGTCGGTACATGTATCGTATTATCGAAACCGGTATCGACACTCATTTTTATTCTTCGATCGATGTACCGATATCTTTTTTGGCCATATTATGATTTTATTTTTGTGAGTTTTTCTAGATTCTTTATTTTAGTTATTTAGAAAAATGAGCAAATTTTTCTTCAAAAAAAAAAATATGCTTAGACAACTGTTTTTTATAAAATAAAAGCCCAAATTATAAATTTTTGTTAAATTATTTTTTTTAAGTCCTAATAAAAAATGTTTCTTAGTGCTACGATATTCATAGACTAAAGAAAACATTTAAATAAGAACTTATTTAAAAATGATCCAAAAATTATTTATAATCATAAATAACAAATAATTAATATTTATATGTTAAATAATACATCGTTAAAATGACGAGCAAGAAAAGGAGAATTTATTTAATTTAAAATGTTTTTTTTAAATAAATTAAGAAATATATTTGACTTTATTAACTTTTTTTAGTAAATATTTGTATTCAATAGGTTTAGAATGAGAAAAAAGTAACTTTAACCAATTTTGATAAATACTTTTTAAATCATCTATATTAATAAATAATTTTTCCATCCACGTTATTTTGATAAAAAAAAACTCGTCATTTCCACTACTATAGTACTATATTGTACCTTCAATACCTAACTCAAAAATCATTAAAATATTTAATTTCATGTTCACCCACTCATTCATCTTCCTCTCACAATCTCTTATTATAAGTTATTTTCTCTTAGCACTTTTCATACTAATTCAAAGTCACCATAGTAAAATAACCTCTTAACCTTTCATATTTTGGCAAATCAACACAAGAATATAACAAAATCCCGGTCCAATAGCCGGTTTTTTAGAAAACGGTTCATTTCGATCTTTATTATAACACTCCGAGCTCACCTCGTGAATATTTTAAGCAAAAATGATATGTACTTAACAACAGCTTTCGACTAGGATCAAGCTCGGTTCATTTCGACCTTTCTCTCTATATTACGACCCGGTCTAGATCTCTACTTTTTCTCTCTATATCACTTCTTAACCTTTCATATATTGGCAAATCAACACAAGAATATCACAAAATCCCGGTCTAATAGCCGGTTTTTCAGAAAACGGTCCCGGTACGCATAACCGGACCGTTGCCATCACCGATCTCCAATTCAACCGGTCCGGTCATCAAAACGTGTCATTTGCTGGAAAATAACTCCTATGACTCCCATTATTCGCTTTAATAAGTCCGGACAACTCGTAGCAGGTGCAAGTGGACTAGACCACCTTCATAAAATGTTGGTAATTAACTCTTTACTCTTTATTATTATTATATGTCATATGTTAGTTATTTAGTTTTGCAACTGTTTGATACGTGTTCTTGTTTGTTTGGTGTCGAGGATACATGTGATGTTTCGTCTTAAAATGAATATAATATGGACTGCAATAAGATTCACCATTTTTTTTCCTTAAGTGTGTGAATTGTCCAGAGATCTAAAACCTTGTTTATGTTATTATTCATAAAAATTAGATCTAAAAGTCTAGACAAAACCTATTGTTATGTGTTCTAAAACTTTTATGGAAACCCTATATTTGGGTATTGTTTTCTTTGTAATTTTCAGTTGAATATGAGACTTCAAGAAGGTTAATTTTTTATTAGAAACTAAGAAAAAAATATGTTTGAATATATTATATTATATTATATTATAAAAACTTTGTGTACTCTTTTAAATAATTTGAACTAATTATGATTTACTCTGATTTATAAATACGCTCGACCAATAAATCAGTTAAACGAAGACGAACGATTTAATGTCCAATCCGCTTTAAAAAACATTGATATAACCTAGCAATTGTTTATTTTTCTTATTAGGTACGGCGACATTGTACTGAAATGGTTAGAATGAAGGCTTCCGTGTTACAATGGATGTGTGTGTAATTAATATATTTATATACAAATTAATGGGGTGGTACACTACTTAGTCACGCGCTTATGTTACTTTAATAAACATATTAGTTTGTTATATTCTATTTGATTCTAAAAATAAGAACGCCGTATTTCGTTCATTTACGCTCTTTCGTTTATGTTCAATCATTTTACTTAACATATACCTTGAAGGACGTTAGAATCTTTAGGTGGGTGAAGGCCATTTTCTTGTATGCAAGTGTAGAAATATCGCGGTCAATGTTACAAGTATAGAAATATAAAATTGTTTAGTATATGAAAAATACTTACAATTGTTTAAAAACCTTTTATATACAATTTTTTTTTACATTAGTCTCTTAAGCTATGATTCGATTCAGTTTTTGGACACACTTTTTTGGAGTTTATATTTAGCCCTTAATTCATATGAACTTGTGAGAAACTATACATAAGTGGTAAAAAAAGGAAAATCTTGAAATCTCGGGTGAGAAACTGGATCAAGGAAAAGTCTCTTCCTAAAGGTTTCAACATGAATATCTCGGGTGATATGATTCGACATATAGCTTGTTTCGGGGTAGAGAGATCCGCAATTTAGAAAATAACTCTTGAAATCCTCTCAACAACTACATCCTTTTGCGCATCAAACTGTAACAAGATATTAAATGTTAAAAACCTTATCATAGTTCATAAACCTTTTTAATATTTGATTAGAAATCAGAAGAGTCTATGAGGTTTTAAACTGTTTAGTAAGTGTCCAACTAGCTGTTCTAAATTTTTATACAACCTGTTGAGTGTTTGACACTAAAAGATAAAACATAATCTAAGACGATAGATTTACTAATAAATTGGTCAAATTCATCTCCAGGTTTACTTTTGTCATTCTTCGCGGGATATTTTCTATAAAATAATAAATACCAGACAATAGTTTGTGTTTTCTTAAACTTTTTTTTAACGGCCAACAAAGTACTCCGTACGAGGTGACCTAGTGGCAAAAGGCCACCGCCAGCTGGCCCAACCTAGCTGTACGGAGCCCTTAAGCCTTCAGGTTATCTCCAGTTCTGGGGAAAACACAGCCACCGGAAGACCCACCGGTGGTAAAACCCGGACGCCCTCAAAATCGAACCGGAGATCACAAAGATCCAAATCTTCCTTCATGTCCCCCAAAATGTTGTAAGTAGGGATTAAACTTAGGTCTCAGTTAAGAAACCGAAGTTTCCTACCACTACACCATATATAGAACACATTGCAGCAAATCCAGTTGGGAATTCTTTTTCAGGTTCCAAAATCTATGTATAACTCTAAAATGTTGAGTTTTGATTAAAGTACAAGGTTAGCCAACTAACACATGCTAATAACGTCAAATAAGTTATAAGTTTGTTTGTATAAGGTCATGCATTGTTAAATCTAGGTAACCCTAGGTAACCCCATGTATTTAGAAGATGTGACGCTTAGTCAACATTTTAACATTTTAAAATTTTAAAGTTTTGCAAAAATTTAACATTTTAAAGCTTTGCAAAAATTTATAACATGTGACGCTTAGTCAACATTTTAAAGTTTTGCAAAAAAACAAACGTTGTGGAAAATTGCTCAAGCGTTGTGGAAAATTGCTCATAACCAATGTTTTGAAGTTCGGACCGGACCATCCAGTCTAACCAATTGAACTGTGATTCGGAGCTAAGCCGGTCTGGTTTACTCTAGAACCGTTTTTAAATTAACCAGCCGGTTAATGCGATTTTGCGGTTGAACCGGCTAACTAATTTTGAAGCACTTATGTTCTTTTATAGATAGGGACAAGGTTTTGGTTTTTATATATGGTCGATGTGGGACATGGAAATACAAAACAAAGAAAGGAAAGCTTTTAAACAAAAATTTTTAGATGGGCTTTATAGGTTTCGAACAAGGGAGTTTGACTGGTGGATTTGTAATTTACCAACTCAATATTTGATTATAAAATAAATATATATAATTTAACTGAAGAAACACCAGTCGAACCCCGACCGATTACTGGTAACCTAGGGGTTGGAGAGCTGTTTCCCACGAGGGGTTAGACCCTTGGAAGATGGTTCTTCTGATAACCTGCAAAACAGACACCGTGAGCTCGTCACTGAGAAGGGGGGGGTTCCTCCTTGTGACCACCCTCCGGCGTGAGAATCAGACTAGATTGCTCTTTAAATATAAAAGTATATTAAGAGATTGCTAGAGCAGATATCAGGTATATATGATGATAATATGATAAGATGAGATGGTCATACCATTTGGGGTATTTATAGCCGAAGGTAGGTTTCCAAGGGGTTTAGCCGGCCCAACACGCTACCAACTGTAACCTATGCACGTGCCCTGCCTGTGAGTGGTGGATAGGTAGCGGCTGACACAGAGCAGGCGTGTCGTGCACTCTTCCTCTTCTGCCAACAACAGGCTAGGCACGTGGTATGGCAGGAGTTGGTGGGTAGGCGGCGGCTATTGGTCACAGTGCTGTGGCGTGCTGTCTGCCATGCTGCTGTCAGTGAGCTGTCGCATTCTTGGTCAGATCTTTTGTCTGTACCTCGTCAGGTATCACACAAAAGATCCTCCATCATACGGACTGGCTCATTTAGGCGGGAGTTTTCCCCCTCCCGCCTTTGCTCATTCCTTCAGGTGACACTGGGGAGAGTTAAGTGCCTAGTGCGTGTAGCCATGCTGCGCGGGTGGCCTTCACTCATGGCTTGTATCCGAGGCTGCGGGAACAGGCGGAGTCCTTCACCATGGGAGGCATTTCCTGCGGGACCAGCTTGCATACTGCGCGTAAGGACGTCACTTCTCTGAGCACGGTTGGTCCTGCGGATCCAGTTGGTCTCTGCGCAGACGTCCCTGTTTAAGGTGAGTCTTGCGGGTCCAACTGGGCTCTGCTGGGACCTACCTCTTCAAGTCCCCCCAGTCCAATGTTCTTCTCATGCGTGTTTAATAAAGTGAGGTGAACTTTTGGACTTAAAAGGGGTTTTTGAAAAGGGTTTCGTAAGGTTTTCCATGGGAAGTCCTTGTCACTTGCAGAAATGCCCGAGTTTCCTGCTTGGTCTTTGGGTATGATGCGGGTAGGTCTGTAACCTCCTCGCAAGTCAGGAGCATTGAGTCCCAGTTGTGTGGATTCTCCATGAGGTTTTGGTAGTTTTGAACATAGTGATCAATTATGTTAAAACCACCAATTCCATCCTGGAGCTTTAAACAACGTAGTTCTCGACGTTCCCGCTATGCGGGGATGTTATTTCCTTTTCCGCAAGCACTGCCCAGAAGATCCTTCTTGGTTTCAATTCCCAGCGGAGCGCTAGGTATGTGAAGGGTTTTGCCTTAACACTGTACCTGCGCTCGTCTTACGGTTACTTTACTTCCAAGGTATTCCTGGCGTCAATTCCCTGCGGGTGCTAGGTATGTGAAGGGTTTTGCCTTTACACTGTACCCGCACCTGTCTTATAGTTACTTGGTTGCCGAGGTACTTGGCTTCAATTCCCTGCGGGTGCTAGGTATGTGAAGGGTTTTGCCTTAACACTGTACCCGCATCCGTCTTATGGTTACTTGTTCGCCAAGGTTTTCTTGGCTTCAATTCCCTGCGGGTGCTAGGTATGTGAAGGGTTTTGCCTTAACACTGTACCCGCATCCGTCTTACGGTTACTTGCTTGCCAAGGGGTAAGGGGTATTTTCCCGCTTACTTTTTAATATTTTCGAATTTTGAATTTTGAAATTCGAAGAGTTGGTGAAAAGATAAGTCCAAACCTCTGAAACGTCGTGCGACGGTTTCTTCTGACTGTGTCAGGACGTGCAGGGAGTTATGGTGACGTGACAGAACATGGTCATTCCAGTTGCTTTTTCAGGCGCGTGGGCACGGGATTTCGGGCGCGTAGCCGCGAAATCTCTGGCATACGTCCTTGTGACAGATGTTGCCAGCTTGCTTTTGCCACGCGTCCTAGTTTCATTGCACCTTTGATTTCTCTCTCTTCAGTTATTAAATTCATCGCATTAATTGCGATTACTATATAAAGGGGGGGGGAGGGTTATTTGCAATTCACACTTTTCACTTTCATCTCTTCTTCTCAAGTAATTTCCGGCGATTTTTTCTGTTCAGTAAAGCATTGCCCTGAAATCTCTTTTCATCTTTCTTCCACCATGTCTTCTCATGATGCTGATGACCAGAAGACTGCTGGCGAATGCCAGTGCTCTCTTCCTGTCGATCTGTACCAGTATATCGTCAGGAAGTTCATGCTCGAGTCTCTCGAGCCTGAGTTTCCTGAACCCCACCATACTGTGTACGATGCCCCTAGTGGCAAGATCGGGGTTTATGCTGCATTCTTTGTCTACGGAAACCTTAGGTTTCCGTTGACAAAGTTTGTGTACCGTGTCCTGGAGAGGCACGGTGTGCACCTGACAGAGGTGCACCCCATGGCCATTGCCAAGGTCCGGCACTTTGAGTGGGTGTGCCGGATACTGGGCCTTGAGCCCCTCGTTGACCGTCTGATGACCTTCTACACTTGGAGGTGCATCCAGGGGTGGTACACTCTTACAACCCGTATCAAGGGTTTAAAGATTTGTACCACCGAGCGGAGTCTTCGCTCATGGAGAAGAGAGTTCTTCTTCATATCCGCTCGCGCCATCCCCATCGCCATGAAGTTCAAGAATGGCCAGGCGCTTCCGAACCTTCCCGCCCTCAACTACGAGGAGGCAGAATGGTTCTCGAAGATATCTCGGGTCCAGTCCCCGGTTTTCCGTTTTCCGGAGTCGGCGATGGTGATGCTGGGGATGAGCCGGGTGTGGAAGGCGGCGAATGCGGATAAGGTTCCGATCGTCCTTGAATATGGTTCGAACTCTATCCCTTATGGTACGTCTTGTTTCATTTTGCTGACTTCGATTTTTTCTAACTTTCTTGTTGATTTCAGAGGGTAACGATCTTCAATCGCTCCTGAATCCGCGGGAGGAAGATGGTCCCGCACGGATGGGTACTCGTGCCCTGGACGAGAACGAGTTGCCCATCCTAGAGCAAACTGCGAGTCGGTTCATGGAGGTTTACCCGCCGGGTCAAGAGATCCTGAGCCATCGACGGCCAGGTAAGCCTATCTTCTACCCTGAACCCCTCAATGCTGTGCCTGCTGCTGGAGTTGTTGACATTTCTTCTTCTGAGGAATCCGCAGAAGGTCCTCCGTTGGTGCGGAAGAAAAAGGCTGCCGCCGGGAAGGGCAAGGAGAAGGTGTCCACTGCCGGCCCGGTAGTCCTATCTGACTCCGAGTCAGATAGTGTAGAGGTGGCGGGGAAGCCCGGTGGTGAGGAAACCACCGCTCCTGAGGCTGCAGGTGTTACCTCCGGGGAGGCAGCGACGACGACGGTTACCGGTGTCAAGAGGCCGGCTCCATCGGGTTCGCCCCCGCTCGTCCGTGCGTTCAAGCTCAAGAAACCCCGTAAGTACCCCCATAATTCTTGTCTAGATTTGTTGTTTCAAATAAATTTTTCTAACACTTTTGCTTGTGCAGGTGTGGATGTTGACGCATTCCAGGGTGGAGTTGGAGCAAGTATTCCCCGGCCAATGACGGTAGGCTCGGTCAGCCTTCCCGAGGCGTCGACCCAGGCGTCTACGCCTGCTTCCGCTGGTTCCAGTCTTCCTGAGGCTGTTCCAGCTGAGAAGGTGTCTCCGCCGGCCGTGAGTGCAATTTTTACAGCATCTTTCACGGAGCCGGCGGTTACCGTTGCTGAGGAGGCGGTGCCAACAATGGCTTCCACAGCGGCTGCCACTATACCTGCGCCACCGGCACCGACGGCCAGACCATCAGGTACGCGCCGGGCTTTCCGCCGATCTATGCCACCTTCCCGTCTGCCTGACCTGTTGGATGGATTTCCTTTAGGTTCAGGTGATGGGTTTGGCGGCTATCGGCCTGTTATTGACCCTACAGGTACGTAGGGTTCTTTTTCCCGTATATATTTTTATCATCTTTTCCTAACTGCCTTTGTTTCTTTTGCAGTGTCGGATTCCAATGAAGTGTATGTTCCAAGATGGAACATACGCCGAGGAACAACCCTTCGCACCCCTGTGGAGTGCGTGGACTGGGCTCGCCACGCTGCTCCTCATGGTGCGTTGGGGGAAGCCATGGCTAGCTACCAAGAGGGTAGGCTAACCAATGAGCTTCGGGTTCTCCAGGCCCGGACGCAGCCCCGCGTCGAGCTGCTTTGTCGTGAGAACGACAAGTTGAAAGCAGCTCGCGCCAAAGATGTATCTGAAGCGCGGGCTCTTCGGGAGGAGAACCGGCAGTTGGCCGCTGCCGCAGCCGAGAAGGAGAAGGCATTCAAGGCCCTCGAGGTTGAAGTCCAGGCGCGACTCGAGGCCCGCTCCAAGGCTGCCCAAGCTGTGAATGAACAGCTTCGGCTGGCCAAGGAGACTGCGCGAAACTCAACTGAGAGGGCTGCCAAGGCTGAAGCTGTTGCTGAGCCGCTTCGCGAAGAGAATGAGCAGCTTAAATGCAAATTAAAGGCTCTTCAGCATGCTCATGACGCCTTGGCAATGGAAGATGCCAAGAAGCTGCAGGAGATCCTTGACCAGAGGGGGGTGCTTGACCGCACTGAAAGGAAACTCAAAAGCGTCGAAGAGGCTGCCGCCAAGGAAGTTCAACTTGCCAACCTTGATAAGAGCGGAGCCGAACGTGCTTACAAAGAAAGTCAAGCTACCCTCCAATGGCTGCTTCGAGAAGCGTTGCCTCAGGTATCTTTAACTTTTTCTTTACGCTTTCTGCTCGTAATTAGAAAATGTTCTAACTTGTATTCTCTTGTAGGTTGTGCGTCGGGTCCTTTCGGAGACCTCTTATGACGATGCGATGAGCACAGCCCTCAACGCTTCTCATGAGGATGGGGAGAAGACTGGCTTCCTGCTTGGTCTAGGGTTTGCTGAGAGAGGCTTTCCGCCCTCCAACTTCCCTTTATTCAATGTTAATACTGAAGCTGCTTATGACCAAGCTGTGAACCAGTACGCTGCCTTCCCGCATCCAGTGGTGGAGAAGGTGAACGAAGCTGCTGCTGCTGATGATGGGCTAAACATCCTTAAGGCTTTCCTTGGGCAGCCGCGCTCTGACGGTGCTGGTCCAAGCGGAGGTGGCCCTGAAGCCTGATCCTGAAGATCCCTTCCCACTGCTAGGATAGACTTAGCTTTGTATAGATTTCTTTTAGGCGGGTAGTTACCCGGCCACTGTTGTAATATATCATTGAAATATACGATTGTTATTCCTTTCATTGGATTCTTTGCTTTATAAACTTATGACTTGCATACTTAGTTTAAAATAGCAATTTTCCAAGTGTTTAGAATAAGAACCTTTGACCGTGGTTGATAGTGGGTTAAAGTTTCGCTTCCTCCTTCGTGATTGTGCGGGTAGAACCGTCACTTGCACTTGGTAGGATGGCTAAACTTTAACTTTTATCTAACCTGCGTGTAGGTTTTTCTTACTTTTTGAGGATAAGTTAACCTTTGAACGTGGTTGATAATAGGTGTGAAGTTTTGCTTCCTCTTTCGTGATAGCGCGGGTAGAACCGTCACTCGCACTTGGTAGGATGGCAAAGCTTTACCCATACCTGACCTGCGTGTAGGTTTTTCTTACCTTTTTAAGAATTTTGTTTTGAACCGTTCGACGCGCGGTTGTCGATAGGTTAGTGTTCCTTTCATGATTCGTGCGGATAGACCGGCACTTTCATTTAATGGAATAATTGAACTCCTTCAACTGACCTGCGTGAAGGTTTGCCACGTTATTGGGTTCGTGCGGGTAAGACCGCCTTCCCACGCAACGACTTCACGTAATGTGAATGCCGTCACCAGTGTTGGATTGTTTTAACCGTTCGACGCGCGGTTGTTGATAGGTTAGTGTTCATATTCCTTTCATGATTCGTGCGGATAGACCGGCACTTTCATTTAATGGAATAATTGAACTCCTTCAACTGACCTGCGTGAAGGTTTGCCTGCTGAGGATAAGTTAACCTTTGAACGTGGCTGATAATAGGTGTGAAGTTTTGCTTCCTCTTTCGTGATTGTGCGGGTAGACCCGTCACTTGCACTTAGTAGGATGGCATAACTTTACCCATATCTGACCTGCGTATAGGTTTACCTTTTCCTCTTAAGAATTTTGAACTGTCCCACGCGCGGTTGTTGATAGGTTGGTGCAGTTCCCTCGAATGATTCATGCGGATAGACCAGCACTTTCATATGGTAAACTTTTTTCCCCTTCAACTGACCTGCGTGAAGGTTTATCAAGCTTTTTGGGTTCGTGCGGGTAGGACCGCCTTCCCATGCAATGACGTTTTTTGTAATTATGCGGTGAAAACCGGCATATTAGTGTGTACAAAAGTATAAATGTAAATCATCAGCTTCGACGTTTGAAAGAGAATCATTTCCATTAGAAGTGGCTCTTGGCCTTTTCTGTACAAATTGGAATTGATTACATGCAAACTGTGTAATTGAACTCCCTTCCATGTTGGGACAGGAGTGCCATCGAGCCGACACGCACCTGTTTCGGGATCTCGTTCTTTACGCAGCATGTAGTCTCCATATTGAAGCTGATTTTTTATTCATGTTTACCCCAGCCATGGTTCCACACGCACCTGCCTGCCTGCTTAGCTTTTATTTCGCCACGAGGTGTGCGAGCGTCCCATCTCTGACGAATGTTTCGACCATGTCTTTTACGTCTATGCATTCTTCAGTGTTGTGGCCTTTTGTTCTGTGATAGTCACAGTACTTGCTCCGATCAGCATCGTGACGATGTCGGATTACTGGAGGCTTTGGCCATGGGAGCTCTTCAGTAGCAAATATGTCAGTGACGCTTTTGGTAAGTGGCGTCCATCTGGAGTTCCGGTGCAGCTTTACATTATCCCTTTCACCCAATCGGTGCTGTAAGCCGGATGAGGTGTCAAAGTTTACCCTTGACTGCCAAATGCCTTGCTTCCGTTTTTTGTTCAATCGGGCGGTGAGGACGTTGTCCTCTCTCGTCCTCTGGGTGTAAAGGTTTGTGCTCTGCGGAAGGTCTCTACCCAGTTGCTTCTCCGTTTCCGCATAGCGTTTAGCTGCTGTCATGATGCCATCCCATGTGGATGGCATTCCATCTTTACCCGTTAGGGTGCGGATAAGCTCTGGGTCCTGCGCGCCCTGGATGAAGGCTGCGCGAACAAGATCCTCGCTGATATTGCCCAAACTTAACTTCTTTGAGTTGAAGCGAGTGATGAAGTTTGGCAGAGATTCATCTTCTTCCCGTATACATTTGAGGATTGTCCATTGCTCCTCGGTATACTTTCGCTGCTGGCTGAAGTGTTGGCTAAACTTCTGCTGGAAGTCTGCCCAGTCGTAAATGTGGTTAACCGGTAAACGATCAAACCAAACCCTAGCAGCCCCCACCAGCGTCATTTGAAACATGTAACACCACGTGGGTTCCGTCCAGTTGCTGACGGTTGCCCCTGCTATGAACCTGTTCAAATGGTCGTCTGGGTCGGACATACCATCATAAGTGCCTATGTTGGGCATTTGTTTGGCACTTTTTGGGGCAATTGCTTCCGCAATGTCCCTTGCAAATTTGGACGTTCCCGCATTTGCAACGTTCGGTCTGTACGTTTTGGAGAAGTCTCGTGAACTTCCACCTGTGCTTTTTGGTTTGAAGGCTTGTCCAAAATGCCTTCTCGGTTGGGAGTCCGTTTCCTTACGCTTCCCTTTTGCCCTATGGCGAGGGTTCGCGTCGGAGTCGGATTCCTCCGAGTCATTGTCCAAGTATTCTTCGAATTCGTCGGCCTGTTGGACGGAACGCAAGCGTTCGTCCAACTCAGCTTGGAATTCCTTTTGTCGTGCCTCCGCCCATGCCTTAACTTCCTCGAGAGTTTGGCGGGGGAGTCTTGTTCGTTTTTTAAACTGGGTATCGGTGAATCCCAGTGGGCGATTATTTACTGCACTTGCCCCAGCTTGGGTAACTGGGGTAGTGTTCGTAAAATTTACTTCACTTGCCCCGGATTGGGTAACCGGGGTAGTGTTTGTAAAAACTGTGTTGCCGGTATTCCCTCCAGTAGCTGGGGTTGTGGTTACCGGAGTCTCTTTAACCATCTTTCTAGAAGTTTGAAAAAACTGGAGAAAAATGAAGTTCTAGCTTTATGCACGGATGGCGCCAATGAAGAAACACCAGTCGAACCCCGACCGATTACTGGTAACCTAGGGGTTGGAGAGCTGTTTCCCACGAGGGGTTAGACCCTTGGAAGATGGTTCTTCTGATAACCTGCAAAACAGACACCGTGAGCTCGTCACTGAGAAGGGGGGGGGTTCCTCCTTGTGACCACCCTCCGGCGTGAGAATCAGACTAGATTGCTCTTTAAATATAAAAGTATATTAAGAGATTGCTAGAGCAGATATCAGGTATATATGATGATAATATGATAAGATGAGATGGTCATACCATTTGGGGTATTTATAGCCGAAGGTAGGTTTCCAAGGGGTTTAGCCGGCCCAACACGCTACCAACTGTAACCTATGCACGTGCCCTGCCTGTGAGTGGTGGATAGGTAGCGGCTGACACAGAGCAGGCGTGTCGTGCACTCTTCCTCTTCTGCCAACAACAGGCTAGGCACGTGGTATGGCAGGAGTTGGTGGGTAGGCGGCGGCTATTGGTCACAGTGCTGTGGCGTGCTGTCTGCCATGCTGCTGTCAGTGAGCTGTCGCATTCTTGGTCAGATCTTTTGTCTGTACCTCGTCAGGTATCACACAAAAGATCCTCCATCATACGGACTGGCTCATTTAGGCGGGAGTTTTCCCCCTCCCGCCTTTGCTCATTCCTTCAGGTGACACTGGGGAGAGTTAAGTGCCTAGTGCGTGTAGCCATGCTGCGCGGGTGGCCTTCACTCATGGCTTGTATCCGAGGCTGCGGGAACAGGCGGAGTCCTTCACCATGGGAGGCATTTCCTGCGGGACCAGCTTGCATACTGCGCGTAAGGACGTCACTTCTCTGAGCACGGTTGGTCCTGCGGATCCAGTTGGTCTCTGCGCAGACGTCCCTGTTTAAGGTGAGTCTTGCGGGTCCAACTGGGCTCTGCTGGGACCTACCTCTTCATTAACTTTCAACTTTAAGAATAAAATTCTAATATATACTAATTAATCAATGGTTTGGAACGAACACTCATTACTTTATATTAAGATACATAAAATTGATAGTAATATAAGTTTTATTTACTATAAAAAAAATTATTAATTATGATGTCATCCGGTACTTGAAACCGATTCATCCGGTTCAACCGATCTGACCAGTGAACCAGTAAGTCCGCTGGTTCGCTTTTCGATCCGGTTATGAAAACATTGCTCATAACTCTTCACAATCATTATTTTATTCCTCAACTCTCTCAATCTCTCACGCAACTCTCCCCAAAACACGGGCAATTGCAATTTATGTACATAATGCACCCAAAATGCCACTTAAAACACCACCCATAATGTCTAGGGGGCGGTGTTCCCAGACATTAGATCGGTTGCTATGTGTGCCTTTTGAGGGGCATCACTGGGGCTTCGATGCCTTTGCACACCGCAGAGGGGCGCCTTGAGGGGGGGGGGGGGTTGGAACGCTGTCATGCTTGAGCATTATTGGTAGACCCTCTCTCTCTCCATATCTCACACACACATGCATACATATGTATATATATAATGGGGCGCTCAAGGGACTTTAAACCACAGCGGGACATTAGAATATAAGGATTAAGTTATACTTCCCAATATACCGTTAAAAATGATTACGTGGCTATCGGTGCCGACGGTGTGCACCACCCCCTTCATATTGGGGTGGGTGAGCGGTAAATATAATATGGAAAATTTGCCGACCAAATCACCGATTATATTGTGGATTTATATGTTTGATTTGATACTTTCTAGAAACAAATTCTATATTTTATGTAATATAACCGTTGAGGTTTTATAATTCCAACAATTAGTTAATTTTTTTAAGTAAATAATTTACTAATCATATAAATAAACCCCTTCTTTCTTATTTTTTCCAATCAAAAAATTACAAATCTCTCTCAATTCAAACCTTTAATTCAGTTTTGTTATGGATTTTTCATCCGATGACGATTCGAGTTCGGTCGTTCCGCTTTTTTTTTTCATATGATCGTGTCTACCCTAGCCGTAATAGTAACCGAAGAGCACGAAAATTCGAAGAGAGAAAGTATAATAAGTTTATGTAAATGCTCTAAATGAAGCTATTCTTCTTGTGTTTTAATGGTTATTTTCTAAAGACATAGGTTCATAGTTTTTTTAGTGATACATTATCCTATATTCTTTCAACATTCTTGAATCACTCAGTTTTTTTTGAGAAAAATATTGTTTTTAATCCTTAGTCTATCCAAATTTTGTGTTCAGTTGAGTAAATTTGGTGTTACTCGTGTTAGTCTGTCGTTAATAAATAACATATATAACCCCAAAAAGTAAAAAATAATAGTAATAAATATTTATCATTTAACCTTTTTCGGATTGTCATTTTTTTATTTAAAGATATGGTGGGTTTGACCAAGCAAAAATACATGTATATACATATATATATATATAGTGTGTATGTGTCTACGCGCGCGCGTGGGTGGGTGGGGATGAAAGATGTGATGTTTGGGCCCACCATAGGTGGTTTTTGGTGGTTTAAAAAATCAAACCTCCTACATTGGTTTTTGGTTTAAACCAATCACTCCAATTGTTTAAATGGTTTTTGGGTTGGTTTTGAACTAAGACAAACCAACTATTGGAGATAGTCTAAGAAAGATGCCCGATAAGAATCATGTGTAAGATACTAAGATGACTAGTAATTAGAGGCGTAAAAAAAACCGGTTCCAGACCCACCCGACGGTTCTTATCCAGAACCGTATCCGACCCTTCCTTAGCCGCGGGTACAGACTGTGCTTTGGGTTTCTCTCTTAAACTTGCACCCGGAACCTATCTGGACCCAGTGTAACTGTCACATCCCAACTTACGACGGAACATACCGGGCCTTGATATAATTTGTATCATAGCTCAAATATACTAAAATAATAATAAGTGTTAATATCTAATTTATTTCATTCATATCAAAGTACACAAAGTTTTTAACCGAAAATAATTACAACATTTCAAATTTTATAATTTTTAGCCTAAAGTGTGAACTAAGTTCTCCACTTCAAATAATCTGAATTAATAACGTGCAATATTCGTAAAATAATATGTTAATATCCCATATTAAGTGAGTAATTCAGCATAAATGGTGTAATGGTGTAGAAGTATCCTAAGCCTTAATTAAATATTTTTGAAAAAGTTATGTTCGGTGACCACTGAGGTCAATGTTAAAAGTATAGAAATATAAAATTGTTTAGTATATGAGAAATACTTACAATTGTTTAAAAACCTTTTATATATAAATATTTTTTTACTTTAGTCTCTTGAGCTATAATTCATATGAACCGGTAACTATATAAGTGGTAAAAAAATCAATACAACTGGATCAAGGTTAATTATGTTCAAACATGTATCATAGTGTATAAAATGAGAAGAAAAGTTGCATACAGATTAACTCACACTAAAAGTACACTTTGAGCCATTTAACCAGTTCTTCTTTAGCTATTTAAAAAAAAAAGGCCTGGTTATTTTATTTTATTTTATTTTTTCCTTTAATCTTGAAATGATTCTTTTCTTTATAAGATTGAAGGACACATTTTATTAGTATTGGATGGTAAAGTGATGGATCAGATTTCTTTATTTGCAACTTTCATTCTTTAGCAATCAGGAAAGAATGTAAGAGTGTTTCTTCCTTAAACCTATTTTATAAATGTTCATTTACAAATATTATATTATTTTGTATTTGCAAGGAACTTTTTTTTTTTTTTAAGGCAACGAACTTCGATAAAAAAAACAGTGAAACCAAGTATTACAAAAGCAAAAAGAAAAACAAGCAAACCACTAAACTATAAACCCAACTAAGCAATTAAACAAAAAGAGGTGACTCCCTTCAAACTTGGGGCATGTTTGAGATTGAGTTTAAAAAATGTTTATTGATTTATTGGCATTTTCAAAAAGCTATTTTGAAAAACCTTGATTTGGGGCTTTTAGAAAACTACTTTTTAACCCTTTTAAAAGGCTAAAACAAAAAGAATATTTGTAATTGCCAAACACATTTTGGCTTATTGGCTTTTTGAAAACATCAAAAAGCCAATAAACATTTTTAAAACTCAATCCCAAACATGCTCTTGCTAATTCAAATCGTTATGTGACAATCTAGATTTAATCCAACCAAACACATTCATCTTGATTTCTTCCAAAAGTAGCTCCGAAGAGAAAACCCTAAGAGTGAAAATCTTTGTATTCATTTGCTTCCAAATGCAACAAATCGATAAATAAATAATTGGCAAAAGAATCCTCTTTTTGGAATAAGAAGTCGGCTTCAAAGCAACATCAAGCAATTGATCGAACGAGTCGAATCCGGTCAAGTCCCATCCACAACATAAAGAAACGACCCTCCACACTTCTTTAGCCCGAGCACAATCGAGAAAAACATGAACCAAAAATTCAAGCAATCGAGCACCAAGAACAAATTGGGGAGATCGAAGCTAAACCTCTCACAATAAGATTATCCGCCACCGGTATTTTGTTAAGTAAAAGTCTCGAAACAAAACAGTGTATTCTGATTGGAACCCAACCTTCTCAAGTAAACGGAAAAAAGCGTCTTATCATTAAATGATTTAATTGAATTGGTTGTGTTAAAGTTTTTCCTACACGCCTCAATTTCGTCACATTACTGTTATTGTATAAACATACTTCAAGGCACATGATGTATTTACTTAACATGTGTTGTAGTCGATAGAGATAACACTTAAAATAGTTCTCTGACTAGGAGAAGTCATAAGTTACAAATGTGTAACTTATAAATAATTTCTCTCATATAATAAGGAAACCCAAATACTTTTTTTAACTTATGATAAGTTATAAATTATAAGGAGGTAAAAATAAGAAATCCCAAACACCCCCTAAGAAATAGTCCATTTCTAACATCTTGCTAGTGTGATCGGACGTTTTTTTAATAATAACGTCTCTAAAATTTATACAATTTGTAAAACTACGATTAGTTCAATTTAAAAACTTCAATTAACTTCTAAAACGAGTAACTAGGACCCGATTAAAACTAGCAAAAACACATTTAGTTGAAAAAACGTATACCAAAGGGCATTTGGCTCAATGATATCTTGGTATGTTATAAGGTGGGCATTGTGATGGTCGGGCAAAAGTCGTGTATATTATTATAGTTTTTGTTTACTTTTAATTTAAATATTATGTGAACTTTGGTACTTCAAGCGTGTTTATGTGTTTCAGGATACTTGACGTTAAGGACGCTTATCGGGATGAATTACGGGCTTGGAACGAAGATATAGAAGACTCATGATGATTGGCATGCTTTCCTATGCAAAATAAATGAAGAAAATAAAGAAAATTCTGTCAGACGCCTTTAGCGCGGTGCTAAAAGGTCCTGATGGTGATGTCAGCGTATCTCTAAGATCATCAGAATTTTGAGTTTTTAGCGCGGCGCGAAAATCACACCCCTGGGATGTTAGCGACGCGCTAAGATCCTCCTGACGGGAAAATTAACCCTAACTTTGATATAATCAGTTTTTCAGCCCCCATTCGACCTATCTTTCATTCCTCCAACCAAGTACAAGCCCTAGGACGATTTTCCACCATCCCGAAGCCTCCGGTTCGTTCGTTCATCGCATGCTTCATCCTCTCATCAGATAAGCGGATCCTTCGTGATGCTGATGTCAGGCTAAACCATTGTATTAACTTTAGGCTAGGGTTTTGTGTAAACTAACTTTGATCAGATTCTATGTTTTGAATGATTATAAACTTGATTGATTATTTTTAATCTTGTTTTACATTACGAATTGATTGTTTAAACAGTTTATGATTTTGATTGTCAAACTTTGAATCACTTATCTGGTTGTGTTCATCACATGTAGGGTTAGCTCTTATGTCATTGAACCAATAATCGTTAGTCATTACTTATAACTGATTTTCATATTTTAAACTGGTAATTGGGTAAACCGGAGTTCAGTTGTGTCAACAATTCGGTTAGGGTATCGTTTGTCCTCACAACCCAACTGTTAGGTTTAGTAATTACTGCGCAATTAATATTAAAGAATCTGTGTTTAGTCGGTTATCACTTTACCTGAACCTGAAGTGAATCTTTCTCTCATAATTGTTTACAGCTTTAAAAGTAATTGTGTGTTCTTATAATCATCTTTACAAACTGCTTGACATAGACTGTCCGCTTTAGTTAATTAATTAATAGTAATGAACTTTACTTGCACTTTCCACTGATTCCCTGTGGAGACGACCTTACTTACCCGTACTAGTTATAGGTATTTAAGCTTCATAAATACTTGTTTTTGATTAGAGCACGACATCTACATCACATTGTTGTATGATTAAGAGTAAAATTTTTCAAAAGAAACATGTTTATTAAAAGGAAAATTGGTTTTAAATAATCCAAACTATGGCCTATTGGTAAATATCCATCCCAACTTTACACTTGCATGCCGGCAGTACCAACTACTTGTGCATTTGTTTTAACGAGCCGCGACTAACGGGTGTTAACTCCGTTAGTCTTTTTCTGACGTGGCCATCCCAGCTGTCAAATATCAGATTACGTGGAACGTCTACGTGGCGGCTGACTGTGTATAAGGTATATGTTATCATCACCATCTTCAACCTAATACTCTTTACAGAGTTTACATCCACCACAACACCACCAGTCCACCACCCCTGCAATCATCGCCGGAACCCGACCACCACCAATCCCATCCACAGCAACCACCACTGGAACCCACCACCAGCAACTGGGCATCTTCTCTGACCCCCAACTTGTCGGAGTTCTGCTCTAATCTGGTCGGAGTTCACAAAACCCAGATCCGCTCTAAACCCACCACCACCACCACCATATTAGGGCAGAACTCTCTCTCTCCCCTGCAATTTACCCACCACCACCACCACCAGCCGCCACCAAACCCTAGCACCACCACCACCTTCTCGTCAATCAGTCAATTATAAGATCAAAAAAAATCCCAAATTCAATGCCTTACCAAAAGCCCTAATTTATATCAAACCTACCTCTCCAGATCTGCTCGGTAAAACCTTAGCCCCGACGCTTGGTACACTCCTCCAAATCTGCTCGGCTCACAATTAATCGCATGTGGAAGCGATGGTGGTGGTTGATGGGTGGTTATGGTTGGGTGGTGGTATAAAGGAAGACGACGGTGGTTGGGTTGTGGGAAAGAAATGGGTGGGGAGTTAGGGTTTTATTATTATTATTATGACTGGTCTGCTAATACACAGTCAGTCGCCACGTCGCGTTCCACGTAATCAAGTTTTTGCCAACTGGGATGGCCACGTCAGACAAAGACTAACAGTGTTAACATCCGTTAGTCGCGGCCCGTTAAAAACAAATGCACATGTAGTTGGTACTGCCAGTAGACAAGTGTAAAGTTGGGATGGATATTTACCAATAGACCATAGTTTGGATTATTTAAAACCAATTTTCCTTATTAAAATAGATGATTGCAAACTAACTAGATATAGGTTCCCAGACATAACATCCGATAACATAAAACATAAAGCATAATCCTAAGCATTACATGCATTAACATAAAACATAAACATAGTCCTAAAGGATAGTAGATGACTAAATTTCCTCAATATATAGGTCTACCGGTTGGGCTTGCCTTGTCACGACATGCTCCATAAAGTGGTTGACGTCATCGTCGCGGGCGATGTTTCACACACAATAGCCTGTTTCTGCTGGTGGATCCTCTGGATGTACTCCAAAACACAAAATAGCGAGATCTGATTTGTAAGTTAGTTTTAAATTAACCTCATCGTCATCATCCTCGACACCAGATGCCATCCTCACATGATCCATCAACACCGAAAACGATGTTAAATTTGCGGGCACTTCAAGCTCGTACGTTGTAACATTGTTTCCCTCATACCTTGTATTCATTGTATCCCTTTCCGTCCATTCGCCTCCAGTGTGAAGCAACAGTCGTATCTTCTCCTCTTCCATTATCTGACTAACACAAAATGTAATAATAATATGAAATAACCAAAACAGTATAAGAAACAAGTGATGGTAAGTTTGGCAATTACCTTCCTTCTACTTACTGTGATTGATGGTCTAGTAAAGACACCCTAGCCCGGGTTTTATATGTATCAAAATCATGGGTTTTTTGCCTAACAATTTGAACCTACCACCTCACAATATATTGCTATGTAAAATTTACTAAGCTATGAGGATTTAGTTATATAAACAAATTTACTAAAAAATGCTTTTTGTCACGTAGCAGTTAATATCCATGCTTTTACCTAACAACAATGGATCATATGATTAATCAAAAATTTTGTGTTAATAAAAATTCATTTGGATCATATGAATTTACCTGATACAACTTTATTTCTGTGTAACAAAAATTGCATATATATATATATATATATATATATTTAACGAGGAGTCGAGGACGACGGAGGAAACATTTCAAACATCAAGTTGCCTGTTAGCAAAAACAAGAATTTGTTTCTCATAAGTTTTAGCGTGAGGCGAGCTGCCACAAATTATGATAGAGTTGGCATCGAGAATTTCATCCGTGCTAAGTATGTATTTTTTATAGTTATCAGAATTTCTATATTCTTCATGGTTTGTTTAAAGATCTATTTAAAGATAACTACCTATAGCATCAGAAAAGATGCTAAAATGATATTATGACACGAGCCAACCGAACCAAACCGAGCGAGGGCTTGCTCATGGTTGGCTCATTTACAAATTGAACCTAGCTAATCGTAGTGTCGTTAACTTTTAATGATATTCTTATCCTGCGGTCCATGAAATTACAAACGCTGCACATCCATTTCTAGTGAAAAAGCAACATATAGGGGCGTGTGAATGATGCTTATTCGGGAAAGTTTATTTTTTTTGTGCTAATGTTGTTGCAGTTTACTTAGGTCTGTAATTGAACCGAACGAACACGAACAAGGGTATGTTTGTGTTCGTTCATTTAACTTAAAACGAACACGATAACTTACTTGAACAAATATTTGGTTTTCATGTTCTTTTGTCTAAAAAATGAACATGTTCATGTTCGTTTACTTTCGTTTATTTAAAATGTAAACGAACAGTTCACGAACATAAATGGACGTAAATGAACAAAGATAAACAAACATAACTGAACATATATAAACCTACTTAAATGAACACAAAGAAACATAAATGAACATATATGAACAAACACAAGCGAACATGAATAAACGAATGTTCACGAACATAAACGAACAACGAAACATGTGTTCATGTTCGTTCGCTTATTAAATAAACGAACTTCTCGTTGAACGGTTCACAACTAGTTCACCGAACGATCAGTTCATTTACAGGCCTAAGTGATCATCATATGCAAATAAATTGAAAAATGGGTTGCCCATGAGTGATACAGAAACAAATTGATCATCATCACATATATGTATATATATCTTTGTTCACCATCTATCCTCGCGATTTCAAAAACAGTCGGAAACCAGTCAACCACCATGTTTCTAATATACTAACAAGAGAATATAATAGTATGACAACAACACAAACTAAGTTGTTTTATGATTGCTGCACTGTCTATGAGTTATGACTATCTTCACTTATAAAAAAATAGAACCTCAAAAAACCAGTTAAATAATTTTTAACACCAACACCATACTTTTACCCAAAGCTATTTTTACCTTATTAGGTTATTCACCAAAACCAAATCGACCACGTGTAAAAGACCGATTAACCTAACCAATCGCTGATCTCAACCAAGAGATTCCGCTCGAAACAATCACTGATTAATATAAATTATATGTAGGATAAACAAAATACAATTTGTGTACCAAAAGAAATATATACATTAAAATAGCTGACTGCAAACTAGATATAGATTCTCAAACTAAACATAACATCCATTAACATAAAACATAAAGGAGGGTACGTTTGACAAGATACAAGTCAACAGGTTGTGTTCGCCTTGTCACTACAAGCACATAAAGTGGTTAAGTTCACTGTCGCGGGCGATACATATCGACGCATGGGCTGTTCTGCTGGTGGATCACCTGGATGCTCTCCAAAAACTAAAACAGTGAGATTTGATTTATAAGTTAGTTTTAAATTAACCTCTTCATCATCCATTACACCAGATGCCCTCTTCACATGATCCATCAATGTCGAAAATGATGTTAAATTCGCAGTGAAGAGGTAGGTCCCAGCAGAGCCCAGTTGGACCCGCAAGACTCACCTTGAACAGGGACGTCTGCGCAGAAACCAACTGGATCCGCAGGACCAACCATGCTCAGAGACGTGACGTCCTTACGCGCAGTACGCAAGCTGTTCCCGCAGGAAATGCCTCCCAATGGTGAAAGACTCCGCCTGTCCCCGCAGCCTCGGATACAAGCCATTAGGGAAGGCCACCCGCGCAGCAAGGCTACACGCATAAGGCACTTAGCTCTCGATCATTCAGTGTCACCTGAAGGAATGAGCAAAAGCCGGGAACAATCCCGCACAAGGGCGGGAGGGGGAATACTCCCGCCCAAATAAGCCAGTCCGTACGATACGGGAAGATCTTCTGTACTGTACCTGACGAGGTATGGGCAAAAGATCTAACTAAAGATACGACAGCTTATTGACAACAGTATGGCGAGCAGCATGCTCCTGCACTGTATGTCACTATTAGCCGCTGCCTACTCACCAACTCCTGTCATACCACGTGCGTAGCCGGCAGTTGGTGGAAAAGGAATAGTATACAGCAGGCCTGGTCACTATCAGCCGCTGCCTACCCACCAACTACCAGCAGGGCACGTGCGTAGGCCACTGTTGGTGGAACAGGAACACTGTTGCAGCCGGCCACACCTCTTTGGAAACCTACCTTCGGTTATAAATACCACAAATGGTATGACCATCTCATCTTATCTTGTATCATCATATTATACCTGATATCTGCTCTAGCAATCTCTTAATATACATTTATATTTAAAGAGCAATCTAGTCTGATTCTCACGCCGGAGGGTGGTCACAAGGAGGAACCCCCCCCTTCTCAGTGACAAGCTCACGGTGTCTGTTTTGCAGGTTATCAGAAGAACCATCTTCTCTGGGTCTAACCCCTCGTGGGAAACATCTATCTAACCCTCAGGTTACTCGTAATCTGCCCGGGGTCCGGTTGGTGTTTCTTCATTGGCGCCATCCGTGCATAAAGCTAGAACTTTATTTTTCTCCAGTTTTTTCAAACTTCTAAGATGGTTAAAGAAATTCCGGTAACCACAACCCCAGCTACTGGGGGGAATACCGGCTACACAGTCTTTACAAACACTACCCCGGCTACCCAAGCCGGGGCAAGTGAAGTAAATTTTACGAACACTACCCCAGTTACCCAAGCTGGGGCAAGTGCAGTAAATGATCGCCCACTGGGATTCACTGATACCCGGTCAGAGAAACGAAGACTCCCCCGCCAAACACTCGATGAAGTTAAGGCATGGGCGGAGGCACGACAAAAGGAATTCCAAGCTGAGTTGGACGAACGCTTGCGTTCCGTCCAACAGGCTGACGAATTCGGAGAATACTTAGACGATGACTCGGAGGAATCTGACTCCGACGCGAACCCTCGCCATAGGGCAAAAGGGAAGCGTTAGGAAACAGACTCCCAACCGAGAAGGCATTTTGGACAAGCCTTCAAACCAAAAAACACAGGTGGAAGTCCACGAGACTTCTCCAAAACATTCAGACCAAACGTTGCAAATGCGGGAACGTCCAAATTTGCAAGGGACATTGCGGAAGCAATTGCCCCAAAAAGTGCCAAACAAATGTCAAGCATAGGCACATATGATGGTATATCTGACCCAGATGATCATTTGAACAGATTCATAGCGGGGGCAACCGTCAGTAGTTGGACGGAACCTACGTGGTGTTACATGTTCCAAATGACACTGGTTGGGGCTGCTAGAGCGTGGTTCGATCGTCTACCGGTCAACCACATCTACGACTGGGCAGACTTCCAACAGAAGTTTAGCCAACACTTCAGCCAGCAAAGAAAATATACAGAGGAGCAATGGACAATCCTCAAGTGCATTCGAGAAAAAGACGAATCTTTGCTAGACTTCATCACTCGCTTCAATTAGAAGAAGCTAAGTCTGGGTAACATTAGCGAAGATCTTGTTCGCGCTGCTTTTATTCAGGGCGCGAACGACCCAGAGCTCATCCGCACCTTAACAGGAAAAGATGGCATGCCATCCACATGGGATGCCATCATGACAGCAGCTAAACGCTTTGCGGAAACGGAGAAGCAACTGGGTAGAGATCTCCCACAGAGCACAAACCTCTACACCCAGAAGACAAGGGAAGACAACGTCCTTACCGCCCGATTAAACAAAAAGCGAAAGCTAGGCATTTGGCAGTCAAGGGTAAACTTTGACACATCATCCGGCGTACAACATCGGTTAGGCGGAAGGGATAACGTACAGTCGAACCAGAACTCCAGATGGACGCCGCTCACCAAAAGCGTCACCGAGATATTCGCCACCGAGGAGCTCCCATGGCCAAAGCCTCAAATAATCCGACATCGTCACAATGCTGATCGGAGCAAGTACTGTGACTTTCACAGGACGAAAGGCCACAACACCGAAGAATGCATAGACGTAAAGGACATGGTCGAAGCATTTGTCAGAGATGGGACGTACGCGCACCTCGTGGCGCAATGAACGCTGAGCAGGCTGATGCGTGTAGAACCCCAGCTGGGGAAAACACGAATAAAATTCCAGCTTCGATATGGAGACTACATGCTGCGTAAAGAACGAGATCCCGAACCAGGTGCGTATCGGCTCGATGGCACTCCCATCCCAACAACATGGAAGGGAGCTCATTTACACAGTTTGCATGTAAATCAATTCCAAATTTGTAAAGAAAAGGCCAAGAGCCACTTCTAATGGAAATGATTCTCCTTAAAACATCGACGCTGATGATTTTACATTTATACTTCTATGAACTATCAACACGGATATGCCGGTCTTCACCGCATAATTATGTGAAAAGTCGTTGCATGGGGAAGGCGGCATAACCCGCATAAACCCAAAAAACGACAAACCTTCACGCAGGTCAGTTGAAGGGGAAAAGTTCAGTTATCCCACTAAATGAAAGTGCCGGTCTATCCGCATGAATCATGAGAGGAAACTGAACACTAACCTATCAACAACCAAGCGTCGAACGGTTAACTTATTCAACACTAATATGCCGGTTTTCACCGCATAATTACGTGAAAAGTCGTTGCATGGGGAAGGCGGCATAACCCGCATAAACCCAAAAAACGACAAACCTTCACGCAGGTCAGTTGAAGGGGAAAAGTTCAGTTATCCCATTAAATGAAAGTGCCGGTCTATCCGCATGAATCATGAAAAAGGGAACTGAACACTAACCTATTGACAACCGCGCGTCGAAAGGTTCAAAACAGAATTTCTAACAAAAGGATGAGGAAAACCTACACGCAGGTCAGATATGGGTAAAGTTTAGTCATCCTAAGTGCAAGTGACGGTCCTACCCGCACAATCACAAAAGAGGAAGCAAAACTTCACACCTAATATCTACCACGTTCAAAGGTTAACTTATCCTCAAAAAGGATGAGGAAAACCTACACGCAGGTCAGATATGGGTAAAGTTTAGCCATCCTACTAAGTGCAAGTGACGGTCCTACCCGCACAATCACGAAAGAGGAAGCAAAACTTCACACCTAATATCTACCACGTTCAAAGGTTAACTTATACTCAGAAAAAATGAGGAAAACCTACACGCAGGTTAGACGCAGGTAAAGTTTAGCCATCCTACTAAGTGCAAGTGACGGTCCTACCCGCACAATCACGAAAGAGGAAGCAAAACTTCAACCTATTATCTACCACGTTCAAAGGTTAACTTATTCTACACTTGGAAAATTGCTAATTTAAACTTAAGTATGCAAGTCATATAACGTTTATAAAGCAAGGAATCCAATAAAAGAAGTGGTCTTACCCGCGCAAAGATTTATATTTCATAAACATTCATTACAAGAATGGCCGGGTAACTACCCGCCTACAAGAAAATAAATCTATACAAGCTAAATCTATCCTAGCAGTGGGAAGGGATCTTCAGGATCAAGCTTCAGGGCCACTTCCACTTGGACCAGCCCCATCAGTAGAGCGTGGCAGTTCAAGGAAAGCCTTAAGGATAGCGAGCCCATCATCAGCAGCAGCAACTTCATTCACCTTCTCCACCACCGGATGCGGGAAGGCAGCATACTGGTTCACTGCTTGGTCGTAAACAGCTTCAGTATCTACATCGAATAAAGGGAAGTTGGAAGGCGGAATGCCTTTCTCAACGAACCCTAGACCAAGCAGGAAGCAGGCCTTTTCCCCATCCTCGTGAGAAGCGTTGAGGGCTGCGCTCATAGCATCGTCATAAGATGTCTCTGAGAAGACCCGATGCACAACCTACAAAGAAAAAATACAAGTGTCAAAACCTTTTCTATTTACAAAGAAAAGCTAAAGACATGAAAACATACCTGAGACAACGCTTCTCGAAGAAGCCATTCCTTGGCAACCAGAGCTTCTTGGAGGGCAGCTTGAGTTTCGTTACGGGCGCGTTCGGCTTCACTCTTGTTAAGGTTGGCAAGCAACACTTCTTTAGCCGCAGCCTCTTCGACGCCCTTTAGCTTCCGCTCAGTATGGTCAAGCACCCCCCTCTGGTCCAAGATCTCCTGGAGATTTTTGGCGTCTTCCATCGCCAAGGCATCATGAGCCTGTTGGAGAGCCTCTAATTTGGCTTTAAGTTCTTCATTCTCCACGCGTAGAGGCTCAGCAACAGCTTCAGCCTTGGTGGCCCTCTCGGTTGCGTTCCTGGCAGTCTCCTTAGCCAGCCGAAGCTGTTCATTAACAGCTTGGGCAGCCTTGGAACGGGCCTCGAGTCGAGCCTGAACTTCAACCTCGAGGGCCTTGAAGGCCTTCTCCTTCTCCGCAGCCACTGCGGTAAGTTTTTGGTTCTCCTCCCGGACAGCCCACGCCTGAGCTTGTTCTTTAGCGCGAGCTGCTTTTAACTTGTCGTTTTCACGACAAAGCAGCTCGACGCGCGGCTGCATCCGGGCCAGGAGAACCCGAAGCTCATTGCTTAGCCTACCCTCCTGGTAGCTAGCCATGGCTTCCCCTAACGCACCACTGGGAGCAACGTGACGAGCCCATTCCACGCACTCCACAGGGGTGCGAAGGGTTGTTCCTCGGCGAATGTTCCATCGTGGAACATACACTTCATTGGAATCCGACACTGCAAAAACAAAAAGCAGTTAGGAAAAGATGATAAAAAATATATATATAAAAAAAAGGGCCAAAGGAACCCTACGCACCTGTAGGGTCAATAACAGGCCGATAGCCGCCGAACCCATCACCTGAACCCAAAGGAAATCCATCCAAGAGGTCAGGCAGATGGGAAGGCGGCAGAGATTGGCGAGAAGCCCCATGCGTACCTGATGGATCGGCCGTCGGTGCCGATGACGGGGGCATGGTAGAAGCCGCCGCGGTAGCAGCTGCGGGATCCGCAGCAAGAGTGACCGCCGGCTCAGTGAAAGATGCCGTAAAAATAGCACTCACAGCCGGCGGTGACGTCATCTCGGCTGGAACAGTCGGCTCAAAGGAGTGAGCAACTGAACCAGCGGATGCAGGCGCAGGCGCAGCCGCCTGGGTCGTCGCCTCAGGTAGGCTGACCGGGCCTACCGTCATTGGCGGAGAGGTACTCCTCTGCGCTCCACCCTGGAATGCGTCAACATCCACGCCTGCGTAAAGAAGATAAGTGTTAACGATATTAAACTATGAAGATAAAAGCTAAAGGAAGTTGTACTTACGGGTTTTCTTGAGCCTGAAAGTACGAACGGGCGGGGATGAACCCGATGGAGCCGGCCTCTTCACGCCGGTCACCGTCGTCATCCTGGGCTCTTCGGCGACAGTTGTCACAGCTTCCGGAATGGTGATCTTATCGCCACCGGGATTCCCCGCCACCTCTTCGCTCTCGGTCTCCGAGTCAGACCGAGGCGCCGGATCGGCAGTGGAGGCCACCTTCTCCTTTCCCTTCCCGCCGGCAGCCTTCTTCTTCCGCACCAACGGAGGACCATCTGCGGATTCCTCATCAGAACATACGATTAGAGGAATTCCAGCAGAGGTTTCAACATTGAGGGGTCGAGGGTTGAAGAGCGCCTTACCTGGCCGCCTGGCGCTCAGGATCTCATGGCCTTGCGGATAGACCTCCACGAACCGATCCGCAGTTTGTTCAAGGATGGGCAACTCGTTCTCGTCTAGAGCGCGAGTACCCATCCGTGCGGGACCGTCAGCCTCCCGCGGGTTAAGGAGCGACTGCAGGTCGTTCCCCTCTGAAATAAACAGGAAAAAAGTTAGAAGAAATTCAAAATCAACAAAAACAAACAAAGCATACCGTAAGGAACAGAGTTCGAACCGTATTCGAGGACGATTGGGATCTTTTGCGCATCGGCAGCCTTCCACACCCGGCTCATCCCCAGCATCACCATCCCGGACTCCGCAAACCGGTAAACCGGAGATTGGACCCGAGATATCTTCGCAAACCATTCCGCCTCCTGGTAGTTGGAGGCGTGAAGGCTGGGAAGTGCTTGCCCGTTCTTGAATTTCATGGCAATGGGGATGGCGCGAGCGGATATGAAGAAGAACTCCCGCTTCCACGACCGAAGACTGCGCTCGGTCGCACAGATCTTTAAACCCTTAATCCGGGTTGTCAACGTGTACCACCCCTGGATGCACCTCCAAGTGTAGAAGGTCATCAGGCGGTCAACATAGGGCTCAACGCCCAAAATCCGGCACACCCACTCGAAGTGGCGAATCTTGGCGATCGCCATGGGGTGCAACTCGGTCAAATGAACACCGTGCCTCTCAAGGACACGGTAAACAAACTTTGTCAATGGGAACCTAAGATTCCCATAAACGAAGAATGCTGCATAAACCCCGATCTTGCCTCTGGGGGCATCGTACACAGTATGATGGGGTTCAGGAAATTCAGGCTCGAGAGACTCGAGCATGAACTTCCTGACGACATACCGGTACAGATCGACAGGCAGAGCACACTGGCACTCGCCAGCAGTACTCTTGTCATCGGCTGTGGATTCAACATCACGAGACGACATCTTGTGAAGGAAAGAAGAAAGCGATTTCGAGAGAATGCTTGCCTGAAAAGGGGAGTATTCGCCGGAAATCGCTTAAAAGATGAAGAGAAGAGTGAAAGTGTGGATTACAAAGAACCCTCTCCCTCTTTATATACTAATCGCAATTAATGCGATGAAATTAATGCGGAAGAGAGAGAAAACGAAGGTGCAATGAAACTATGACACGTGGCAAAAAGCAAGCTGACAACAGCTGTTGACAGGACGCATACCATTAATTTCGAGGCCACGCGCCCGAAAAATCGCGCCCGCGCGCCTGAAAAAGCGTCTGGAATGACCATGTACTGTCACGTCACCATAACTTCCTGCACGTCCTGACACAGTCAGAAGAAACCGTCGCACGACGTTTCAGAGGTTTGGACTGTTCTTATCCTTCCACCAACTATTCGAATTTCAAAATTCAAAATTCAAAAAGATTAAAAAGTAAGCGGGAAAATATCCCTTACCTTGGCAAACAAGTAACCGTAAGACGGATGCGGGTACGGTGTTAAGGCAAAACCCTTCACATACCTAGCACCCGCAGGGAATTGAAGCCAAGTAAACCTTGGCAAACAAGTAACCGTAAGACGGATGCGGGTACAGTGTTAAGGCAAAACCCTTCACATACCTAGCACCCGCAGGGAATTGAAGCCAAGTAAACCTTGGCAAACAAGTAACCGTAAGACGGATGCGGGTACAGTGTTAAGGCAAAACCCCTTCACATACCTAGCACCCGCAGGGAATTGAAGCCAAGTAAACCTTGGCAAACAAGTAACCGTAAGACGGATGCGGGTACAGTGTTAAGGCAAAACCCTTCACATACCTAGCACCCGCAGGGAATTGAAGCCAAGTAAACCTTGGCAAACAAGTAACCGTAAGGCGGATGCGGGTACAGTGTAAAGGCAAAACCCTTCACATACCTAGCATCCGCAGGGAATTGACGCCAAGAATACCTTGGAAGTAAAGTAACCGTAAGACGAGCGCTGGTACAGTGTTAAGGCAAAACCCTTCACATACCTAGCGCTCCGCTGGGAATTGAAACCAAGAAGGATCTTCTGGGCAATGCTTGCGGAAACGGAAATAACATCCCCGCATAGCGGGAACGTCGAGAACTACGTTGTTTGAAGCTCCAGGATGGAATTGGTGGTTTTAACATAATTGATCACTATGTTCAAAACTACCAAAACCTCATGGAGAATCCACACAAGTGGGACTCAACGCTCCTGACTTGCGAGGAGGTTACAGACCTACCCGCATCATACCCAAAGACCAAGCAGGAAACTCGGGAATTTCTGCAAGTGACAAGGACTTCCGCGGGAAGAATCCCCATGGAAAACCTTAAAAAACCCTTTTCAAAACCCTTTGCTTAAAGTCCAAAAGTTCACCTCACTTTATTAAACACGCATGAGAAGAACATTGGACTGGGGGGACTTGAAGAGGTAGGTCCCAGCAGAGCCCAGTTGGACCCGCAAGACTCACCTTGAATAGGGACGTCTGCGCAGAAACCAACTGGATCCGCAGGACCAACCATGCTCAGAGACGTGACGTCCTTACGCGCAGTACGCAAGCTGTTCTCGCAGTAAATGCCTCCCAATGGTGAAGGACTCCGCCTGTCCTCGCAGCCTCGGATACAAGCCATTAGGGAAGACCACCCACGCAGCAAGGCTACACGCACAAGGCACTTAGCTCTCGATCATTCAGTGTCACCTGAAGGAATGAGCAAAAGCCGGGAACAATCCCGCACAAGGGCGGGAGGGGGAATACTCCCGCCCAAATAAGCCAGTCCGTACGATACGGGAAGATCTTCTGTACTGTACCTGACGAGGTATGGGCAAAAGATCTAACTAAAGATACGACAGCTTATTGACAACAGTATGGCGAGCAGCATGCTCCTGCACTGTATGTCACTATTAGCCGCTGCCTACTCACCAACTCCTGTCATACCACGTGCGTAGCCGGCAGTTGGTGGAAAAGGAATAGTACACAGCAGGCTTGGTCACTATCAGCCGCTGCCTACCCACCAACTACCAGCAGGGCACGTGCGTAGGCCACTGTTGGTGGAACAGGAACACTGTTGCAGCCGGCCACACCTCTTTGGAAACCTACCTTCGGCTATAAATACCACAAATGGTATGACCATCTCATCTTATCTTGTATCATCATATTATACCTGATATCTGCTCTAGCAATCTCTTAATATACATTTATATTTAAAGAGCAATCTAGTCTGATTCTCACGCCGGAGGGTGGTCACAAGGAGGAACCCCCCCTTCTCAGTGACAAGCTCACGGTGTCTGTTTTGCAGGTTATCAGAAGAACCATCTTCTCTGGGTCTAACCCCTCGTGGGAAACATCTATCTAACCCCCAGGTTACTCGTAATCTGCCCGGGGTCCGGTTGGTGTTTCTTCACGCAGGCACTGGAAACTCATACGTTGTTACATTTTTTCCCTCGCACCTAAAGTGGCGAAGCTTGCATGAAGATATCGAGGGGGCCGGAAATACACATTAAAAAAATCGTAAACGGAGGGGGCCGGAATCAAATATTTGGTTGAAAACGGGTAAATTTACACTATGTATAAAAAATGTCGGGGAAAACGGGTAAATTTACACTACTGCCAAAAAAACGGAGGGGGCCGGGGCCACCCATGGTCCCAACTATCCTACTATCCTTCGCCAGTGGCACATTGTATCCTGATGCTTCCACCTGCCTCCAGTGTGAACTAACAATTGTATCTCATTCTCTTGATCTTCCATTATCTGAAATAGATTAAAAGAATAACATTATTATTATTATTATTATTATTATTATTATTATTATTATTATTATAACCAACCAAATGATATTATTATTGCAAACATATATAGATTGGGAAACAAAGAAACAAGTGTTTGATGATCGATTTTAACTAGGGCCTTAAACGAAATGAACGTTCAGCAAGCAGTTCGTGAACCGTTCGGCGCAACCGGGTCTCGCGGTTGATTGAGATTTATGCGCATTGCACTTCCTTAGGCTCGCAAGCCTTGGTGTCAAGGGTTCGGTAAACAAGAGTGTCCCTCTTACAGTTTACTACATATCCGTCACCCGAATTATCCTCAAGGAGAAGGGAGTAAAGAGGGTGGATTTCTTAAGAAATTTCCCGATTAAAAAAATCGTCCTATGGTTTTAAAATATTTTTGAGAGTGAGGGATAGCCTCGGAACAAGTGTGTGCTTTTGTGTACAAGAATAATATTAGATCATTAAATAATATTTAAGCTACTACAATAAATAATATAATTTAGGATGCAAACACGTAAAGGCATATCACGTATAGTGACCTTAAGCATGCTACTAGGTCGTTATATCTAACCACCTATCTTATAGCCTTCGGCTCTGTCACACCCCGACCAAAGGCTAAACATTCCGGGGCGTAACGTATTGATTGGGCAGTAGCTCAAAAGACACTAATTAAAGAGACAATAATTATTTAATTTCATTAACATTAAAACAAGTACACAAATTCAATATACAGAACAAGCACATCATACTTTTGTATTTTGAATAATATCCTAAGGTAAAACTAACTTCTTCGACCTTGAACAATGTAAATTACTTGTACATGTAGCATGTATAAAAATAGAGTTTGTCAACACGAATGTTGTGAGAATACAAAAGTTTTAGTTGTGATATATATATATATATATATATATATATATATAAATATAAACCACAAATCATATGTTAATGCTGAGTAATACAATTTCCATGAAAATGTAAACAACTAAATAGATGTGGACCCGTTCCTATTGATACAAAATCAATGTACGTGGGTAATGTATGATCATACTAGATGAGAATAGATGAGATACCAACCACCAAACATAAAATAAGCATTTAAGCACATAGAGCATAATCATAGAGCATGCAATAATCACACATAGACATATATTGAATTGCGTCTTGAATAGATGTGGTAATAAAACATGAGTAAAAGTGAATAAGGTATACATGTTACCCAAAAAATATAAAAGATGAAAAAGGGGGATATGTAAACTCACCTTAACGAGTGGAAATAAGTGATGAGACGACGGTAAGAAGATAAGATAGAGTCCTCGTAATACGTCAACAAAAGTTCCAGATTGGGTGACGAAAGGGTATAGATTGACGAACTAGGGCTTGCGGCCAAGCTTGATTTCAAAGCTCACCTTGACATCTTCGTATATCGCAATTGAGTTAGGGTTGAGAATGACGTTGTTATGATGATGGTGTGGTATGGATCAATTGAATTATGATCGAGTATATCTAGAGTAACGGGGATGCGTCAGCCGTGGTTCATTATAATTTGAATCAGTTGTCAAATAGCTATGGTTTACTATAATTAGGTTGTCGGTTAACGCGTTTATGGGTCAAGGAAGGATTTTGTGATATCAGTTACCTTGATTCGGGCCGGAATTGACGGATTAAAGATGGTAATGGCGTGGGATAGGGGAGGACGATGGTGAGGATGGAGGGAGATCATTATTTGAACAAAATTTACTAATTGGTCCCTAGACAATGGGTTTGGCTACATAGGTGGGCATAAGTTTAGGTAGGGGGTATATTTACACATAATTCATAGTTAAATCAATAAATAAATAAAAAATAAATCAATAATAGAATATACATATGTTTAAAGGATGCGAGAATTTTAGCATTGAGCGTTCGAATAATTAATGAGATAAAAGAAAAGAAAGAAAAAAAATAAACGCGTCGGGTTTCATGTTTGAAAAATAACGAATGTTATAGTATTCACAACTTTTTGGAATTTTCGTCCCGAAATTATAGAAAAATCATAACATAAGGAAAGAAAGTATGTGTCAATAGATTTTTTTTGTTTAATAAAAAAAATATAACACAGATTTTCGATTTTCGAGTGACCCGCATAACGCTACAAGCAGAAAACATGATTAGGACACTTACATATGGGATATACCAGCGGCGTATCCACCATGCCCTTATCACATCGATATTTGTACCGTTACCCAAAATCACCCTAGGTTCCGAATTATGTCCCATAAATGTATTCACTATGAGTTCCATGCGTAGATTTCGATAATTATGCGTGCACTCATAATTATTTAGATCGTCGCATGTCACACCCTCAAAATCCACTAACGGAGTTTTACCTTCAGAGGGTGTGAACTAACAGGATCGGAATCATTAGTTATAATCAAACCATAAAAACGTTTAAATGAAAATAAGTGCGGAAGCGTAAAAACTAAAAGGCAAAAGTTGCGTCACGCAGGACGACTTAAAACTCAAGTAATAATAGTTAAAAACATGTTTGCATATCAGAATGTTCAAAAACCATGCATGATCCTATACCGCGCGCCCGCCTCGGCTACCTGAGAATAACATACTAAAAGTGTCAACACGAGGTTGGTGAGTTCACAAGTTTATATAAAATAAAGCGTTTAGCGTTTGTGTTCAGCGTTTTGCGTTTAGCGTTCAGCGTTCAGAGTTTTGCGTTACCAGATAGTGTTATGTCAATTATATATCTATAGGTAGCTAGCCTATAAAACAAGTATTACTAAGTGTTCGACACCGAAGCTGACTGTTTATCATTTGCCTTGCCACCAGGTCTATCCCGACCATGGTATGTGTTTAGCCAAGATTACACCCACTCGACCTCCTGTCGAGTTTAGCGTTGGGTGGGGTTTGTCAAACCCAGTAGTACTACTCAACAGTGACTCGCTATTCCAAATATTAACCGGTTCGATGTGTAGGACTTCAAATGTTTCGTTTGTCACTTAGCCTTTACAAGTGATATATAATTTACTAACAAAATCTTAAATGCGTTTATCGGAGTATGTTATCTCCCCCAAGTGAAAAGCGTTTAAAACAGTTTAAAGGGGTAAGTGAAACTCACTGTTTGCGAAGAATTCCCAAAAATAAATCACCAAGTGATGCGCGTTACAGAAAAATCTCTCTAGCGTTCTAAAACAACAAAGAGATTTTCTAAGTGTCGGAACTATAAACGAGTCTCTAGACCCGGCACGTAGTACCTATGCAAATATCACGTTTCGTGTTTCGTTTGTGAATCGTGTGTGACTTAACAGGTACATTTGTGATACGATACATGTGTGAACAATTATTTACGTGTCATGTATTAATAATGTACATCACTAGCAACTATTCCCCACAGGGGCAATTTGGTCAAAACACCACAATTATTTAGCAAGTATTCCCCGCAGGGGCAATTTGGTCAAAACATAACAATTAACTAGTAATTATCATGTTTCATGCATTTTCACAAAATTCAGCAGCTAGTTTCACCGAGACAGAAATTCTACTCGAAAGATTATACTATACCACCGATCATAGCATCTCAATTAATTCATCAAAAATCATCACAAAAGCATACATGTATTAGGTTTCCAGAACATATTTTATTTTATTTTTATTCCACATGTGTTTCTCACAATGATCAAAACATTACAGCAAACTCATAACAGTCAAATTCATGCGCAACAAAATGCTATTTGAAATTCCCGTTAAATGAAAAATCCAACAAATGCAAGACCACTTGGGTTAGGTTCCTAACTCAACAAGTCAACTTCCAGAAGTAGAACCAACCCAATTGGTCTCGTGGTTCATGAGATATAACATTTACAATACAACCTAACAGCAGGTCTAACAACTCAGCTTTGCACAACGTTTTTGTAAAATCATAAAGGTTAACTTTTACACGTCCAAAAATTGTAAATTTATATTCTTTAGAAACTAGACTCAACCTAGTTTACTGTAGTATCAATTATCTTGACCAATTTTTACATTCACACCCCGTTACAGTCAATTGAACATCAATAACACAATCTGTCCAGAAACTGTTTGCATCCAAACTCAACATATTAACTATTTATGAACCATAATCCGTTCATATGACATTCTAGACACCATAACCATTATCCATGCATATCAAATACACATTACATCCATGATTAGGGTTTTACTTGAACTCAAAATCAAGAAACAAACGATTAACATGCAATAACACCAATACTAGCTATCAATTCAACAATCAATACATGATTAACCATCATCTAATCAAAACAAGTCATATGAACATCATATATAAAATTTTCAGATTCTAGGGTTCATAATTAACCCATTCAAACTCAAAATTAAGCATGTAAAATACATAGGATAGTTGTTTATACCTTCCTAGCACCTTAATCTTCGATTAAACTTGAAAGATCTTGTGTATATGTGTGTGTGTGTGAGCCGATCGCAAGAGAGAGCAAGGGGGGGGGGGGGCTTGCCGTCGATTACGAGGGAGAGAAAGAGAGGATTAGGGTTTATAATAATATATATTACACTCAAGTCCCTCAACTTTCAAATGTTACCTTTCTAGCTTAATTAATTTAGTTCTTGTTTCTTGTTTAGCATCACACATAATATAATCAAGTAACACATAAGTCTAACACATAATTATCACATAATTATTGTTTTGACGTTTTTCGTTTATTCACTAATCGTTTGCGTCAACTCGTTTGCGTTTCGGTGCAATTCCCGAAAGACTACACATGTAGTAATTGTTCAAGCGTCATTTAAACCCTAGTTTAAACGTAATGATGTGTGCGTTATAGATTCAGTGATCTTTAAGTTTGAATTGACGGAGTTGAGTTAACGGAGTTAACGGATTTAACATGAAATTGACGATTGTCACATCGCATGATGCACATGGTTCGTCCTGTTGTGCGGGTTTGATAAGCAAAGTAAAAGAACACTTTTTAATTCAATAATTAAATGGAAATTGTTTAATCAAGAGTAATGACACTGAGTAAATGCGTGAAATTTGATGTTCATAAATAACTAATAAATGAACTTGGATATATATATATATATATATATATATATATATATAACGAGATTGTTGAAGTTAACGATTGAAAATAATAACTAAATGAAATAAATATACGGAGGAAAATTTTGAAATTAAATAAGTCACTTACACATTCGATGTATAGAAATACTTGAGATGACGACAGAATTCACGAATAAATAATTAGGTTCAGACAATAAATACATCTCATGACTAAAAAATATATAAATGTAGGTGAGGCTTTAAATCAAACTTGTAAATCAGATAAGATGAGAAAGGAGTACTATGAGCGTGAGGTGAGCTCTGGGGAATTTGGGTAGTCATGTATTAAAATATTGAAATGAAATTTTGTATATGTGACTTCTATTAGATTACTATGTACAACACATGTTCATAGTCCCAATTTTCATAAGAAAACGTTTGTAGGAAATTCGGTCATAAATAGTTCATGATACAAATACAGTACTATTAGATAACCATGCACATCACCAGGAACATAGTTCCAGTAAATAACCAATCATAGACCAATTAATTTACGATAAAAAAAATTGCGTAATAATAACTAGTGCGACATGATAAATATAGATGAGAAATTGAATTCGACATAAATAACCATAAATGACAAATCTTGAGATTTAATGAAGTCATTACATTAGATTTAAATGAAATGAACTACATAAAATAAATGTTTCTTGCGCAACATGTATTCTTGAAAGGTCAGGTTTAGACTTGGGAACCATTGATGTAGCACACTTATCCTTGAGTAATTTGGTTAACTTGGGCTTGGTTAGATGAGTTTTGGTTGGCTTGGATAGCTTGATTAGGTTGGGCTTGAATTACTTGAATGCGTTGAGCTTGGATTGGTTAAAGTTGATTTACTTGGGCTTCATTGAATTGGGTTTGGGTGGCTTGGGCTGGATAGACCTGGGCTTGGTAAGCTTGATATTGTGTGGCTTGAGTTGGGTAGGATTCAATTTGGTTCATGTGTGCGAGTCTTGTGCATGCATTGCGAAAATGGCTAGGATCTCCACAATTATAACAAGCTCTAATGGTTGAGGGTGCTTGAGTAAACGGTTGAGCATAAGGTAAAGTTTGGGGTTGGGTAAGGGGTGAGGTAAACGGTTGAACCATAAGTTGGTTGCGTTCACGGCATGTGGTAAAGAGGTGACCAAAGCGATCGTAATGGGTGCATTGACGACACTTGAGGTTAGGCGAATTGTGAAATTTACACGTATCACATAATGGGTGAGGTCATGTGTAGGGCTTCTTGGTGGGTTGGGCTTGTTGGTCTTGCGATTGGGCCAAGGCATAGTTTTGGGAATTGGACTTTCTTTTATTGTTGCGGTAGTGGGGAGAGTTGTTGTTGTTGTTGTGCTTGAAGGATTTGGGATTCGGTCTTGGATTCTTTCGTGGGCTCAGGTGCATGCTTATCATTAGGCTTCTTGGAATTCTTCCGCGTCAAGGTCCCGAATTTAACGTGGTTTTCGGTGAGGGTACCAGCTAGAGTGATGGCATCATGAAGGGTTTTTGGGTCACGGCTCAGGACATATTCTTGGATTTGCATAGGCAAACCCGAGATGTATTTATCAACGGACAGCTCCAAAGGAGTGACCATATGCGGGATGAGAAGGCTCAATTCGTGGAATCGATTATTGTAAGCGGTATTATCACCACCTTCTTGCTTCAAGTTCCAAAACTTCTCTTCCAACTTCCGGAGTTCATATTTTGGGCAGAACCTTTCTAGCATGAGCTTCTTGAGATCGTCCCATGGCAAAGCCATGGAAACCTCAGCCCCAAGAGCGTACTTTTTACCATTCCACCAAGTGAGGGCACTCGATATGAAGGCGCTTGAGGCATAGGTGATTTTCTTGTCTTCCAGACAAGCACAATGGAGAAACACACTTTCCATATGTTCGAACCATTGGAGGACGGTGGTAGCACCCTCGGCTCCAACTTAATCGGTTGGGTTTGCACTTGTGAATTGTTTGAAGGAGCAAGCAGTTGGGTTCTAATTCACATGGGCAGTAGCGGAATTCACGGCTTGGAGCTGAGAGATGATTGTTGGGAGGGCTTTCACGATTCCCTTAACAATGCGGGATGACATGCTACGACCCGAGTTGCCAGTGCGGTTACAGTTGATGAGGCGGGAAGAAGACATAAGGAAGAACCGAGATGAGGGCGTTGAGGTGAATAGTTGGGGGTATCCATGTATCACCATGGCTTTTCCCACCAATTAGTTCAACTCAAACAACATAAGGAAGAACCGAGTTTAGCCACGTATTACCGTGAATTCGGTTATAATTTAAGGGTGTGACCGTCACATGAACACGTTTGATACAATGAGGGTAGTAGATTCGGGTATGTTTCGTGTGACATGCTTTGCCTTAATAAGTCCCACACCTTCACCGAACACTCCAGGAAGGCGGTTCTCGAAGTTAATTGAGATTTATTTGCATTGCACTTCCTTAGGCTCTTCAAGCCTTGGTGTCAAGGGTTCGGTGAACTGGTGTGCCCCTCTTACAGTTTACTACATATACGTCACCCGGATCATCCTCAAGGAGAGGGGAGTAAAAAGGGTGTGATTTCCCGATTAAAAAAAATTGTCCTAGGGTTTTAAAATTATTTTTGAGAGTGAGGCATAGCCTCGAAACAAGTGTGTGCATTTGTGTACAAGAATAATATTAGATCATTAAATAATGTTTAAGCTACTACAATCAATAATATAATTTAGGGTCCAAACACGTAAAGGCATATCACGTATAGGAACCCTAAGCATGCTACTAGATCGTTATATCTAACCACCTATCTTATAGCCTTCGGCTCTGTACCAATCTGTCACACCCCGACTAAAGGCGGAACATGCGGGACGTAACGTATTGATTGGGCAGTAGCTCAAAAGACACTAATTAAAGCGACAATAATTATTTAATTTCGTTAACATTAATCAAGTATACAAATTCAATAAACATGGCAAGTACATCATACATTTGTATTTTGAATAATATCCTAAGTTAACTTCTTCGATCTTAAACAATGTAAATTACTTGAACCTGTAGCATGTATAAAAATAGAGTTTGTCAACACGAATGTTGTGAGAATACATAAGTTCTATTTGAAATATATATATAGATAAAAACCACAATTCATATGTTAATGCTAAGTAATACAATTCCTATGAAAATGTAAACAACTAATTAATAGATGTGGACCCGTTCCTATAAATACAAAATCAATGTACTTGGGTAATGTATGATCAACTAGATGATAATACATGAGGATGAGATACCAATCACCAAACATAAAATAAGCATTTAAGCACATATAGCATAATCATAGAGCATACCGATAATCACACATAAACATATATTGAATTGCGTCTTGAATAGATGTGGTAATAAAACATGAGTAAAAGTGAATAAGGTATACATGCTGCCCTCAAAAATATAAAAGATGAAAAAAGGGGATATGTAAACTCACCTTAACGAGTGGAAATAAATGATTAGACGACAGTAAGAAGATAAGATAGAGTCCTCGGAAACGTCGATAGAAGTTCCAGATTGGGTGACGAAAGGGTATAGATTGACGAACTAGGGATTGCGGCCAAGCTTGATTTCCAAGCTGACCTTGACGTCTTCGTATATTGCAATTGAGTTAGGGTTGAAAGTGATGTTGTTATGATGATGGTGTGGTATAGATTAATTGAATTATGATCGAGTATATATAGAGTAACGGGGATGAGTCAGCCGCATTTTATTATCATTTGAATCAGCTGTCAAATCGCTATGGTTTACTATAATTAGGTTGTCGGTTAACGCATTTATGGGTCAAGGAAGGATTTTGTGATATCAATTACCTTGATTCGGGCCGAAATTGACGGATTAAAGATGGTAATGGCGTGGGATAGGGGAGAACGATGGTGAGGATGGAGGGAGATCGTATTTTGAACAATATTTACTAATTGGTTCCTAGACAATGGTTTGGGTACATAGGTGGGTATAAGTTTAGGTAGGGGATATATTTGCACATAATTCATAGTTAAATCAATAAAAGAGTATACATATGTTTAAACGACGCGAGAATTTTAGCATTGAACGTTCGAATATATAATGAGACAAAAGAAAAGAAAGAAAAAAAAATAATAAATGTGTCGGGTTTCGGGTTTGAAAAATAACGAATGTTACACTTAAGTGGAATAATAAATATTTTTTTCATAAGTTAACAAAAACCAATTCGAGCAATATATTGTAAGCATTTACCTAAACAAATCAGCATCTTGGATAACTTCCTCTCTCAAAACATTTTGCTCGCTAACTATATTGCGTTTTGAGGTTCTTGAATCAGTCATTTTATAATTGTTAAAATTGCTAACAAAGAACTTCCTTGCTGCATGTATTTTAATTAAAGATAATTCCATCATTATTTCGCTGATTCTACATTTATAAACATCAAAAGAGGTTCACATATCGTTTAATATGTGCTTCATTAGATATAGTCAAGATCCTTCTCCCATTTGTTCCTTTTCATATAAGCTTGAAGAGTTTAATCTTCGAGAGTCTCTAGCATGCGATTGAGTTTGTACAACGCCTTCAAAGCAATGAGGATCAATAAACGGAAACATAGTATTTAAAAAGCGCGCCTAGGCGCAAGGATGAACCTAAACCACACTTGTTTTTTAATTCCTCCATCATTCCTTTTTACATTTGGTTCTTTTATCTTTATTTCTTTTGGTGCTAACAAACAAGTGTGGTTCAGGTTTCATCCTTTGTGTATTGGCATGAATCAATATCCGAAGTTATGAAGTTGGATGAAATTTGGTTTTGTCAAAGGTGTAAATAAAATAAAGGTTCGTTAGTGCAGTAGACGGGTGGTAACTTCTTGGCTTTTGGCCACTTGCATGTTAGAGATTCGTAGTTTTCTAGGAAAAACCGTAGGTTGTTTTGTAGTTCTTAGGAGTTTTAGTAGTAAATTCATGAGCCATGTAGGATTTTAGTTTAGGATGTTTAGATAATCATAGGGTGTTAGTATGAGCTTCAATGATCTATTATGGTCATGAAGAAAATGAGATTTAAGGCTTGTTATATGTGTTATAGGGCGTTTTTATAAACTGTTTTGGGTTTGGTGTTCTTATCTCGGTTTAGTTGGCTTTGAAACCCAGAAATGCATCTCAGTATATGAAAGGTCGCCTACGAACTGCATGTAAATCGAGTTTTTAGGACTTAAGAATTTAGAAATTTGTTAGTCACTTGCTGTGAATGAGAGCGAGTGAGTCACTCGCTTGAGTCACTCGTTACCCCTTGTAGCGAGTGAGTCACTCGCCATTTGCATTAGCTAGTGAGTCACTCGCTAGGTAGTCACTCATTGGGTACTCACTCGCTGTTGAGTCACTCGCTACTTAGACACTCGCCAGCACTCACTCGCTGTTTTCTTAAAAACCTTGTGTCTAATGGAAACCAAATTGATTAACTTCGATACGGGATCCTTGAAGGGTTGTCACATCCAGTCCAATTTAACAAGTTCAGCATATCTCGACTGCACAACCAAGGTGAGTTCATAGCCCCAATTTTGATTACTTATTTTCCAACTTGGGGTGGAAAGACACACTACGGTGCAAGTACTCTTCAAGAGTATTCGCATTGCCTTTTGAAGAGGTAGGTCCCAGCAGAGCCCAGTTGGACCCGCAAGACTCACCTCAAACAGGGACGTCTGCGCAGAAACCAACTGGATCCGCAGGACCAACCATGCTCAGAGACGTGACGTCCTTACGCGCAGTACGCAAGCTGGTCCCGCAGGAAATGCCTCCCAATGGTGAAGGACTCCGCCTGTCCCCGAAGCCTCGGATACAAGCCATTAGGGAAGGCCACCCGCGCAGCAAGGCTACACGCACAAGGCACTTAGCTCTCAATCGTTCAGTGTCACCTGAAGGAATGAGCGAAGCCGGGAACAATCCCGCACAAGGGCGGGAGGGGGAATACTCCCGCCCAAATAAGCCAGTCCGTACGATACGGGAAGATCTTCTGTACTGTACCTGACGAGGTATGGGAAAAAGATCTGACTAAAGATACGACAGCTTATAGACAACAGTATGGCGAGCAGCATGCTCCTACACTGTATGTCACTATTAGCCGCTGCCTACTCACCAACTCTTGTCATACCACGTGCGTAGCTGATAGTTGGTGGAAAAGGAATAGTATACAGCAGGCCTGGTCGCTATCAGCCGCTACCTACCCACCAACTACCAGCAGGGCACGTGCGTAGGCTACTGTTGGTGGAACAGGAACACTGTTGCAGCCGGCCATACCTCCTTGGAAACCTACCTTCGGCTATAAATACCACAAATGGTATGACCATCTCATCTTATCATATCTTATCACATTATCATCATATTATACCTGATATCTGCTCTAGCAATCTCTTAATATACTTTTATATTTAAAGAGCAATCTAGTCTGATTCTCACGCCGGAGGGTGGTCACAAGGAGGAACCCCCCCCTTCTCAGTGACGAGCTCACGGTATCTGTTTTGCAGTTTATCAGAAGAACCATCTTCCAAGGGTCTAACCCCTCGTGGGGAACAGCTATCCAACCCCCAGGTTACCAGTAATCTGTCCGGGGTCCGGTTAGTGTTTCTTCATTGGCGCCATCCGTGCATAAAGCTAGAACTACATTTTTCTCCAGTTTTTTCAAACTTCTACAAAGATGGTTAGAGAAATTCCGGTAACCACGACCCCAGCTACTGGGGGGAATACCGGTAACACAGTTTTTACAAACACTACCCCGGTTACCCAAGCCGGGGCAAGTGAAGTAAATTTTACGAACACTACCCCAGTTACTCATGCTGGGGCAAGTGCAGTAAATGATCGCCTACTGGGATCCACGGATACCCAGGTTGAGAAACGAAGACTCCCCCGCCAAACTCTCGATGAAGTCAAGGCATGGGCGGAGGCACGACAAAAGGAATTCCAGGCCGAGTTGAACGAACGCTTGCGTTCCGTACAACAGGCCGACGAATTCGAATACTGGGAGGATGACTCGGAGGAATCCGACTCCGACGCGAACCCTCGCCATAGGGCAAAAGGGAAGCGTAAGGAAATGGAATCCCAACCGAAAAGGCATTTTGGACAAGCCTTCAAACCAAAAAGCACAGGTGGAAGTCCACGAGACTTCTCCAAAACGTTCAGACCAAACGTTGCAAATGCAGGAACGTCCAAGTTTGCAAGGGACATTGCAGAAGCAATCGCCCCAAAGAGTGCCAAACAAATGCCTAACATAGGCACATATGACGGTATATCTGATCCAGACGATCATTTGAACAGGTTCATAGCGGGGGCAACCGTCAGCAATTGGACGGAACCCACGTGGTGCTACATGTTCCAAATGACGCTTGTTGGGGCTGCTAGAGCTTGGTTTGATCGTCTACCGGTCAACCACATCTACGACTGGGCAGACTTCCAGCAGAAGTTTAGCCAACACTTCAGCCAGCAACGGAAGTATACCGAGGAGCAATGGACAATCCTCAAATGCATACGAGAAGAAGATGAATCTCTGCCAAACTTCATCACTCGCTTCAACTCAAAGAAGCTAAGTTTGGGCAATATCAGTGAAGATCTTGTTCGCGCTGCCTTCATCCAGGGCGCGCATGACCCAGAGCTCATTCGCACCCTAACGGGTAAAGATGGCATGCCATCCACATGGGATGCCATCATGACAGCAGCAAAACGCTATGCGGAAACGGAAAAGCAACTGGGTAGAGATCTCCCACAGAGCACAAACCTCTACACTCAGAAGACGAGAGAAGACAATGTCCTCACCGCCCGATTAAATAAAAAGCGGAAGCTAGGCATTTGGCAGTCAAGGGTAAACTTTGACACCTCATCCGGCTTGCAACATCGATTGGGCGGAAGGGATAATGTACAGCCGCACCGAAACTCCAGATGGACGCCACTCACCAAAAGCGTCACTGAGATATTCGCCACTGAAGAGCTCCCGTGGCCAAAGCCTCCAATAATCCGACATCGTCACGATGCTGATCGGAGCAAATACTGTGACTTTCACAAGACAAAAGGCCACAACACTGAAGAATGCATAGACGTAAAAGACATGGTTGAAGCATTTGTCAGAGATGGGACGCTCGCGCACCTCGTGGCGCAATAAAGGCTGAGCAGGCGGGTGCGTGTAGAACCCCAGCTGGGGAAAACACGAATAAAAATTCCAGCTTCAATATCGAGACTACATGCTGCGTAAAGAACGAGATCCCGAACCAGGTGCGTATCGGCTCGATGGCACTCCCATCCCAACAATATGGAAGGGAGCTCATTTACACAGTTTGCATGTAAATCAATTCCAATTTGTAAAGAAGGCCAAGAGCCACTTCTAATGGAAATGATTCTCTTTAGAACATCGAAGCTGATGATTTTACTTTTTCTGCACTAATATGACGATATTCACATTATGAGAAGTCGTTGCGTGGGAAGGCGGTTCTACCCGCACAAACCCAATAATGTGAAAAAACCTTCACGCAGGTCAGTTGAAGGGGAAAGGTTCAGCACCCAAAAATGAAAGTGCCGGTCTATCCGCACGAATCATAATGAGGAAACTGAACAATAACCTATTAACAACCGCGCGTCGAACGGTTCAAAACAAAATTCTCAAAGGGATGAGGAAAACCTACACGCAGGTCAGATATGGGTAAAGTTTTGCCATCCTACTAAGTGCAAGTGACGGTTCTACCCGCACAATCACTAAAGAGGAAGCAAAACTTCACCTATTATCAACCACGTTCAAAGGTTAACTTATCCTCAAAGGATGAGAAAAACCTACACGCAGGTCAGATATGGGTAAAGTTTTGCCATCCTACTAAGTGCAAGTGACGGTTCTACCCGCACAATCACGAAAGAGGAAGCAAAACTTCACACCTATTATCAACCACGTTCAAAGGTTAACTTATCCTCAAAAGATGAGGAAAACCTACACGCAGGTCAGATATGGGTAAAGTTTTGCCATCCTACTAAGTGCAAGTGACGGTTTTACCCGCACAATCACGAAAGAGGAAGCAAAACTTCACCTATTATCAACCACGTTCAAAGGTTAACTTATCCTCAAAGGATGAGGAAAACCTACACGCAGGTCAGATATGGGTAAAGTTTTGCCATCCTACTAAGTGCAAGTGACGGTTCTACCCGCACAATCACGAAAGAGGAAGCAAAACTTCACACCTATTATCAACCACGTTCAAAGGTTAACTTATCCTCAAAAGATGAGGAAAACCTACACGCAGGTCAGATGAAGGTTAAAGTTTAGCCATCCTACTAAGTGCAAGTGACGGTTCTACCCGCACAATCACGAAAGAGGAAGCAAAACTTTAACCCATTATCAACCACGTTCAACAGGTTAACTTATTCTACACTTGGAAAATTGCTAATTTAAACTAAGTATGCAAGTCATAAGTTTATAAAGCAAGAAACCCAAAGGAAATAACAATCTTATACGCAAAAAGATTTGTATTTCACAAACGAATTATTACAAGAATGGCTGGGTAACTACCCGCCTACGAAAAGAAAAATACATCTGTACAAAACTATCCTAGCAGTGGGAAGGGATCTTCAGGATCAGGCTTCAGGGCCACTTCCACTTGGACCAGCCCCATCGGTAGAGCGTGGCAGTTCAAGGAAAGCTTTGAGGATAGCTAACCCATCATCATCAGCAGCTACTTGGTTCACCTTCTCCACCACTGGATGCGGGAAGGCGGCGTATTGATTTACTGCTTGGTCGTATATGGCTTCAGTATCAACATTGTACAAAGGGAAGTTGGAAGGCGGGAAGCCTTTCTCAACGAACCCTAGACCAAGCAGGAAGCCGGCCCGTTCCCCATCCTCGTGAGAAGCGTTGAGGGCTGCGCTCATAGCATCATCGTAAGTAGTCTCTGAGAAGACCCGATGCACAACCTACAAAGAAAATACAAGTGTCAAACACCTTTTCTATGAACAAAGGAAAGCGTAAAGACGTAAAACCGAACATACCTGAGGCAACGCTTCTCGAAGAAGCCATTCCTTGGCAACCAGAGCTTCTTGGAGGGCGGCTTGAGCTTGGGTGCAGGCGCGTTCGGCTTCGCTTTTGTTAAGGTTGGCAAGTAGCACTTCCTTTGCAGCAGCCTCTTCAACGCCCTTAAGCTTCCGCTCGGTGTGATCAAGCACGCCCCTCTGGTCCAGGATCTCTTGAAGTTTCTTGGCATCCTCCATCGCCAAGGCATCATGAGCACGTTGGAGAGCCTCCAATTTGGCCTTGAGCTCCTCGTTCTCCACGCGTAAAGGCTCAGCAACGGCTTCAGCCTTGGTGGCCCTCTCGGTTGCGTTCCTCGCAGTCTCCTTAGCCAGCCGAAGCTGTTCGTTAACAGCTTGGGCAGCCTTGGAGCGGGCCTCGAGTCGCGCTTGAACCTCAACCTCGAGGGCCTTGAAGGCCTTCTCCTTCTCCGCAGCAGCTGCGGCCAACTTTTGGTTCTCCTCCCGAAGAGCCCGCGCTTGAGATACGTCTTTGGCGCGAGCTGCTTTTAACTTGTCGTTTTCACGACAAAGCAGCTCGACGCGCGGCTGCATCCGGGCCTGGAGAACCCGAAGCTCATTGGTTAGCCTACCCTCCTGGTAGCTAGCCATGGCTTCCCCCAACGCACCATGGGGAGCAGCGTGGCGCGCCCATTCCACGCACTCCACAGGGGTACGAAGGGTTGTTCCTCGGCGTATGTTCCATCGCGGAACATACACTTCATTGGAATCCGACACTGCAAAAAACAAAAAAGCAGTTAGGAAAAGATGATAAAAAATAAAAGTGAAAAAGGGCCAAAGGAACCCTACGCACCTGTAGGGTCTATAACAGGCCGATAGCCGCCGAACCCATCACCTGAACCCAAAGGAAACCCATCCAAAAGGTCAGGCAGATGGGAAGGTGGCAAAGATTGACGAGAAGCCCTGCGCGTACCTGATGGGCCGGCCGTCGTTGCCGGTGGCGGAGGCATAGTAGCGGCCGCCGTGGTCGCCGTCGGGGTCGCCGCCGCAGAATCTGCAGCAATCGTAACCGCCGGCTCGGTGAAAGATGCTGTAAAAATCGCACTTACCACCGGCGGTGACGTTATCTCGGCTGGAACAGTCGGCTCAAAGGAGTGAGCAACTGGTCCAGCGGAAGCAGGCGCAGGCGCCTGGGTCGTCGCCTCAGGTAGGCTGACCGAGCCTACCGTCATCGGCGGTGAGTTCATAGCCCCAATTTTGATTACTTATTTTCCAACTTGGGGTGGAAAGACACACTACGGTGCAAGTACTCTTCAAGAGTATTCGCATTGCCTTTAAAGGATAAATAATGGTTTTGAAATTAGTTTACCAACTTAATGCTAAAAGGCTTTTCATATACAATTAAAATCAGTTTTTACTTCAATTGAATGAAACGAATTAAACGATTTCAAAAAGGAATTTAAACTAAATAAAGATAGTATCATGGAAGGTTCAAACCTTAGTGAGGGCTTTAGGTACATTCATAAAGCCAAGAAGTTCTTTAATTTTTCCGTTTATTAATCCGGAAACATATTTGAGAGTTCAATTTTCGAATCAAATACTACGATATATGTCATCGTCAAAACACATCTTCATGAAAGGGATTATTCACAAAACCCTTGAAGCCTTTAAATATCTAGGTACGAAAGTCGGGTTTTTAAGATCCCGGATCAGAAAGCTTGTCGGGCTTGTTCACAAAAATCCTCTATTTTTTCCGTAAATCTTCAAGTTAAAGTCGGGGTTAGTTGTGATGATCTTCAGACTTGGGATAAAAACCCTTAAAGCCTTTGAATATCTAGGTATGAAAGTCGGGTTTTTATGAGCCTGGATAAGAAAGCTTGTCTAGCTTTTGTTTGAGTCAAATGAGAAAAAAAAACTATAATATATGTTTTTCTTTTTGAGGTGAGTCAAGACATATCGGATCATCAGACGTGTTTTGAAATTTGTTGAGAGCTTTTCTTCTGCTTCTTTTAACTGCAACCAAACATTTAGAGCTTAACATTGAGTCATTCAACCCTACTGGGTAGTGGTAGAAAGGTATATCTCGAGAGAATAAAAGGGGCACAGATAAACTTATGACTTATCTTGGGTAGCAAAGTGTGAAAGCAATCAATGGCGTTGATGTCGCAATTAACGGCAGCATTAAGCGATTTTCTAGGCAATGCTTCGTTTTTGCAAAGTGGAATGGCGAGAAATTTTAACAGGCAACAATAGCGATCAAATTTGGGGGTTTTCTTTGCGAAAGAAGTAAAGTGGAATGGCGAGAAAATTAACAAATTATAGCGAAGATTTCTTAATTATTTTACAAATTATAGCCAAGATTAAGGAAGTTAACAAAATATCCCACTTTTTATTGAAGTTATGAGTCCGATTGAATTTATGAAAGTGAAACAATTGAATATGTGAATCTGATTACAAATGTTTGATAGTTAAATTGTTGATGAATTTCAATGTAATAGGTAGACGGTGATTGCTAGGATTGAACGTGTGAATTGGGATGATACAAATTCTTAATATGATAGGCATTCCAAGTTTGATTTTGAAATTGAATTAAAATAATTAAAAAATAATTAGAAAATGCCATGCGATACTTTAAAGAAATTTGGTGAAAAATAAAATGAGAATTTGGTGGAGAATCCCCTTATTTATTATATATAGAGACGAGATTACGACATACATATGTAAAATTATTCACTACAAACGTTCTATTTTATAGGTAGTTTTGTCATGCATATTGAGCCAATGAGCCCTAAAGTCATAGGGGCGTTTGGGATTCCTTATTTTATCTCCTTATAGTTTTTCATTAAGTTAATAAGTTACAACATTGTAACTTATGAAACTTTTTCTCTCACAATACAGCAATCCCAAACACATTATTATTTTTCAAAAAATTAATAAGTTATAAGTTAGTAAAAATAAGCAATCCCAAATACCCTATGACAAAAGTTGCCACCGGCTCACACCAAGTTTGAATATAACCGCCAAAAAAATTGAGTTCACAGCGTTTCTCTCCCCACACCCACACTTCCCAAAACTGAAAATCCTCAATTCTCCCCCCTAATCTCCTTCTCCTCCCATCTGTTCGTTCTATTCCGCCCACCGATCCCACTCCCCAAAGGTAAACAAGTTCTTCCCCTGTTTTGGTTTTTAATTTTTTATATTTTAAAATTTTTGACCTTTTGTTTTGGTTTCTATAACGAACAAGTCGAAGTAATCATCCCCCTTTTCAACTCTATGTTCAATGCAATTGAAAAATTGCTTTTTTTTTCTTTGTAACAAGGGTTTTGGGGTTTCATGTGTGTTTCTGTTTCATTATTTATTAGCCAATACGATGATAAATTAGGGGTATTTTGATAGTAGTTTATGTTTATTTGGTTCCTGCGTTGTAGATTTTTTTTTCCATTTGTTGCATCATGCTATTTATTTTGTTCTCAAGTCTGTTCAATGTAGTTTTTAGGGCTGGCAAATATGTGTTTTTCTTTTTTAGGTGAGCCGTGTTTTGAAATTTGTTAGAGAGCTTTTCTTTTGCTTCTTTTAATTGTATTGAGTTATGTTAAGCTCTAAATTTTTGGTTGCGGTTAAAAGAGGCAGAAGAAAAGCTCCCAACAAATTTCAAAACACGGATGGTATTTGATTTGAAAATTGAACTCTCAAATATGTTTCAACACTAAACGTAAATAGCGTCCGAAAAAAACAAATGGCGTCTAAAACTAACGAGTGACATCTGAAGCGAACGAATGACATCCAGAACAATCAAATGGCGTCCGGAACAATCAAATGGCGTCCGCAAATGGTGTTTGAAACATAGTTGTTAAAAGCGACCACTTTTGACGCTTAAGCGCATTTACTGGGCGAGGCGAATTTATTGCGATTTTAATGCATCATATATTTAAAGCGCATAACCGGTTTCATGCGTATTAAATAATAAATGTATTAAATGTCATTTATAACACATGCTCCTATTCTCAAGTAAAACTAAAACTCCATTATTTAAGTGCTTCCATAATCCTATTTTATAGCACCAAAATCTTCAAGATCTCAGAATTTACATATTAGTTTTGTAACAAAACTACTGTTATTTTTGTATTTCTTTATTTTCCTTATTTATTCTGCATTTTATGTTCCTTATATCTTATCTAACTTTAAGATGTATTTGGTACTTCGTGTTTTTGTCTTTGGTTTTTCTATGTTTTCTTATTAAGATGTATTGGTACTTCATGTTTTGGATTTTGGTTTTTGGTTGTTCTATGAACTGTTTCAAGTATGAATGTTTGTTTTCTTATTAAGATGTTCTACTTTAGTTAAAAAAAATATATATTAATGTGCGTTTTTTTTAAAATCGGGCGCTTTTTTCGCGCTTATCGCCCGGGTGCCAGGTCTCACCTCAACGCTTTAGAGGGCTTATCGCATTAATAACTATGGTTTGAAACTTAAATCCCATCACCCGGATGAAGACACGGGTTCTTTGCAATTATCACATCACCCTCAATAACCGTCAAATTCCTAGTCCTTTACTAAAACCCTTTGAACATCTAGGTATGAAAGTCGAGTTTTTAAGAGCTCTGATCAGAAAGCTTGTCGGGCTTTTGTTTGAGTCAAACGAGAAAAAAAAAACAGATAATATATGGTTTTTCTTTTTGAGGTGAGTCAAGATATATCGGATAATCAGCCATGCTTTGATTTGGGTTATAGTAGAGTTTTTTTAACAAAAATGTTAATTTTTTACTTATTGATTTTTTCACAAATGAGTAACTGCGGGCTTTTGTTTGAGTCAAACGAGAAAAAAAAACCAGATAATATATGGTTTTCTTTTTGAGGTGAGTCAAGACATATCGGATCATCAGCCGTGTTTTGATTTGGGTTATAGTAGAGTATTTTTTAACAAAAATGTTAATTTTTTATTTATTGATTTTTTCACAAATGAATAACTGTGAACAATCTTTCTAGCAGGTACCTAAAAATCAAACAAGGATTAAGTCAGGTAAAACTGTTGATAAAAACTTATGTTTAGTGTTAAACATAGATAGACATACATACATGTTTGGTTAATTATTAATGAATAACTGAATTTTTGGTTGCAGTTAAAAGAAGCAGAAGAAAAGCTCTCAACAAATTTCAAAACATGGCTGATGATCTGATATGTCTTGACTCACCTCAAAATGGAAAACATATTCTTTCTGGTAAGAAGATATATTAATACTTATTATTATCACAATCGAAGTTTTATATAATTTACTATAAAACGATTACAATAAAGTGGCAGACAAACGGGCAACAAGCTGCGCCGCAACCCCCTTTTGAACAGCAAAGCCAATCCTGCTAAAAACGAAGCTTTGGGACCTAGAAGCTGAAGAGGTTCCGTGTACGACGCGCTGAACCCTACTAAAAAATTTCACAGCCTCTGGAGCCAGAAAACCAAATGTATCAAAGGCAAATGGTAGAAAGACATGTTGATTATCTAAACAAGCTTTCTCGTGTTTAACAACTTTGCCCGATTCAGCCTTCAACGCAGCCTGACCCACAACAAACCCACGGTCCCTGAGCCCAACAAGAGGAGACACTCCTGTAAGATCCACACAGGCGTGTTTCCCCCCTGCCCACCCGAACACAAGAATATCAGCTGGTCGTAAAGTAGACCTCCTTTCAATAGGATCCGTGAGAAAGTTAATAGGGGCCTCCTTTTTAGCAGAAATCCCTGCCCGTTTAAGAACATATATTAATTATATGTTTTTTTTTTCGTTTGACTCAAACAAAAGCCCGACAGGCTTTCTGATCCGGGCTCTTAAAAACCCGACTTTCAAACCTAGATATTCAAAGGCTTTAAGGGTTTTATCCCAAGTCTGAAGATCATCACGACTAACCCCGACTTTAACTTGAAGATTCACGGGAAAATTCGAGGATTTTTGTGAACAAGCCCGACAAGCTTTCTGATCCGGGCTCTTAAAAACCCGACTTTCATACCTAGATATTCAAAGGCTTGACGTAAAAGTATGAAAGTTGCAGAATGGTGAATATCATTATTGAGGGTGATGAGGGTTATTGAGGTTTGAAAGGTGATATCGTCGGTGGTGAGGTCGCTTGGTTCACATCACCCTTGGATATGTTACACTAAAAGTCTTAATAGTAATAATAATAATAATAATAATAATAATAATAATAATAATAATAATAATAATAATAATAATAAAATTAAATAAAGAAAAACAAAAACAAAACCGGGGTTTAGGGACAATTTTACATATAGGGTGTGTTTGGCAAAGGGCTTTTAAGAGCTTTTTAGGGGCTTTAAGCTATAAGCTTTTAGAAAAAGCTCTTATCTAATAAAAAGTATTGTTTGATAAGAGAAGCTTAAAGCTTTTAGAGGATGAGAAAAAACTCTAAAGGTTTACTAGAAACTATATCGTTGACCGAAAACGCATGACTGATTAGTTTTGTTAAACTTAAAATACATTAAATGTTTTACAAAACTAAATAGCTTAACTTGAATGAATTTTGATGTATCACTTATGCCCAAAGGTGATGTGTTACGTCTACTATCGTTCAAGTCTAACTACAAGCTTTTATTAGTTTTGCCTAACATGATACAAATGTTTCACTTCTGCCCAAAGGTGATGCGTTACATTTTTGTTTAGCAAAACTAGCCTGTGCATAATTAACATAATTGTTTCACTTCTGCCCAAATGTGATGTGTTACAATTGTTTTGCACACATGCTTAAATAAATTTTAATTATGCCCAAAGGTGATTTATTTATTTTTTAAATAGAACTTTTAATTAAAGTCTATTAGTTTGATGTTAATAATAGATATCACATCTTCAATAAAATATAATGATCCTCACATTAATGATCCTTCATTAATCTAATAATCATAAATTTTAATATCTTACTTTAATATCCCATAGCATTACTCACTGTAATTTTCTTCTCTACATAGCTATCTCATCCAAATCATCCACTTTAATATTAAAGCATAATATAAGTTTTGCATCATAAAGAGTTTCAATAATATTTAGCTCTTCTCAGATTTAATTATCCCTTAAGACATGATATGACTATCCTACTATTCTTTCTAATAACAATCATTCTATTGAAAACTAGGCATAAAAAATGGGATGGGTCAATCATAATGTCTCTTGTGATAATGATAATCAAGAACTTATTTAAATAAATGCTATCACTAGAGCTATTCTTGATTTAGTTTTTCCTAAGACTAATCAAAATAACTTATAAGATGCATGAATTCCTTCTAAATACTAACTGTAAGGTTAAATGTTATCCATGAATACATCATAACATACAATACCATGACCCATAAAATTAAAGGTTCACACATGAAAAATAAGTACAATTTTATAGTACTTTACATACTAAAATTTTCAATAGTACAATTTGGTGCCTTAAGAATCAACTATAACACTCCGAAGTACCAAAGGAAAATGAGTGTGTTGATCAACAACATATGTACAAGAAAAGAAATGTCTTGTACTGAAAATAAGATGTTATTCAACTCACTCCACTAAAACTTAAAAGATGATGATTCTAAGGTTCATAGACAAAATACAAGTATTACTTCCAGTTTTAAGTTCTTTAAGGAGAAGTCTCATTGCAAATATATGTCATTAGATTAGGCATAAGCATTACAAGACTATCCATAACAATAAAGAACAACCGGCTAATACTGATAGTTGTATAGATGATATTTAAGTCTGCTAATCCTAATATTCCCATCAACACATGATTGGTTGAGTCTAGTTCTATATGTTTACCCGAAATCAACAAATAACTAACATGAGTGTTAGTGACAAATTTAAATGTTAAGGTTATTAGAACCATGATAAACTATCTTTTAATTAAACTTTATGATACCTTAAATATTCTGAAGATTAAACAGAATTTAGTATCAATACTTAAGTTACATTATAACAGTTATAAGGTTTGCATAGCCAACATAAAGTCACTCTTACCTTAAACTCTCATATTATTTGTTATCAATATTTTGATTGAAACATTTATAAAATAGAACTAGATGATACTATATATTTTCACAACTTTTGTTATCATGCAAATAAAAATTTAACAAAAGACAAATGAGACCTATAAAATTCATCCATTAAAACCAAATTTCATGAGAAATCAATGACATGTTGATGAGGGTGATTTTTCATCTAATCTCATTCTTAGTGATTTTAATCATGTGTTAGATGCCCTAAATATTACTTGGCTTAAGGAATAAGTATGGGTCCACCATAAGTTATATTTCACTGACATTCGTGGAACTTATTCAAACAGAATATTCAGGCATAATTCTTTTATCATTCAAAATGCTATTTACTTGTATCTAATAAGTATTCTATGGTCCGCGGTCTTAAAGAGATCCATTCATATATATTTAATACGATTTCTTCTAAATATGTCCTTTAAGTTTATTATGACATCTGGACGTTAATGGAATCGAATAAAGTCTAACATATATATGATAGATTCCCACGTCATGTACATCATTGAAACTTCTCTTGTATTTTTTCCTAGAGATATTAAAGATCAATTAGAGCCTTAAGTGTCTCAATCATAACTTACAAGATTTGCAAGAGGTGGGGGAATGAAAACTTGATATTATCTCAAATACACCTCTTGTACAAGACACTGCTCCATCATAACACTATTCCATCAAAACTTATCTCTTTAGAATTTACTACTACTCTTACAAAAGTTTCATTGTTGCTTAAACGTGGACAAATTCAGATTTCTCACTAAATAAATCCTCACCAAGAGAAACTGTAACAAATTATATTATTAACTTGTTTCTCTGTTAGAATCTATTGGCCTTTAAACACTGACCCTAAGTATGCTAATTTCCTAAAGGATTCTAAGGTTAGTGAGAGCAGTAAAAGTCCTTATAATGACTTGTTAAAAGTACAAGAGGCGGGGGGAAGAGAGTCATTAAATTTTACTCCAAATTTAACTCCAATTACACCTCTTGTACACCATACTACACCAACTCTTACACCCTTAGAATCCTGAATATGGTAGCAGCCTAACCAAGAGCTAATCCTTAAAACTGAGACTTTTAAAATTACCCAATAATCAACTCAGGAGGCCATCTAGGTTTTAAAACCTACTAAAATTAATGATTATGTAACCTCCCGAACTAAAGTTGAAATGGATGTTGGAAAGTTTAATGATCATACCCCTTATAATTAAACCATTAGCATCAATCATAATTGACTCCGTAAGTCAGGCTAACGTTTTGAGATTTGGTTGAGTCACCTAAGAATGTTCATAACTAAACTAAATTCCAATGCGATACGTTAAGACAGTAAGAAGCACGACTGATTGTTAAAGGTTATATTCAAGAATAAACCAATTATCAAAGAATATTCTTACATATATTACAAAAGATTTCTTTAAGGATCATTATTGTTCTAGTAGCTTATAACAATTAAGAGCTACATTAGATGAACATTAAAACAACTTTCCCTAACAATCGGCTTACATATTTATATGTTCATAAAACAACCTAAAAGTTTTAAACTGAAGGTCAAAGAACATTTAGTCTATAAGTCAATAAAATCCATATATGGGCTAATGCAAACATCAAAATGTGATGAAATCTTTATACAATTATTTTCAATCAAATACCAAGTGGATTAATGTACCTACCTCAAGATGAGTGGGAGCAACTAAAAACAAACTTGTCCTTATATAGATGAGTATATGTTACATAAGTCAAAGCATTTTTCACACACTTTGATATTATAGATCTGAGATATATACCTTACACATGTAACAAATAATACTGCTATACTTTAGAGGATAATAGGAACACATAGATTATTTCCTTATATGCTTTATTAAGTAGAAGCCTTATATAAGTTCAAGTCTATACTCGTTTAGATATTACTCAAAAGAAATGAAAGACTTAATTTAAAAGAAGAAGTGAGAATTCAAACTGGTAGATTACTCTAAACTTTGTCATATTTAGAGATAAGAAAATGTAATTTTCGGGATATATTCTTATGTCAGTAGACAAATCTATCTCATGGAGGAGTCATAATGAAATGATAACAACAACCTAAGTCATAACGACATAATATGTTGATTAATTACAACGCTGTTGTCAATAAATGTTGTTGAACTTTTATTAGTGGACTCATAAGTTTTATCAAACTCCATATAAATTATATATTTAAGACTTATTGTGATAAAGTCAGCTACCATGTTTTCTCAAACAGTAACAGTTTGAGAGGTGCTGCATTAAATTTTGATATGAAATTAATTATTCGTTTATGAACGAATTGAGGAATCTAAATTTTCATATCGAATACATTCATAATATGCTTAAGGATCCTATAACTAAAGGTCTATTACCCATAAGTATTATGAAAGCGATTATTATCATAAGGGGTTTATTGATGACCGCGTACATATCATACTATGAATGATTAACTATTAAATTTCCTCATTAGTTTTGATTTTGTACGTCTCTTAATATGTTCTGCATGCATAATGACATATAGACGAATTAATATTCAAATCAAACATTCTGAAGGGCTTACTTGAAAATTTTGATCATAAATACTTAGGTTTTAAATAAGGACTGCAGTATGATTAATGGGGGTCTTGGGCTGATGTTCAATTCAATGACTGTATTTCTCTGCTCCAGTTTAAGTTTAAAACTAAAATGAGTGTTAACTCCTGATCAGGCTTATCTAATACTCATAATAAATGATTACTCGGCCAAGTGAGAGAATGTAAGAATAATATATAATAATATATATTTATATATGGCCATTATAATCATTTATATAATAATAGATCAAAATATTAATTATATCTTATTATATATTAGTTTGGTAATTGTCGATGGGCCATATTACCTATAATTAACTAATAAAGGGTTTCCCTTGGGTATATATATATATATATATATATATATATAAATATTAACATCATAACGTAATCATACACACATAACAATTTGTGTGCCTCCTCTCTCCTAAAACCGGGTTCCTCTCAAGAACCCTAACACCATCCTTAACTATATATCCTAAAGGGGAACTCAATTAAGATGACAAACATGTCGACTACATCATACCCTGTTTCGGTTCCTACTCTTCATGCTATAACAGGTTCATAGGTTTAATATTTATCATGTTTTCTATTGCTTACATGAAGAACTGATCAACATTAACCATAACAACCAAAGTCCACAAACATAGTTTTTAACCAATAAAGCACTAGAGTTGGAAAATAAACATCACAAACACAATCAGGTCATTCATCCACAACTACTAATCCATCTAATTGAGCTAAAACCTTCTGAATTGCTTCAGCTGATTGCGAAGAATTCTCATGGCGCCTTCGCTCTCCACAGCTTGCAATTTATGCAGTTTGCTTCAAGACCAGAAGAGGAAGGTCTTGGAGAATATATTGAACCTCTTCGAATACCAGAAGAGGAACATCCAGGAGAAGGTGGGAGAGAAGATATCTAGATTGCGTAAGCAATGATAAGAATTAAACAATTTAAAAAATTTTAAAAAAACATTTACATAAATAACAAACCTCTTGAGGTTCAATCGCCCACCTAAAACCCACATCCAAAATCTTGGGCTTTTGGCTGTCACAGATCAATCAACTTATTAAAAAATATTTACATGGTGAGTCTCTTATGCACAAAACATTTTTCATATAGAGAAAATACTACAAGCTTAGTAATTTAACACCAAAATAAAGTGAACATCAAATTCTCCTTTATGAAACCCGACGGTCTATCCATTATTAACAACTGAAGGTTGTTAGTTTGTCAAGCTTGGCTTTAGTGTTAATTCCCACACATGAGGAATGGGGATGAAACTTGAACCACATGTGTTTGTTAGAACCAAAAGAAACCTGAATAAAAGAGCCATAAGCAATGTAATTAGAAGGAATGCAAGCTTGACCTACCAAGATTTGCATGTTTCACACTGAATCATTGTAATATCAGGATTGCAAGGAAGCCTACACGTGCGGTACCTTAACATATTATCACAAAACAGATTAATGAATCATTGTAATCAACAAGTGCAGTGCCTTAAATTATTATAAAAAACATATGATTATTATGTAAACAATGTAGCATACACGGTAAAGTTTGTGTCCTCTGTAAAGACCTTGTTCATCGGATCATACTTTGAACGACATAAATACACATAGCATCAACTTATTTGAAATTTCCATATTGCTCCTCCGGATAAACCATACAGCTTTTCTCGATGGCATCAATGCTCACCTCATTAGTGTGATCAGAATAAAGCATCTCATTTTTTCCCTGAAACGGTAGCCTTCCATATTCAGTTTCCTCTAGCATATAGTACCATGAGATACGAGCTTTATTTCCAACAAACATCTTCACTTTCGCTACCCATAATTTGTTATCTAGACCTTCGGGATTCATGAGCACATCGTCCTCGCCTATTTTCGAGGGGAAAACAACAAACATTTAGAAACTAACAGATCATTCAAAATAATTTTTGTGATGTTTGATATAGATGAAACATACAACACATAAATTCGCCAGATTTGAGTTTCCTGCAGTTCTTCATAGATTTGAGTTTCTTGCCTTTCCCATGGATGCGGATGTTTAACTGGTCACCGACAGACATTTGATCAGGAAATGCAAAACAGGTGCAATTTCAAAAGGAAATTTTCAAAAGATACTTACAAACTAACTATATAACCCAGATAGAGAGACACACGCACATACGAATACACATAACAAATTAAAGATCAACGGGCGGTATCATGTAAGACCCCGTTACCGGTGTCCTACATTTGGTGTTGGATTTACTCATAAACGCAGTTCTAGATATCAGAGTTAATTAAAACTTTACGCGGAATATAAAACTTCAACCATAAACATTACATAACTTTAAAATCTTGTCTTATCAACACTCATAGTCATTTAAAAACAAAGCATAGTCTTTAAAACATCACAACATTTCCTTAACACGCCAATGTATTCAATTCGATGCCATGTGTCCTCATCAAGCGAACTGCCTCAATCTACTCGCCTGCGTGCATACTAAAAGTCAGCTACGCTGAGTGAGTTCTAGTTAATCACACAAAATACAATACATACACTTACCTGCAATTATGCATCCGAAGATACATAATAATTACCTTACTAATTTACTTTAATTACATAAGTCATACATACATTCGTACTTTGTTACTTTCATATTATATAAATTACTGTCCTTTTCTATCTCATATATCATTAGGGTCTGATCCCTTTTTCCTTTGTCTATCTCAGATATTATTAGGGTCTGATCCTTTTCTTGTCTATCTCAGATATTATTAGGGTCTGGTCCCTTCTTACTTCTATATCTCAGATATTATTAGGGTCTGGTCCATTCTATCTCAGATATTATTAGGGTCTGCTCCCTCTTTCTTCATCTTCGTACATACCGTCTTTACATACCCATAACATACATACTTTCTTTAATCATTCATACATACTCATATAATGTACATATATCTATCATACACATTCATCTATCGTAAACATACCTCCCTTGTTAGCATGTGCAATATCCGAAGATCGTTCACATACCGACAAGCTTTCATTCACATTTAAGATATACATACATAGCATATAAACCATATAAGGCATACACTTACCAGTTAAGGTAAGTGTATTAAATACCACATCGAGTATGCACACAGCCCAGAAATAATAACAAGGAAAAGGGGCTAGAAACTCACCTGAATGCGGTCACGTTCACTGTTTATGGTAATCCCTTTCTTGAGTTGTACACGACTAACTGTATAACAATTACACGTATCAATTACTATCACTACCCATAACGTCTTTCTAGTTCAATTCTTACCCACAACGAACGGGGGTCCGGGGGCAGCGCCCCTGGCAGCGGGGTTCTAGGGGCGGCAGCCCCTAGCGGGGTCCAAGGGGCAAAGCCCCTGGCTGGGGTTAATTCATTTCTCAGCGAACTTAACTTTTGGCGAACTTAATATTAAGCGAATTTAACATTTAGCGAACTTATGTACAAGCGAAGTTATATATAAGAGAACTTATATGAGGCGAACTTAATTGTAAGCGTACTTATATACAAGAGAAGTTATACACAAGCGAAATTAGCATGTACCAAAGTTGGCCACCAGCGAACTTATTCAGTGAACCCAGCTGCAGCGAACTTACCTGCAGCGAAGTTCCCCAGCAGCAACTACAGTTCGCTCTAAACCCCTTAATCGTATCCGTTTCTTCGTGAAATCCTTGGATATGATGCAAGCCAAACCCGTAAACGTTCTCATGTTCATTTTCGGATAAAACTTGATCCGTAAGCGCATAAAGTTTGGACCTTTAAGATTAAAACGTTCAAAACTATATTTTAGGGTTCCGTATTAACGAGCCGTATATGCTCACGGGTTCATTAGGTTCGTTTTATCATCAAGTTTGCTACTTTAATACTTGTTCATACTCAACCTACTCTAGGTTCAAGTTTCAAGACTAAACGTTTATAAAAACGTAAACTTTAAAGGTAAAACGACTTACCTGTATGCGTTCTTTGGTCTCGGTTAGCTTGCTTATGGACTCTAGATCTTGTGTATGGCTCGTATAGCAAAGATCTACCAAAACTAACGTTCGCTCGATCCCGCTTCACCCCTTTCTCACTCGTGGCCGTATAAGTGCGGTGGTGTGTGTGTGTTTGGAGTGTGTAGAGATTAGGATGAAAAGAAATGAGGATTTAGGGTTTTAGGGTGGTTTAAGGAAGTATTTATACTCCTTAAGGCCCATGGACCTAAGGCCCATTACCCTTAATCCATCTTACTTAATCTAAGTCCATGATCCTTTCTTTGTTTAATATTTAATTAATTACTAACACACGATAATTAAACGCGACTTTCTTATTTAATATTAGAATATTCTAGGACGTTACAAGTCTTCCCTCCTTAAAGAGGTTTCGTCCCCGAAACCTAACTATTACTTAAACAAACTAGGGTAGAACTTGCGCATTTCATCCTCAGCTTCCCAGGTAGCATCTGATCCTTTGCGATGCTTCCATATCACCTTCACCAAAGGTATGACCTTGTGACGAAGTTGCTTCTCTTTGCGATCAACAATCTCTATCGGTTGCTCGATGTAGTTCAGCTGTTCATCAACCTCGATGTCCATTAGTGGCACGTGAGACGTGTCATCAGCTAGAAACTTCCTCAGATGAGAAACATGGAAGGTCGAATGTATTCCCTCCAACTCGTCAGGTAAATCCAGCTTATAAGCTACTTCACCCACCCGATCTAAGATTTTAAACGGTCCGATGTACCTCGGACTCAACTTTCCTCTCTTTCTAAAACGAATAATTCCCTTCCAAGGCGAGACCTTGAGCATCACATTGTCACCAACGTTAAACTCAATCGGTCGTCGCCGCTTGTCAGCATACGACTTCTGTCTGTCTTGAGCGTCTTTCATTCTTGCTTTGATCTGATCAAACTTTGATGAGGTTTCTTGCACCCCCTCTAGGCTTCCCATCTCTTTCTGACCAATCTCACCCCAACACACCGGGGTTCTACATCGTCTACCGTAAAGCATCTCAAACGGCAGCATACCAATACTTGAATGGTAGCTGTTGTTGTAGGAGAACTCTGCTAGGTGCAGGTGATCATCCCAACTTCCACCAAAGTCTAAAACACAAGCACGTAGCATATCCTCAAGAGTTTGGATCGTCCTTTCAGACTGTCCATCTGTTTGAGGATGATATGCCGTACTGATGTTCAATCTTGTCCCCATAGCTTCATGGAATTTCTTCCAGAACCTCGAAGTGAATCGAGTATCTCTATCGGACACGGTCGACATTGGCACTCCATGCTTAGATACAACCTCTTTGATGAACAAACTTGCTAACGTTTCTGACAAGATGGCCTCTCGTATAGATAGAAGGTGAGCACTTTTGGTCAAACGGTCCACTATCACCTAAATGGTATCATGATGCTTAGCTGTACGAGGTAGCTTAGTTATGAAATCCATGGTGATGTGTTCCCATTTCCACTCAGGTATCTCTAGCGGTTGCATCTTCCCATAAGACTTCTGATTTTCGGCTTTGACTTGTAAGCAAGTTAAGCACTTACTGACATAATCTACTACATCATTCTTCATTCCAGGCCACCAGTAATCTCTTTTCAAATCTTGATACATCTTTGTAGCTCCAGGATGAATCGAGTATCTTGATTTATGAGCTTCATCTAAGATTCGACCTCTGAGATCTCCATGGCGTGGAATCCACATACGGTCAAATCTAGTCTTAACACCATGAGTGTTTTCCATCAACTCATCCTGCTGGCCATAAATCCTTTCTTTCTTAACTAACCCTTCATCTACTAGCACCTCTGACTGTACCTTGACAATCTCTTCAAAAAGACTTGAGTTCATAATCAGCTGGTATGACTTCACTGTTGCAAGGACTTCCTCATTCTTACGACTCAGCGCGTCGGCGACCACATTAGCTTTACCAGGATAGTACTTAATGTCGCAGTCGTAATCTTTTATCAATTCTAACCACCTTCTCTGCCTCATGTTCAATTCTTTATGCTCGAAGAAGTACTTTAAACTTTTATGATCCGTATAAATAGTACACTTAGTACCATACAGGTAATGCCTCCATATCTTTAAGGCATGCACTACTGCTGCTAGCTCTAAATCATGCGTCAGATAAGTACTCTCGTGAACTTTTAACTGCCTAGACGCGTAAGCTATCACCTTCCCTCGTTGCATCAATACGCAACCTAACCCACGATGCGAAGCATCTGTACAAACAACCAAATCCTCGTCACCATTGGGTAAAGCAAGGATTAGAGCTTGCGTGAGTCTCTTCTTTAACTCCTGAAAAGCTTCTTCTTGAAACTTACCCCAACTGAATACTATCGTCTTTCGGGTCATACTGGTCAGCGGTGCGGCTATCTTGGAGAAACCTTCGATGAATCTCCTATAGTAGCCAGCTAACCCTAAGAAGCTTCGTATATCAGTCGGATTCTGTGGAGTCTTCAGATTAGTTATCGCTTATATCTTAGCTGGGTCCACGGTAATCCCTTCAGGATTGATCACGTGACCTAGAAATTGCACTTCTCGCAACCAGAACGCGCATTTCGAAAACTTAGCGTACAACTTCTCTTTCTTCAAAGTCTCTAATACATCTTTCAGATGCTCAGCATGATCAGACTCTCTCTTTGAATAAATCAATATATCGTCGATGAAGACGATAACTGACTTATCCAACATCGGCCGACACACCCTATTCATCATGTCCATAAATGCGGCGGGAGCATTTGTTAGACCAAACGACATTACGAGGAACTCGTAGTGTCCATACCGCGTACGGAACGCTGTCTTAGGGATGTCTACCTCTTTCACCTTAACCTGATGATAGCCTGATCTGAGATATATTCGTGAGAACCAACTTGAACCTTGTAGTTGGTCAAACAGATCATCAATCCTTGGTAAAGGATACCTATTCTTTACCGTAAGCTTATTCAACTCATGAATTACAATGCACATCCTCATACTTCCATCCTTCTTCTTCACGAATAACACTGGTGCGCCCCACAAGGAAACACTTGGTCTAATAAAACCCTTGTCGGGGAGTTCTTGCAGTTGGGACATCAATTCCTTCATCTCGGACAGTGCTAGACGGTAAGGCGCTTTCGCGACGGGTTGGGCTCCTGGTATTAAATATGTCTGGAATTCTATCTCTCGCTCCGGCGGCAACCCCGGAAGATCTTCAGGGAATACTTCTGGGTAGTCGCGCACAATTGGAACGTCTTTCATCCCTTTCATCTCAGCCGTAGCGTTGACAACATACGCTAGGTAGACACCACATCCATGTCATAATAAACCTTCGGCTTTTATCATCGAGATGACATTAAGCCCGGAACTTTCCTTATCACCATAAACCGTCACCTCACTACCATCCAAAGACTTTAACCTTATTACCCTACTCTTACATACTATCTGAGCTTCAAATTCAGATAACCAATCCATTCCCAAAACCACATCGAACCCTCCTAAGTTCACTACATACAAAGTAACAGGGAACTCATGTCCCTCTAAATATTTTTTATCCGTAGTCCGTTTAACCTATATGGGCCTTTTTATTTTGGGCCGACCGAGGTATTAAAATCCTCGGGGCCGGCCCTGTCTAGTGTTATGTGTAGGGCGATTATATTGTCTTGTGTGTCATACTTTATGTTTCCAAAAGGATTTTGAAGCCATTGTTGAATGAAATATGAATTTTCTTGAAGTGCATGATCATTTATTAAATTGTGAGTTAATTATGTTATGTATTAAAATATGAACAGGTTGGGGTTGGATTCTGAGTCTCATTATGATGTTTACAATGTGAATGTGTAGGGCGATAGCCGATAATATCGACATATAGCCTGTTTCTGGTGACGGATCCCCTGGATGTGCCCCAAAGGTAGAAGAGACGAGACCTGATTCATAACTTAGTTTTCCAACATAATCATCATCATGCCCTCCTCACAAGATCCATCAACACAGAAAACGAATTTAAATCCGAAAGGATCTCAAATGCATTGTATATCTGCCCTAGTGTGAACCAACAACCGTATCTTCTTCTCGTATTCTATTTTCTGAAAAAAAAAATTATTATAAGAAATAACCACAAGAATATAAGAAACAAGTGCTAGTGATTACCTTGAAAGCAACATGAGAATTGCTACGATTCTTAATCTTAATCCGAACAGCACCAAAAACCATAACAAACTATCAGATCATTGTAATTTGACATGTAAGTTAGCCAAACCGCATGCAAGCGAGAATTGCTCGAGATTGGTTTGCAAAAAACTCGAATCTAGTCGAGCTTAAACGAGTTTGAGCCTAAAAACAAGTTTGTTTAGTAAAGCGAAAACTTCATAGAATAGAGGAACATGACGAGCCTGTTGATGAGTCGGCTGATGAGTATGAGACAGAGCCGAAAGTTGATGTTGTGTTTGAAGGTAGGACGAAAAAGAAACATGATAAAGGCAAAAGGAAGGCCGGCGAATCCTCCAAGAAGCCTGTTGCTGGTACTGATACGGAGGAAAAGTAAGAAGAAGAGCCAGAGCGTCCGCTTAAACGCTTGAAGAAGGCCAAAGATTCATCGAAGTCTTCGCCTTCCAAAGTACCTCACATCAAGGTACGAATCCTTCGATTTCTTTTACGATAAGTGAATTCCAAACCACCACACCACAAACCACCACATTACCTAACCCACACATAGGATCCCCCACCACCTTAGCCAAAACCATAGAAGCCCTCCAAGCCGAACAGAGTAAATTCACTAAGGCCGAAACCTCAACCTCACCTAAAACCAAATCCAAAACCAAACTTATATCACCACCCAAAGCCCCAACAAAAACCAAACCTAGGATTGTCCTTTGGACCAAACCCAAACCCAAACCCAAGAAACCATCACTTAGGGATGAACCCATCACCTCTCCCGAAACCTCACCAACCCGATTAGATGAACCAATGCCTTCAATGTTTAAAGACATTGCCATAACCACCCAAGCCGAAACTTTTACTTCCCTTAAGACCTTGCACCCGTTACCTCACCAACTTACCAATTCACCTCACCAATTAGAAGCACAACTTTTTTGTCCTTCACATTCACATCATCTATCCACTCCCAAACCACCACATCAGCCATAAAAACCACAACCACACCAACCAGCCTACCCTTAACCATCACTACATCATTCCCTACCTTAACCCTAACCCTACCATACCAACCACACCACACTCAACCATATCAACCACACCTCCCTCAACCCATAAAAGCCCCGTCATAGCTTCCACTCCAATCTCGAGTGGCAAATCGAAGACTCTCCTGTCGATAGGATTAAGGCATTGGAATATGCAAATGAAAACCATGCCAAGAGAGAGCTAATGTTGATTAAATTCATCAAAGATCAACACGTTATTAATAAAGAAGTCACTCAACAACGTGACGCTCTGGCTGATCAGTTGGCCATCCTACAAGAAAGACGTGATCTAAATCAAGCTCAAATTGCTAGTCAAAAGGATTGGATTGATTTGTTGCAGCAGAGAATCAACAACCAGCAAGAGTTAATCAACAACAACTCATTGAGGAATGCTGATCAACATGTTGAGATAGAAAAGATTGAATCGAGGGTGTCCAAGCTGGAGACTGATCTTCCCTCTTCCTCTACCTTTGCAAGCAACTTCGGAGGGGAACTTGATTCCACTCTTGATAAAGTGTGGATCGACTTTGAGCGTATGGGCTCAAGATTCAGTGCGTTGGAAGGTGGAACAAACATGAATGTAGATCATTTAATGGGTGAGAGTGTGAGGCTGCGGGGTTTGATTGAGCAGCTTGAAGGAGAATTAAAAGAACAACGAGCGAAACAGGGTCGCTTGAATGAGTCCTGGTAAACAGATTCCCTGCTGTTATAGAGGTGATGCGGTTGACGGACGAGGACGTGGAGAACTTGAGGATGCATCTTATGGAGACATTTCGATGGTTTCTTCGTGTAGTTGAGCCAAGGGCCGAGCAGAGCAACCGACAACGAACTGTTCTTGCTAATCTGGCCACTGATGCCAAAAGGGTCAGAGCTCTTGAAAACGTACACGGTTTCCTATACACATGAGAACCCAAAAGAGATGAGGGTGAAGAAGGATCTGGTGCAAAGGCTGGTGCTGATGAGCCTGTTGCAGTTGTTGGAACTGTTGTGGTCACTGAACCTGTAGTTGCAGTTTTGGAACCTGTAGTTACTACTGCTGCTACATTTGGGCATGTCAGTTCTAAAAGTTCACCACTTGTTGCACCCATCACTACTGCACAAGTCAGTTTTGTGTTTACAACCGCCATGGTTGCTTATACTCCACCACAACAAGCAGCTCAAGGTGATTATGGTGATGATGGTGACGATGATGAGTCTGATGATGAAGACGATGATGGTAATAATGATGATGAGGTAGATGGTGATGAGAAGAAAGATGATGATGATGACCACGAGCATGACCGTTTTAATGATACTCATGGAGGAAATGGCGGTAGTGGGGGTGATGGTAGTGGTAGTGGTAATGCCTCTGGTGGAAATAAGGCGAGTGAGGATGAACCGCCTAAGGAGGCTGAGAAGACGCGTGAGACGGATGTTGCTGTTGAGGCTGAAATCGCCTCTTTATTTAACGTTTGTTCTTTTGTAGGTACCGACTCACCGGTCAAGAAAGCGGTGGAAGAAAATATCAATGACAGTGATGATGGCATCAACTATTCTCCTAACCCTGACCAGTTAGAAAGAATGTTGTGCCTTCCATTGAAGAACCAGTTGTCACTCCTGCTGCTAAGCCTGCTCAAAGGAAGTTTGGAAAATGTGTCAAGTACTTTAGCGTGAGCAGGATGGGAAGCTTGAGATGGAGATCGACGCTGTACCATGACTCCAATCCCATTCTATATGCAAAGTGGCACAAACATAGCAACATTTGGGCTATTCGACGTGCAAATGGTGATCTGACATATCTCACATATAGAGATATGCATACCTTGTTCGTCCTCGACATGAACTACTTCAGAAAGACTATAGCTCGAGATGACAACAAGGACTCACTATAGAGCGATTCATGAAGCGAGAATGGAAGGCCTACTACCCGACATTCACAGTCAATCCGGGTAGGTCTTACAAGTCAAAAGAGATCAATCCTTTCACCAACAAGGCGTCCAAAGGTCGAAGATACAATATGCTAGAAGATCATGGTGAGCCAGTTTGTCACGGAAGGCCCTTTGAAGACGACTTTTTCTTTGACATCATTGCTTGGGAGTTTGACAACGAGCACGGTGAAGTCATCATTCACTGCATTCGCACTCATGACCCGAGGCTCTTTGATGAACACGAACTTGCAGGTTTTGGACTCAGCGGACTTAAAGAAGCTTGTGGAGTCGCCCCTGTGTACTGTGTACTATTGAAGATGTCCGCCGTGACAGGATCACTACAGTATGATATCAACCCAGACACGATGTTAGTGCGGAAACCAAACACCGTGGTGATTCAAGAGAAATATAAATGAAGAACAAGATGAACACGATGTATGCGTCAGTCTAACCAAATCGTTACCCAACAAGAAAGTTCAACAAGTTCGTCCAACTACTTTGTAACACCCCGGCTAAAGCGGAATACGCCCGGGTGTGACGTACATATTGCCCAAAGCACATGTGACACTATTAAGTGACAATAATATCATTAATTCATTCAAATCCCAAGTACACAAGTTGTTCAATTAAACAAATACAAAGGAAAACAATAAAACCCATGTCTTATTTATTTATTATTGAAATAACCTATCTTCTAGTGACTTCGTCCATTTCATACTCTAATGAAAGTACTTGTAGCATATATATAAAATAATGTCAACTAAATTAATAGTTGTTGAGTTCACACAGTTTGAAATAATTATAAAAACCATACAATTCCATGAAAACTTGTGAAAAACACGTAAGAGTTCTTTACACTAGAAACAATGGTCCATGAGTGTAAAGAATAAATGAAGGTCTTTTCCAGTTGGGATTGTGCACCAACGTACTCAGATCGGAGTCCCTTTTTCACCAGAAACAAATGGTCCATGGGTGCAAAGGGAGGGGGGCGTATGATCATACTTATCGAAGAAATCCATGCACGTAATAATTGAGCAAGTAACAAGTAAACACACAAGTCCATGATGCGAATTGTAGTTTGTAAATAAAAAATAAAATAAATTGCATTTTTGATAGGATATATATGCTACCCCCAAAATAGTTAAAAAGGGTATAAAGGGGGTGTGAGAAACTCACATTGATGTTGAAGACAAACTTGAAATAAAACCGAAAGCGCGTAAATGAAACCAAAGCAATTGAACTTCACAAACTAGAATTAAAAGTACAAAAATCAATATTAACTAACGACTTATAAAAGTAGATAAATTGGGTTGTCGGGATTTAGAAGTGTTTGAATGTATATTTTATCATTTTATGGTGTTTTGATAATTTAATATTATTGTTAAGTTTTAACGAATTTTAACAAATTGTTAATAAATTATGAATTTAATATTAGTTTAGGTTATGAGATTGAGAATGTTTATGAATTATGAATTCATAAATATAGTTTATAAATATAGTTCATAAATATAGTTTATGAATTTAACAAAGTGTTGGGTTTTGGGTGAAAAATGATAAATATAGTTTATAATAAATTTACTTAACTTAAAATAATTTTTATTTGGTTTATAATGATTTATGAATCAATATATAGTTTATAATAATTAATATAAAGGTTTTATAAATAAAACTATAAAAAAATACATTCCCGGGTTCGAACCCGAGTCCTTATGGACACAACACAGCAGACTAAGCACTGGACCAGCTTAATGTTTTGAGAACAAAATGGAAACAGAAAAATATATAAAATACAAATAGTTCATCATCTTTCTCAACAAAACCCTAGGTTTTCAATTCTCCAGATTCGTTCTAGATTTGTTTGATTTAGGTTAGGGGTTTTGTTAGACGTGTCAAAACAATGAAAACCCACCTATCAATTACCTCTAACGGTGCCGGAATGATAGTGAACGAAGGGTGGCCGGAATCGGATTTTGACGAACGGTTTATGGGATTTAGAGTGTATATTAGATGGAGATGAATATGTGAGCAAGTTTAGATGAACGAGTAGGTTGTATTTATAGCCTCAATTGATCCGTTGGATGTTTAATACGAGTTATTGAGATTTTAATAAAATCCGGCGGTTTGGGTTGGGATTCGGCCGTTGGGGTTGTTATTACGCATAATAGGTATTGATTAAGCATTAAGATGGTGAAGAAACGAGTTTATAACATTAAAATGGGATTAAAATGGCGTTTTGGAGAGATTTTAATGTCGCCGGAATGTTTCTGCCGTCGCCGGAATTTGGCCTCGCCGGAAAAACATGAGGGATGGGGAAGAGAGGGCTGGTTATTATTTAATATTAAATTAAAATTCAGATTTTACACATTCAGCCCCTATACTTTCATATTTCCTTTAAATCATAATTAAACTATCTTTACCATTTGAACCTTGAACTTTAGAATGTTATAACAATAACAAAGAAGTTTATAAGCTTAGGTATTTTTCGTATTATGCCCGAATAGTTCGGGACTCGTTTAAGTACAAAATTAGATTCCGGAGCTTTGTTATTTGTACATAATCAGTAGAGAATAAACGAAATATGATTTAAATCGTCGGGAATATTATTCAAAATATAAACGAACGTTATGAATATATCGAAACATCAAACGTGTCGGTTAACGAACATAATAGAAGTACATAAGATGAAACTTGAAATTTATATTTAAATTTATACATACATTTATAAATAAAACCGAAAATTTAAAACGGGTCGGATTTTCGGGTTTGAAAAGTAACGAATGTTACATACTTGTTGAAAAGCAACCATTTCAAGACCCAAACAATGACTTCGAGTACGAGTCCGAGTGCGAGTGGTGATAGAAGTCAATAAAGCAAATACCAAAGACTAGAGGGAGATTGTTAGGCTAATTTCTAGTTAGTCTTTTGTATTTGTAACATGTATTTGGTTTGTATTTTATTTATTGTATCTTTTGGATGCTTGGCCCTAGGCCATTTGTATTTGTAGCCTATTGGGCCATTTTATACGAAATATGTGCATGAGAATAAACACACTATATTATCATATATTGTGTGTATATCATACACAACTAGAACCCTTTGCAAATCTTATCTTCACAACTTACAAACTATCTTTCTCTCTTCCTCTTGGTAATAATAATCACCAAACAAGATCCGAGATCTCAGTCCTAACTAGTTGTTTCGCCAACTAGTGTAGAGGTTGATTCAAGATACCTAATAATAGTTGTGTGTTGTTAGATCCGGTCAAGAGACCTACATCATGCTATTTTGCTTCTCATTCTAGACTGCCACGTCAACATCACATCATACTTCATTTCACTCTACTGTCTTTCAAAATATCAAAGAAATTGTCACCAATTCACCACTTTCCTCTATTTTTAATAAAATAATAATAATTATATAACTAAAATTAAATTAATATAACTCAAAATTAATTTTATTTTTTTACGTTATTAATATAACAAAAGTAGATAATAAAATTAATTTAATACAACTCAAACTAATTTATTTTTTAAAGATATTAAAGATTACATACGTAAAACATATTATTATTAATATCTCTACTGTATATAAAGCATGAGTTAGGAACCTCTTAAATTTTAAGAGGTACCAAACTCATTGTTTTATATACAATCTACAATGCATACAAAATATGAATATTAAGGGTAATTAAGTCTTTACTCACAAATACAATGTTATAACTTTGGCCCCTCAACTTCACCACCTTTTGTGTAAAATTTAATCATAGTTACACATGTGCCCCCTAATTCAAAACTAACCACCCCACGATTTTTTAACGGTCATAAATTTTTAACACGTTAATATTTTTTCAAAAAAATTACATCATAAAAACGAGCATTTTATTCTCTTTAATTTAAGTATGATATTGCTATAGTTTTTCACTTTTAAAAAGTTAGCATGTGACGCGCTTACCATTTAGAACCGGGTAACATGTCGATTCGGGCGTGCTTGAGTCATTTGTAAAAAGTACATTAGGATCGAAATGAGTCGATACAAAAGTATGGTTAATTTGGTTCGGGTTCGAGTAGAAAGGGGTTAGGTTAGAATGTTGTCGAGTCAGAACGGGTTTAGGGCCAAAACGGGTTGGTTTAAAAAAATGATTGATTTCAAATTACTGTATATTTCAGGTTTGTCTTTTGATTTTTGTTACATGTTACACATATACCGTTGTTTACATGTACCAGGGTCTATAAACACGTGTCCAACACCACGTAACGCACATAACCTAATCTTGGTAAGGGCTCAACCCAACGCCCTACACCGTTAATCGGAATGAATTACACGTGTGGTGTTGGTTAAGCATGTTTTGATGCCGGTAACGTACATTCTCGTCCGGTTACGCGTGTTCAATCGTTGATAATACGCAACTGGCTTTGCACGAGTTACGCATCCAATATTAGGCTACGTGCGCTCTGTCATCAGGTGACGATGTACCGACACGAATTATGCTTTCAATAGAGAGTCGCGTGAGCGCCCCGCTGCATCGCGCGGGCACATAGCTAGTTAATTATAAAAGAATAAACATAGTATTTGTGACATCTGCCCGATCCGACCCGACCCAGGTACCCGTTTCTCTGACCCGATCTCTTTCTTTTATGATTTAATATTTATTTGTACTTATATTTTATTTTTAATAATAATAATATATATTTCCTTCCCGCCTCTTTCTCTCTCTTTCTTTCCGCCGTCCCCTCCCTCTTCCTTCTCTCTTTCCGCCTTCTTTTCCCTCTTGTCGCCGTCCCGCCCTTACGCCTTGTTTCCCTCTTTTTCTTCTAACTCTTTGCTTGTCCTTTGGTTCTTCCCGCCTAAGGATGTCTGCAGCTCCACGCGCCAGACTCCTTTCATGGAAGCCTGCGTGAAGACATCTTGTTCCTGCGATGCGTGAAGAGAACTCTTCTCGCAGCGCGCTAAGAATGCATGTTCTTCCCGCAATGCGCTAAGAATGTATGTTCTTCCCGCGATGCGCTTAGAATTCTAGTTCTTCACGCAGCACGCTAAGGATTTGTGATTCTTCCCGCAGTGCGCTAAGGATTGTTGTGCCAGCCTTCGCGCTCGCGCACTCAGCCTTCCCGCGCTTAACCCTTGATATTCTGTTTATTCTAGCCGTTTGCTTTTGTAAATGTCTTTTCTTCTGAGCTGTTGACCTAACCTATCTAATGTCTGAATAGTTACTTTCGGCGCAGCATGCGTACCAACCCCATTGGTTGGTAGAAAAAGTGACTGACATTATCTTTTGAGATCTGCTTTTCCATGCTTTAACCAGTAACTTTATCTGTCCTCTCCCATGCCTTTTTCTGGATCCTGTCAACCTTTTTCTCTTTTTCCCTGCTGCCATATCTTTTGATATCTCTTGCTTTTGGCATCTTTTACTTTTTGGAGATCTTTTCCCCTTTTCTAGGGATTGTGTTCCCTAGGGTTTCCCTATAAATAATAATGTTATTTTTCTTAACACTGCACACACCAACACTTATTATCTTCCTCTTCCTTGCTCTCTGCCGTTGATCCTCTGCCGTTTCCTTTCTCTTTGCCTTCGTCTTCCTCCCTGTTCTGCCCTGCTTTTCCGGTAATATATATTATATATAATAATTTACTTATTAATTATGCTAACTTATAATCAAGACTTAAATCAAATCATTAAAACAATAATCTTTAATTATAGGTTAACTTGTGCTTGTTTAAAGTTGGTTCTTGCTTTATCTATCATCGCATCTTTATCAAGTGAGTAATCTCGTACCTAATCCCTTTTTGCTTTTAATGTTTTGGGATGTTCATGTGTTCATACAAACTTAGAGTCTTAAACTTGTTTATGAACTTTAGTCGCGCAGTATCCCATGTGTTGAGGACGTAGACTTGGCTGTTTATTTGTATGTGTGGATCATTAACCGTCTTGTCGGTCTATTCCGCAGTTTTCATGGTACCATTAGATGAACACGGGAGAACTATCGTTTATGATTTTCTCTTTTATTTACACATGCACAGTTAGTCTTGTTTGTGAGCTCAATTGTGAGCACTGGCAGTCTTATGAATCTTAGAGTTGGTCCCGATCAGATTACACCCTTGTTGAAAACCAGACATACACATGTTTGCGCGCAGATTTATTGTTATCTATGTATTGTATTAAACTTGATTTCTCACCAACACGCAAGTGTTTGACGTTTATTTTAACACGTTCAGGTTTGCAGTAGCTGTTTTGGAGCTTGTGGACACATAGGAAGTTTTCTTTATTTTGGACCTAGATTAAAATGTATCAAGACAAGTTATTGCTGTTCGAATATTTTGATTTATAATTTATGATGATTTATGTTATCTTATTTATGCTTTGCGCGTGCGCGAATGAATGTATTTATTAAATATTGACACCCAATAGTGTCACGAGTAATGAAACAATATGTGGCGCCCCGATGTATAATCCGCCTTTGGTCGGGGTGTTACAGATTGGTATCAGAGCTCGTTGACTTTAGGATAGGTGGTTAGACGTAACGGCCTAGAATACCTAAGAGTCCCTTCTCGCGCATGAGAGAAATCTCATGTTTGCGCGCTTATTGTTAATTACTCGTTATTTATGAATATGCTCGCGCTTGCGCAGTATATGATTTTATTTCGCGATATTTCGATGAATTTCGATTTTTATTGATTTTTTTTCTTACATATTCGTTTGTTGGGTTTGAAAATCCGAAAAGTCATGGTGATACATGAATAGTTGATTTTCAATTTCCATTTACGATTATGTTCTGAGGTTGGAGACTTGAAAAGTCATGGTGATACATGAATTGTCACTCTCCAATACTCATTTTCTTGTATATTTTATATTGAAGATTGAAAAGTCATGGTGATACATGAATCATCAATCTCCAATACTCGTTTGCTCGTATATTTTAAATTGGGAATTCGGGAAGTCATGGTGATACATGAATTGTCGATTCTTGATTCGAATTTGTTACCTTTATTAAGTCTGCATTTAAAGTCATTTAATCTACTTTAACTTTTGATAGTATCTAACCCTGCGAAACCAAGCTTTATGAGATTATACTTTGCACTAAGACATTAACCAAAATTAAAACTTTTATAGAATGCCTCCGCTATCTCGCCGATTTCAGAGAAGAGAAGCCTCGCGCATGCGTAGACAGCAACGTTCCCAGGAAATGGCCGCCGCAATAGCCCAAGCTTTGAGCCAAAACAATACCAACACCTCTGGTTACAACATTAAGTCCTTTAACGCGGGTAACCCTCCAAAGTTCACAGGTCTTGAAGGAGCCACCGTGATGCTCCAATGGCTCGAAAAGATTGAAAACACTTTCCTCCATACCCAATGCCCCTCAGACAGACGAACCCTATATGCTTCCAGTGTCCTGGAATCCAGAGCGCTTACGTGGTGGAATGGAGTAGCTCATGCGCGTGGCGCAGAAGCTGCTTCCAGCATGCTCTGGGAGGAATTTAAGGAAATTCTTACGCGAGAATTCTGCCCTCCCAACGAAGTTAAGCGCCTGGAGGAGGAATTTTGGAATCTTAAGCAGTACAGCGGTGAAGCGCGCGAGTACGCGACGCGCTTCCATGAACTAAGCCTGCTGGTCCCTCACCTTGTTACCCCTTCACGCCGAGCAATCGAGAAATTCCTTGGGGGTCTCCCCATGGAAATTCAAGATTCTGTATGGGCCAGAAACCCAGTTACCCTCTCTGACGCCATTGAGTTGGCCGCTGTGCTCAGCGACAACCATGTCAGAGCAGGAACCCTGTTCCTGCGGGGAACTGAGAAGACCAAACTCACCAAGACTGTCCCTGAACCAACAGAAACCAAACCTGAACCCTCAAACCGTAACAACCTCAAGCGCAGGCGCAAGGCCTATGCGCTTACCAACCCGCCCATTGTCCAGCAACCCGCATACCAACCTCCAGTTCATGCGCCTAACCCACTGTCAGCCTACCCAACACCTCCTGTAGTCCATAACTATGCCTTAACCAATCCCGCACTCCCTGCCCCGCCAACTAAGAAACCTTACACAGGAAACCATCCCTTTTGCCCAACCTGTAGATTTCACCACCCAACCCAAACCCCGTGTCGACTTTGTACCCGATGTGGCCGTACTGGTCACCATGCAGAAAACTGTAGAGTCCTTCTCGCCAATCCAATTGCGCCAACACCACCAGTCTACCCGCAGAACCCACAACCAACCTACCAAAACCCACGACCCAGATCGTGCTTTAACTGCGGTGATCCCAGTCATTTCCGGAACGCGTGCCCGAGACTGCAAGTGCAAATCACACAAGCGAATCCGGTGAACCAGATTTCAAACCAAGTAACGCGTGGACGAGCTTTTAACATAACCGCGCACCAAGCGCAAGCGAATAATGACGTAGTTAATGGTACATTTTTACTTAACGGATTTTATGCTTCTGTACTTTTTGATACTGGCGCCGATCGAAGTTTTATCTCTCGCGCCTTCGAGCAGAAGCTTGCGCGACCGCGCAACGATTTAAAAGAAGATTTTTCAGTTGAATTGGCTAGCGGTGAAACTGTTTTAATAAACTCTGTGATCAAGGATTGTACGCTTAACCTTAATGAAAACGATTTTCTAATCGATCTCATCCCCATGCCTCTTGGAAGTTTTGATATTATCATTGGTATGGACTGGCTTTCGAAGAATCGCGCCGAAGTTATTTGCGCCAAGAAGATGATTCGCATACCTCGAGAAAATGGTGATCTTCATATCTACGGCGAGAAACCCTCCCGCGGTCTTAAACTTATGTCTTGCGCCGAAGCCCAAAGACTCATGCGGAAGAAGTGTGTTGCATTCTTAGCCCATGTGGTTAAACCTGCTGAAGAGAAGAAGCTTCGCGATATCCCTGTTGTGCGTGATTTCCCTGAAGTTTTTCCTGATGATCTTCCTGGTATCCCTCCCGCTCGTGAAGTCGAGTTTCGTATTGATCTTGTCCCTGGTGCTTCCCCCGTGGCTAAATCTCCTTACCGTCTTGCGCCCGCTGAGATGCAAGAATTGGCAAGCCAACTTCAAGAGTTGACTGCTAAAGGATTCATTCGCCCTAGCTCTTCGCCCTGGGGTGCTCCGGTGTTGTTCGTTAAAAAGAAAGATGGATCGTTTCGCATGTGTATTGATTACCGCGAGTTGAACAAACTCACCATTAAAAACCGGTATCCCTTACCGCGTATTGACGACCTCTTTGATCAACTCCAAGGTGCCTCTTGTTTCTCGAAGATTGATCTCCGCTCTGGCTATCACCAGTTGCGCATCCGCGATGAAGATGTTCCGAAGACTGCTTTTCGAACTCGTTATGGCCATTTTGAATTCTTGGTCATGTCCTTCGGTCTAACCAACGCACCCGCCGTTTTCATGGATCTAATGAACCGGGTGTGTAGGCCTTTCTTGGATAAATTCGTGATTGTGTTTATCGATGATGTTCTGGTGTATTCTAAGACCAAGGCCGAGCACGAGCAACATCTCCGGTTGGTATTGCAAAAGCTTAGAGCTGAACAACTCTATGCTAAGCTTTCCAAGTGTGAATTTTGGTCTGATGAAGTACAGTTTCTTGGTCATGTTGTAAACAAGATGGGTATTCATGTCGACCCATCCAAGATTGAAGCAATCAAGAATTGGATTACGCCATCCTCTCCTTCCGAGATCCGTTCCTTTCTGGGCTTAGCTGGTTATTACCGGCGTTTCATTTCGAACTTCTCAAAGATCGCTTTGCCTTTAACAGCTCTAACGCACAAAGGTAAACAGTATATTTGGGGCTCGAAGCAAGAAGAAGCCTTTCTAACGCTCAAACGTTTGTTGTGTGAAGCTCCTGTTCTTGCGCTACCTGAGGGTAATGATGATTTTGTAGTGTACTGCGATGCCTCCAACCAAGGTCTCGGTTGTGTTCTTATGCAACGAGGCAAGGTTATCGCTTACGCATCAAGGCAACTCAAGGTTCATGAAAAGAATTATACAACTCACGACCTCGAACTAGGTGCAGTTGTTTTTGCCTTGAAGATCTGGAGACACTACCTTTATGGCACTAAGTGTATCCTCTACACTGACCATAAAAGCCTTCAGCATATCTTTGATCAAAAGGAACTTAACATGAGGCAACGCCGATGGAACGAACTCATCAGCGATTACGATTGTGAGATCCGGTATCATCCTGGTAAGGCTAATGTGGTAGCCGACGCGCTCAGCCGAAAACCCTGCCAGCTTAACTGTATTTTGCCGCGCACGCAGCTTCACTTCGCGCCGATTCAAAGCAACCTTGAATCGCGTATTCTTGACGCGCAGCGCGCATCCATCAGTAATGGTAACCTTCGCGCCGAGTTAGCGTGTGGCGCGGAAGCACTCTTTGTCCCTAATCTGAGTGGAATTCTCTGCTATCTCAATCGCATCTGGATTCCCTTTGATGAGAATCTTCGCGCTGATATCCTGAGTGAAGCGCACAAATCTCGGTATTCTATTCATCCTGGCGCTGATAAGATGTACAAGGATTTGCGCATAACTTATTGGTGGCCCGGTATGAAAAAGGATATTGCTGTGTTCGTAGCTAAATGCCTGACTTGTTCTAAAGTAAAAGCTGAACACCAACGCCCATCTGGTTTGCTCGAACAACCAGAAATTCCTACGTGGAAATGGGAATGTGTAGCGATGGACTTTATTACCAAGTTACCTTTGACAGCAAGCAAACATGATAGCATTTGGGTAATAGTGGATCGATTGACTAAGTCTGCTCACTTTCTGCCCATTCGTGAAAACTACCGTGTTGAGCATCTCGCGCAGCTTTATGTCAAGGAAATTGTCTGCCGCCATGGTACTCCTTTGAGCATCATATCCGATCGTGATGGCCGTTTTATATCTCGCTTTTGGAAATCTCTCCAATCTGCGCTAGGAACTCGCTTGGACATGAGTACGGCATATCATCCCCAGACTGACGGTCAGTCTGAGCGAACTATTCAAACTCTTGAGGATATGCTCCGATCTTGTGTTCTTGATTTTGGAGGTAATTGGGATTCGCACCTGCCTTTGATCGAGTTCTCTTATAATAACAGCTATCATTCCAGTATTGGTATGGCCCCATTTGAAGCACTTTACGGTCGTAAGTGCCGCTCCCCGATTTGTTGGAGCGAAGTGGGTGAAACTCAAATCACAGGACCCGAACTTGTTCAAGAGACAACCGATAAAATCGCCAAGATCCGTGATCATCTGCTGACTGCCAGAAGCCGACAGAAGAGTTACGCAGATCGTAGGCAAAAGCCTCTCGAATTTCAAGTTGGTGATCTTGTTCTCCTCAAAGTGTCGCCTTGGAAAGGTGTTGTCCGCTTTGGGAAGAAAGGTAAGCTTGCTCCTCGTTATGTTGGACCATTCAAGATTCTCGCGCGTGTGGGAAAAGTTGCCTACAGACTTGACCTGCCGCCCGCGCTCAGTAATGTGCATCCAACGTTCCATGTATCCAATCTCAAGAAGTGTTTAGCTGACGAGAACCTTCACATTCCACTTGATGAAGTTCAAGTTGATGAATCTATGCATTTCGTTGAGAAGCCTGTTGAGATTATGGATCGCGAGGTTAAGCAAACCAAGCGCAGTCGTATCCCTATTGTTAAAGTTCGCTGGGAGTCCAAGCGCGGAGCCGAGTTTACATGGGAAAGGGAAGATCAAATGAAGATCAAGTACCCGCACCTGTTCTCTGCGCAACCTACTTCGAGATAAATTTCGGGACGAAATTTCTTAAAGTAGGGGAGACTGTGACATCTGCCCGATCCGACCCGACCCAGGTACCCGTTTCTCTGACCCGATCTCTTTCTTTTATGATTTAATATTTATTTGTACTTATATTTTATTTTTAATAATAATAATATATATTTCCTTCCCGCCTCTTTCTCTCTCTTTCTTTCCGCCGTCCCCTCCCTCTTCCTTCTCTCTTTCCGCCTTCTTTTCCCTCTTGTCGCCGTCCCGCCCTTACGCCTTGTTTCCCTCTTTTTCTTCTAACTCTTTGCTTGTCCTTTGGTTCTTCCCGCCTAAGGATGTCTGCAGCTCCACGCGCCAGACTCCTTTCATGGAAGCCTGCGTGAAGACATCTTGTTCCTGCGATGCGTGAAGAGAACTCTTCTCGCAGCGCGCTAAGAATGCATGTTCTTCCCGCAATGCGCTAAGAATGTATGTTCTTCCCGCGATGCGCTTAGAATTCTAGTTCTTCACGCAGCACGCTAAGGATTTGTGATTCTTCCCGCAGTGCGCTAAGGATTGTTGTGCCAGCCTTCGCGCTCGCGCACTCAGCCTTCCCGCGCTTAACCCTTGATATTCTGTTTATTCTAGCCGTTTGCTTTTGTAAATGTCTTTTCTTCTGAGCTGTTGACCTAACCTATCTAATGTCTGAATAGTTACTTTCGGCGCAGCATGCGTACCAACCCCATTGGTTGGTAGAAAAAGTGACTGACATTATCTTTTGAGATCTGCTTTTCCATGCTTTAACCAGTAACTTTATCTGTCCTCTCCCATGCCTTTTTCTGGATCCTGTCAACCTTTTTCTCTTTTTCCCTGCTGCCATATCTTTTGATATCTCTTGCTTTTAGCATCTTTTACTTTTTGGAGATCTTTTCCCCTTTTCTAGGGATTGTGTTCCCTAGGGTTTCCCTATAAATAATAATGTTATTTTTCTTAACACTGCACACACCAACACTTATTATCTTCCTCTTCCTTGCTCTCTGCCGTTGATCCTCTGCCGTTTCCTTTCTCTTTGCCTTCGTCTTCCTCCCTGTTCTGCCCTGCTTTTCCGGTAATATATATTATATATAATAATTTACTTATTAATTATGCTAACTTATAATCAAGACTTAAATCAAATCATTAAAACAATAATCTTTAATTATAGGTTAACTTGTGCTTGTTTAAAGTTGGTTCTTGCTTTATCTATCATCGCATCTTTATCAAGTGAGTAATCTCGTACCTAATCCCTTTTTGCTTTTAATGTTTTGGGATGTTCATGTGTTCATACAAACTTAGAGTCTTAAACTTGTTTATGAACTTTAGTCGCGCAGTATCCCATGTGTTGAGGACGTAGACTTGGCTGTTTATTTGTATGTGTGGATCATTAACCGTCTTGTCGGTCTATTCCGCAGTTTTCATGGTACCATTAGATGAACACGGGAGAACTATCGTTTATGATTTTCTCTTTTATTTACACATGCACAGTTAGTCTTGTTTGTGAGCTCAATTGTGAGCACTGGCAGTCTTATGAATCTTAGAGTTGGTCCCGATCAGATTACACCCTTGTTGAAAACCAGACATACACATGTTGCGCGCAGATTTATTGTTATCTATGTATTGTATTAAACTTGATTTCTCACCAACACGCAAGTGTTTGACGTTTATTTTAACACGTTCAGGTTTGCAGTAGCTGTTTTGGAGCTTGTGGACACATAGGAAGTTTTCTTTATTTTGGACCTAGATTAAAATGTATCAAGACAAGTTATTGCTGTTCGAATATTTTGATTTATAATTTATGATGATTTATGTTATCTTATTTATGCTTTGCGCGTGCGCGAATGAATGTATTTATTAAATATTGACACCCAATAGTGTCACGAGTAATGAAACAATATGTGGCGCCCCGATGTATAATCCGCCTTTGGTCGGGGTGTTACAGTATTAAAGTATATAAAAATAATAACATCCCATGACCCCAACCTAACCCATGTCTTGCACCTTTTCTTTTTCCCATCTTCTCTCAAGCTCCATCTTCTTCTTCTACCTCTTTCTATTTATTTGGCTTTTCATTTTTCATTTTTCAACCTAACTCACAACAGCAGCAACAACAGCAACAGCAACAGCAATAATAATAAAGTCGATCTTTAAACCCCAGCTATGATCTTCATCCATCCGCAAGTGTGTTGTCACTATTGTTAGCAAGCAAGTGGACTAGACTACTTTCATAAAATGTTAGTAACTCTTTACGTACTCATTATTTCCATATGTTAGTTATTCATCTTTACGATTTTTAACTGTTTGATATGTGTTCTCGTTTGGTTGGTGTAATGCTTCCTCTTAAAAAGAATAGGGACTTATATTAGAATTAGATTCACTTTTTTTTATCTTTAATTGTGTGATTAAAAGTCTATATCTAAAACCTTGTTTATGTTGTTCTTAAAAACTAGATCTAAAAGTTTTATTTATTTTGTTCTAAAAGTCTTGGAAAAAACTATTGTTGTGAGTTCTAAAACTTTAATGGAAAACCCTAGATTTGGGTTTGTTTGTTTGTTTGTTTGTTTGTTTTTCATCATTCACTCTCTTTTACGTGATGTTTCAAGTTAAATGAATATGAATTGCAATAAGATTCACCTTTTTTTTCTTTAATTGTGTGACTAATTGTCCAGATCTAAAAGTCTAGGCAAAATCTTTTGTTGTGTACGTGTTCTAAAACTTTAATGGAAAACCCTAGATTTGGGTGTTTTTTTCCATCATTCATGCTCTTTTACGTAAGTGAGTTAACTCATAAAAGATTGATTTTGAATAAACGGGTCTTTGAGGTATGTAAAAGAATATAAATGTGTGAAGGCTTAAATAAACGGAAAGAGTGATGTTAATATGGCAAAATGTTTGTGATAACAAGAATGACAAATCGAGTTACTAGCTAACGTGACTTTAGTACCTCATGATATGAGAATTATATTAATAGTAAGAGACTAGTTATAATTGTGAACAATATATTAACCCAACATATGCTAAATGAAATAACTACGGCTCGTGTTGTGATAATCGGTTGGTAATTTCCAGCCACAAGACTAAGATTAGAAAGGGTAACTTAGTCGCAACATATGAAGTGCAAGCCTAGAAAAGAGCTTTGTCCAATTGTCCGTGAAATAATCGGTTGAGTGTTTGAGATTCATGATTTTTGATTATTAGAACGCTTAAGGAAAAGAATTTGGAACAACAAATTTTCGAACACTAGATCGATCTTACCTATTCTGGAACCGATCTAAAAATTGGTTCCTCTACAACAATCGAACATGAGACTTGAGAATTACAAAAAGGTTAATTTTTTAGTAGAAATTAAAAAAAGAAACTAATCTTAATATGTTTAAATAAATGATAATCAAATTATATTATATATTGTTATAAAACCTTTATATATTCTTTTAAATAATTTGAACTAACTATGATTTACTCCGATTTATAAATCTGCTCCGACAAATAAACCAGTAAGACGACCTGTTCGATATCTAGTCCGCTTAAAAAAATTGATATAACCTAACAATTGTTTATTTTTCTTGGTAGGTATGCGAGCCGAGTAATGGAGAAAGTGGGCTACTTAGAGTCGAATGCCAAAACGAAAGCTTCAGGCGACTTTGAATGTTTTTCGATTTGCATATGGTTATATATTAAAGGCTTCATACCTAAACCAGGCATTGAACTGGGTCATAGGTCGGACCGGGTTCAAAAACCGGACATCCTAATTATTTTTAGAAAATAAATTATATAAGTAATACATAAAATTTGTTTAATATTTGGATTTAGAAATTTTTCATTTAATAATCATAAAGGCAAAAAATAAATAAATAAAATTCAAATCTAATAAAGAGTCAACAAATACCTTAATAAAACGTTAAAAAATAAGCGTATTAATGTAATAGGCTAATAGCAGTAAAAAAATTCATAAGGTACCCACAGATAATGTTTAAAAGCCCCCAACAAAAATACCCAGTTAAGTAAAATCCTACCAGGCCCCTCAAAATTATCCAGAGCATCGAATCATCTATTAGTTTAATTATAGACTTAGAATTGTTGATTTGATTGTAACTTTTTTATTTAAATTTTTATAGGTTAGGCTCCTACGAAATAAGTCTCATATTGCTCTTATGGTCCGACATCTTTATAAACTATAAATTTTCTTTTAAACTCTTTTGGTCCATTTTTAAACTTAGTTAATTGTGTATTCTAAATAAATTGATTAATTTTTGCATAGTTTTCCAACAATAATAGTTGATGGGCCATTCCATTCACCAACGCAATATTACGACAAGTATGGGATCGTATTGCTTATTGGGTTAGTATTGAGGCAACCCTTAATCCCTTATGCTAAGTATAATTAAAAATATTGTCAGGAAAAGTGCAAATAAGTTGAACGAAACCCGCGTCTATTTTTTTCTAGATGACATGGGAACAAAATTCTTTTCAGTGGTTTAAAGATACCATAAACGAAGTGACGGAAATGGATCGTCATGACAATGTAGAAGTTAACTATTACTGCAGTGTTGTTTACGAGGAAGGCAATGCAAGGCCTGCACTAATCAGCGTGCTCCAATCGTTGAGATTAGCCAAAAAAAAGGCATGGATGCCATTTCGGACACTCCTATTAAGTCACACTTTGCCAAAAACCAAAATGGTGGACTGCTTATGAATGAATTGCTCTTAGGCACACGGGTTCAAGAATAAGAATAGGTTAGTCTTGTTACTAACTTATTCTCTTTTTCTTTCTTTTAACTACGTAAAGTAAAATTGGCTCGTTTTGATGGGTTGGGTCATGGATTGAAATGGGCATAGTTGTATAACTTTTGTATGGTACACATTTGCAGGGGGGTTCTACTGTGGGCCACCGGCACTATCAAAGGAGCTAAAACAATTATTGGCTTTAGATTTCTTATAAAATGCGTCAACCAAATTTACCTATCACAAAGAGAACTTCTAAGAAATTAAAACAACTCAAACCTTTAGAATCATATATCCCTCTCATCCCACCGAACCCACCCCACCCTCATGTGTACGCAGATATGAAGGTCAAGGCTATTAGAACAAAGATTAAAAGATATGATTGGACCTTTTGAAGATATCAATAATCTTATATCTTTATCTACAAGTTATTTTAAATTACCTATATGTTTCTTAGTCTAATTATGTTTCCTAGTTTATCTTGAATTTTTGTTTCCTTTAATACCCTTGGATTGTTTAATAATAACTGAAAATTTATTTGGTCATTCGTCTTCTTTATCTTGTATTTTTTTTAGATTTGCGGTTGTCTCGAATAAACCATATTAGTAATCCAATAAAACCTTTTGACTATTTCTTGTTTGGTGTATCCACTTATGCTACTCAATGTTTTAAAAACCAGTATTTTATTTGTACCGGATTGGACTAAAAAATGGTACAACCGGTTGAAACGGGAGGTTCAACCGGTTGAATAGTTTACCTTATAATTGCCTATATATGTAACTTTAATATAAAAATAACCTAAAACTAAATGATTTCTATAACAAAAAATAATCCAAATGTTAATCCATTTAAAAAATAATGCAAAAGCACTCAATTTTAAAAAATAGTTTTAAAGTTTACACGTTTGAATGTTAATTGTTGGGTTAAAGGTAATTTTGAAAAAATATGGGTCACAAATATAAAAAATTTCTCAGGCTTAAAAACCAGTTTATGGGTAAAAACCGGTATATTGGACAAAAACCGCCGGTAGGATGTTCTAGCAAATCGGTCAAAAATACGGGACTTAAAATACCGGTCTATTGTGCGAAATCCGGTTTAACCGGTTCAACCGGCCGGTTTGAACCGGTTTTTAAAACACTGATGCTACTCATCTCATAGACAGCACACAAATCGGCCAATACGATCCATATCCTTAGTAAAAAAATCCTTAATAAAAATATAAAATCACATAAACTCTTCATTGCATAAAACTAAAAAGTTTACTATGATTAGAGAAGGGTAAACAGTCCATAAGAGTTTGAACAATATCGGTGGTCATGAGCACGCTTGCAGAAACAGAAACATTGTTTCTCATTTACTGTGTTTTGAGTTTATGTATAGATTGAAAAATGTACCACTTGCGGGTTATTTTTGTAGGGATTATGATGGGGTTCACATGATACTTTTCATCCAGAAGCTTATCTATTTACAATTAGCAAGTCAATAATGATTAGAAAGTTATGTTAATTTAGTAATAGTTTAATATTCGAGTAGAATGGTTTACGAGATTTTAAATTGTTTAATGTGTTTAAGTCCTACTAGTTGTTATTAATTTTAGAGTAAAGTGTCATTTTAATTCTTGTGGTTTGACAAATTATACGAATTTAGTCTAAAAAGTTTATTTTTTGTATATGGACCCTCCACATTTCCAGTTCTTGCCAATTACATCCAAATCACTAACCCGTTAAATTTTATCATTAAGTCAGGGGTAGACATGCCTTTTCACTATTTCTTTATTATAATACTTATTTCAGTGAACTGCGGTTTTCGTCCTTCTGGTTTGTCCAAATATGCGGTTTTAGTCAAATAGTTTTAAGTTTGCAATTTTCTTTCCTAAGGTTTCATTTCACTTGCAGTTAAACTCGAATTCCCTAATCTCGTTAAGTTTTGGTTGTTAAACCCATCAGTGTGTCCTTCACGGGGCAATTTTGTTCCTTCTTTTTTTCCCTTTTTCCCCAAATACACTCCAGCCTCTCACGTGAGGGGATTGCGAATTAAGGTTGAGGTTTATTTGGAGAGAATAAAGACAAAATTGATCGTCACATGAGGGGCACGCAAATGGGTTAACGACAAGACCTAACAAGGTTAATAAATTCGGGTTTAATTGCAAGTGAAATGAAACCATAAGGAATAAAATTGCAAATTTGAAACTACTAGACTAAAACTGCAGATTTTGACAAACTAGAGGACGAAAACCGCAGTTTACTTAAATAAGTATTATAATAAAGAAATAGTGAAAAGACATGCCTACCCTGACTTAACGATAAAATTTAACGGTGTTAGTGATTTGGATGTAATTGGCAAAGAACTGGGAAACGTGGAGGGTCCATATGCAAAAAATAAACTTTTTGGACAAAATTCGCATTATTTGCCAAACCATAAGGACTAAAATGACACTTTACTCTTAATTTTATATATAACTTGTTTGGCCGTTAGAGATATAACATAACCTATATAGATTTTTTAATAAACCGGTCAAATTGGTCTCTAGCTTTATTTATGTCTGTGTATTCTCTTCGGGATATTATCAAGACAATAATAAATACGAGACAATAATCTGCATTTTTTTTCAACTAGATGGGTAACAACAAATCCTGATGGGAAAATATAGTCTAGCATTCTAAGGCTATGTGCAAAGGGCGCCGATTTAGACGATTTTTGGGCGCGAAGGGGCTGCGAACACCGCCCCCGGCGATAAGTGGGCGATTTGGGGTGGTGGCGAGGTGATATTATCGCCTGGAATTATTATTATTATTATTATTATTATTATTATTATTATTATTATTATTATTATTATTATTATTATTATTATTATTATTATTATATGTATGTGAGTGTATATATATATGTATATGTATATGTATATATGTTGTGTGTGTGTATATATGTATATGTATATGTATATATGTTGTGTGTGTGTGTATATATGTATATGCAAAATGAATCCTAGAAACAACCCGAACCAACCGAACCACCCATTCCCTCCTTTCGGTCAACACCATGGTTCGCAAAACCAACCGAACGTGAACTTACAATGGAACCCGATGAACCTAAACCAACCGAGCTATCCGTTTCAATTTCTCGACCCGAACCTAAATATGTACGCCAACCGAGCTATATGTTCTTTTATATTTTTAGTTATGTATTTTTTTAGTTATGTCTTTCTTTTGTATTTCTTTTTAATTTTAATGCATTTTTATTTAATTATTTGAAGAAATTGGTTTTTATTTGATTAGTTTAATTATAAAAAGAAAATAATAAAAAAAGATACTATGAGCCAAACTTGTAGCCCCTACATCATTACACCCCAAAAACAAATTCGCCCCTTTTGTTGACTTGACATCACGTGTCACAATTCGCCCTCATTTATAGCCCCTCCACTACACAAAGCCTTAGAGACTAAAATAAAACAGTCAATGCGAAACATGTGACTGGTTCAGGATTCCTGCAAGAAAAATAAGGTTTTTCATGTTTCTTTGCTTTTCCTATCAACCATGCATCCATCAATTCATCACACATCAAAATGGATATATAGGCTATAAAGTGGGTACTAGCTAGTACTACACCATCTTCCTTTAAATTTAAACATTACTTTAAAACGATATTTTAAAATGATATTAAAGATGATTTTCTTAACAGCCAATATATTGAAGAGGTTATGTTAACTTGTAATTTGACATGTAAATTAGCTAAACCGCACACGAGCTAATTGAGATTGGTTCGAAAAAAATCGAATCGAGCCGAGCTTAAACGAGTTCGAGCCCGAGCTTTACTTATTAAGCTCAAGCCAGCTCGCGAACCTAAATGAGCCTATTATTTATATAACTTTTATATAGTATGCTTAATATGTATATTTATTTAATAATTATAATTGCACATAAAAATATGTTAAATATAATTAAAAAATACATATTGTGTTATATATATAAAATCACAACTAGATCAGCCCTTGCCATCATGGACTCTCAATTAAGAACCCTTTTGCCGTGTCCCAACGACAATGGAATGAGGTGCACCTGCATATTTAGCAAAATTAATTACTTGCAGAAACCAAAACTTTATGAATATTTTTTACTCTCCACCGACCACATCTTTCATCTCTCCAAGACTTCAACAACCTTACTGTCACCCACTCCGGTCGTTGCCTCTTATAAGTTATAGGCTTGAAGTAGTTTTGGTGTTCACACTGCTGTTGTATCCCACCATTTGCCGGAAAATAATTCTGATGACCCCATTCTTCGTTTAATAAATCCAGACAACTCGTAGTGGGTGCAAGTGGACTAGACAACCTTCATAAAATATCGTAATTAACTCTTTACTCTTATTATTGTACGTCTTATGTTAGTTATTCAGCTTTACAATTGTTTAGGATACATGTGATGTTTGGTAAATGAATATAGACTTTTTCTTCTTTAATTGTGTGACTAATTGTCCAGATCTAAAACCTTGTTTATGTTATTCATAAAAATTAGATCTAAAAGTCAAAACCTATTGTTGTGTACGTGTTCTAAAACTTTAATGGAAAACCCTAGATTTGACATGTAGAATATTATTGTTTTAACGCGTTATCTTATTACTTGCTGTCATTCAGGATAAAATATTTTGCAAGTCTATTATGGCTGAATATGCAACTACGAAGAATATAGGAAAACCCGTATACGAGTTGTTGCCATCACTTCTTGTTTTCCGCTCTAAGTTGGTTTTCAATGGTGATACTTTTCCTGGAGACAATGTCACCAGCAAAAGAAGCCGAACAATTGGTGGCACACTCTGTCATTATTAAATTTTTAGGTATTTTGCAAATCTTAATACCATGTTTTCCATGAGTGGCTTGCTTTTATATCATATATTTTATGTTAATTTCAGTTTCGGAAGCTGCACTGACATGGCGGACATAGTTAACTCCATGTTCAGACAATATTGGAAAATATCACAGTATTTAGATGGTTCAAAATTAAGTAAGTAAAATCCTACTAGGCCCCTCAAAATTATCCAGAGCAACGATTAGTTTGATTATAGACTTAGAATCATTGATTTGATTGTAACTTTTTTATATAAATTTTTATAGGTTAGGCTTCTACGAAATATGTCTCAAGTTGTCATCTTTATAAACTATAAATTTCTTTTGAACTCTTTTAATCCATTTTGAAACTTGGTTAATTGTGTATTCTAAATAAATTGATTAATTTTTGCACGGTTTTCCAACAATAATAGTTGATGGGCCATTCGGTTCACCAGCATAAGATTACGACAAGTATGAAATCGTATTGCTTATTGGGTTGGGTGTTGGGGCAACCCCTATGTTAAGTATAATTAAAGATATTGCAAGAAGTACAAATAAGTTGAACAAAACTGGCGTCTCTTTTTCTGGGTGACATGGGAACAAAATTGTTTTCAGTGATTTAAAGATACCATGAATGAAGTGACGGAAATGGATCGTCATGGCAGTGTAGAAGTTAACTATTACTGCAGTGCTGTTTATGAGGAAGGCAATGCAAGGTATGCACTAATCAATGTGCTCCTATCGTTGAGCTTAGCCAAAAACGGTGTGATGTCATTTCAGGCACTCCTACTAAGTCACAGTTTGCCAAACCAAATCGGCGCACTGTTTATGAATAAATTGCTCTTAGTCACACGGGTTCAAGAATAGGTTAGTCCTATCGCTAATTCATTCTCATTTTCTTTCTTTTAACTATGTAAAGTAAAAGTTGCCCGTTTTGGTGGGCCAGTCATGGGTTGAAACATACCTAATTGTATAATTTTTTTATTGTACACATTTGCAGGGGGTATTCATTCTACTATGGACCACCGAAACTATCAAAGGAGCTAAAACACTTGTCACAAGATTTCTCACAACACACGTTAACCAAATCTACCTATCACAAAGAGAACTTCTAACAAGTTGAAACAATTCAAACATTTAGAATCATATATCCACCCCACCCCACCCCACCCCACCCTCATGTGTACACAGATATGAAGGTCAAGGCTAATGGAACAAATATTAAAAGATATGATTGAATCCTTTTACAATATATCAATAATCTTATATCTTATTTACAAGTTATTTTAAATTACATATATGTTTCTTAGTTTAGTTATGTTTTCTATTTTATTTTAAATTCTTGTTTCCTTTAATACCCTGAACCTTTTAATAATAAGAAGAGAAAATTTATTTGGTCATTCGTCATCTTGTATTTTCGGAAGATTTGTGATTGTCTCAAATAAACCGTATCAGTAATCCAATAAAACCTTTTGACTATTTCTTCTTGTTTGGTGTATCCTTAATAATATTAAATAATAAAATGAACTCTTCATTGCATAAAACTAAAAAGTTTACATCATGAGCACGCTTGCAGAAACATATAAAAGAACCAATAGACATACAAACCACGATACTTAAGTTTCCGGTTCAGAGAACGATGTCATCAAATGTCGATTTATTTATTGCATCTGTCAGTTCATCGATTTCTCGACTAGTTCAAAGGGCATCTTGTCCAAAATAAGTTGAAGAGCATTGGAATGAGAAAAAAAGGTGGTGCCACAAATGGAATGGAAATATAATAAAAAGTTACCAATTCAGTCACAAAGTCTATTCCTTCTTTCACCTTGAGGCTCATGATCTTGAACTTCACCTTGCTTCTTTGATCCGAGTATCCGACTGTTTTTCATTCTTATCCGGTAGCTCAACAAACTTGAAAGCTGTTATCAATTTATGTTAGTCAATTAACCATACATATGTTGTTTGAATCTAAAGGATTTGAAACAGAAAATACAACAAGATAGTTCATTTCCTGATGTCATTTCATAAATCAATTGGCTTAAAAATTGAAGTTAAATTGTTTGAAAATTAAGATACCTTGAAAGCAACATGAGAATTGCTACGGTTCTTAATCCGAACTCAGTGGTGGATCTAGAAAATTTTCTCACAGGGTCGGGAATTTTTATGGTTGGTACTAATACAACTATCGGGTCGGGTCGAATCGGGTCGAGTCAGGTCATATATATAAAAAAAAAAGATTACCAAACAAAATATTAGATAACAAATATATTAAAGTTGTTTCTCTACGAGTTTTCATTTTTTGAAATCTAACCATTAATCATCTACTTTAACATTGACAAACAAGTCTTTCTCAATGTAACAAATACAATTGTCGCTTAAATTTTCATCACCCATTCGATTACGCAAATCGGATTTCACATACTTCATCGCCGAAAAGGATCTTTCAACGGTTGCGGTTGCAACGGGTAATACGAGAGCTAAACCATTCAAGTTTGAACCAATGCAAAGGAATGATGTTTCTTTGTTTGAACCATCAATTGAACAAGACTTGCTAAACCATTCAAGTTTTTAAATCGTTTATCTCCTTTCAAATTATCGATGTATGTCGCGAGTTCAACCGGGAGTCTTCTTTTATCACTTTTATCAAAATCATATGGGTACAACTCGACTAATCGTAATATTTTTGGAATATAAAATGCCCGAAAATTATCACAAGGAGTCAAACAACTCAACGAAACAAGTAAGTCGGATGTTACCCCAAATTCCCCCAATTTTTTTACATAGTAGTCTAAATAGCATAAACCTTAAATCTAAAAGCCAAACTAAATTAGACATAAATTAAATGTATTATGTTGTACCTGGAAGGCTGAAAACAATTTTAGTGGACGTGAGGGTTGTTGCCTGTTGGAAACTTGGAAACAAGTTGTAGTGCAGTAGTGGACGTGATATTGTGTGAGAAGATAAGGTGTCAGGGTGAGTGACTGAGTGCGCCCCTGGTCGGAATTTCCGATTCCGGCAAGTGGTGAGATGAAAGGACGAAGTGAGGCAGCAAAGGCAGTAAAAAAATAAATTTTAGAAGTTAAAATGGGATTTTGGGTTTTGGGCTAAAAATTGAGTAGGGTTTGAATTGGGTTTTGAACTTAAAAATTGGATTGGATATTGGACTAATGGACTTGTTAATATTAACGACAAATTTAATAAGAAAAATTGTTTATATAACGTTTATATAATTATGTTTATAAAATTGTCATTGTATTTTTTTGTTAGGGTTAGTTTCAAAATCTCCTGGGGTTATCTTGAAATTATACAGGGTACGGCTTTAAAGTTTTACATGGGTCGGTGCCAAAATTTTATAGGGGTCGGTCGGGAATTTTTCGGCATATTAACACTGATTTTTTTTTTCACAGAAGACGGGGGACACCCGTCACTTATGAGTGGCTACGCCCCTGATCCGAACAGCACTCCTCACCTGTTTACCAGGATCATTTGCAACACCAAAAACCATAGCAAGCAATCATATCATTGTAATTTGACATGTAAATTAGTCAAACCGCACGCGAGCTACTTGAGATTGGTTCAAAAAAACTTGAATCGAGCCGAGCTTAAACGAGTTCGAGACCGAGCTTTACTTATCGAGATCAAGCCGGCTCGCAAACCTAAATGAGTCTATTATTTATATAACATTTATATAGTATGCTTAATATATATTTATTTAATAATTATAATTATACCTAAAAATATGTTAAATATAATTAAATAATACATATTGTGTTATATATATAAAATTACAACTAAACCAGCCCTTGCCATCTTGAACTCTCAATTAAGAACACTTTTGCTATTGCTGCTACTAGAGGTGGACAAATAAACCAGTTAACCGAATTAACTGGAAAATCGAATCGAAATCGAACCGATTTAAAACCAGTTATATAGAAACCAGTTTGGAACCAACTGAAACCGTAGGTTCGGAACCTATTTGTATTTTTCTCCACCTAAACCGTTAACCGAACCGAGGGTGTGACAAAACCGATCAAAACCCGAAGTGAAACCGGTTGTAGGACCGGTTTCAACCCGAACCGAAACCAATCATATGTCGGTTTTGACTTTTGTTGACCAAACATAATCTAAGTCGTTAGATTAACTAATAAATTGGTCAAATTCATCTCCAGGCTTACTTTTGTCTATTCTCCGCGGGAAATACCAGACAATAGTTTGCGTTTTCTTAACCTTTTTTTGACGGCCAACAAACATAGTTAGCCTAGGTACTCAGTATGAGGTGACCCAATGGCAAAAGCCCACCGCCATCTGGCCCAACCTAGTTGTACGGAGCCCTTAGGCGTCTTCATGTTATCTCCAGCTCCGGGGAAGACCCACTCGCGTGAAGACCCACTGGTGGTAAAACTCGGACGCCCTCAGAATCGAACTGGAGATCACAAAGATCCAAATCTTCCTTCATGTCTCCCAAAATGTTGTAAGCAAGGATTGAACTTGGGTCTCAATTTCCTACCACTACACTACATATCAAAAACATTGAAGTAGCAAATCCAGTTGGGAATTCTTTTTCAGGTTCCAAAATCTATGTATAACTCTAAAATGTTGAGTTTTGATTAAAGTACAAAAGGGTTAGCCAACTAGCACATGCTAATAACGTCAAATAAGTTATCAAAGTTTGTTTGTATAAGAATATAAGATCATGCATAGTTAAATCTAGGTAACCCCAGGTATTTTACGTCATGCGACGCTTAGTCAAAATTTCAAAGTTTTGCAAAAAAACAAGTGTAGTAGAAAATACACATAACTCTCCACAATCCTTTTTTATTCCTCCACTCTCTCGCTATCTCTCACATAACTCTCCTCAAAACACGGGCCATTGCAAGTTATGTACGTAATGTCACCCAAAATGCCACTCAAAACATCACCCATAATTTCTAGGGGCAGTGTTCCCATACATTAAAATGGTTGCTATGGGCGCCTTTGGGGGGGCATCATTGGGCATCGATGCCCCTACACACCGCAAAGGGGGGCATTTGGGGGGGGGGACCTTGGAACGCCGGCCGCCGGGCACGCTTGAGCATTATTGGTAGGCCCTCTCTCTCTCTCCATACATACATGCATGCATGCATACATACATACATACATAATGGGCCGCCCAAAGGGCTTTAAACCACAGCGAGACATTGTTGGGGCATCGACGCCCCCGGTACTCACATGGCGCTGACGTGACACTGTGAAAGGGCATCGATGCCCCTTACCATAGAGACCAATCTTATGGCTTCAAAACGTCACAATAAGGCCACCACTACGAATGGTCTAAGGGCAAGATGGATGATCATTTAAGATACCTAATACCCACTAATGCTATAATATCATTTACATCATATACTACCCTAAAATCATTTAAACAATAGGCAACATTGCTCTCTCTTCCTCTCTCTCCCCCTCCCCCCTCCACTAAAACAATTATTATTATATAATACAATTTAGAAATTTGGTGTCGTCAAGCCCTAATTGGGCCACTTGGCGGCACTATATTGGCCAAGGTATTTTGTTTTTTGTTTCTTTTTTTCATTTTACTTCTAGTATTGTAACAAAAACCGACTGAATATCAACTTTTTTATAGTTCTGGTATCGTAATGAGCGTGATAGAAACAAACCAAATTCGCGTAGACTCACCGCATTTTATTTTAGTTATGATACTGTGACGAATGTAACGAAAACCACCGAATGCCAATTGTATTTGTGTTTTTTTTTGTTTTTAGTTCTGGTAAAATAACGTCGTGACGAAAACTGGCCAAATTTGCGTAGACTCACAGCCTCAACATCCGGGTTCGACAACGCTCGAGTCTAATCAACGCCCGAGTTTTACCTGCAACGGTGGTTCACCTCCATTTTTATAGACTTTTTTGTTTTGTTTCTTTTTTTTAGTTCTGGTATCATAATGCATCTAACCGAAACCAATCGAATTCATGCCAAATCAACTCCTCAACGCTCCGGACCGACAGCGCTTGTGTTTTATCACCGCGCATGTGTTGCGCCGGGTAAAACACTAGTTAGCTTATAATTTTAATTATTCATTAATTCGGCGAACATTTTTATTTTAGCTCCAAGTTTGAGAGCGCGGTGGTATAACACACGAAGGTCGCTGTTCAAAAGAAATGTTTATGTATACACATAATATCTGATTTTAAACTTTCATTTTATAAAAATTTGAAAGCTACCACTTATTTTTCTAAATGCTACTAAGTTATTATCATGTACGTTATATTCAACTGAAAGTTGTTTCTTATACAAAAAATTTGAAGGAAAAAAAGAGTAATGTTCGAAAACTGGCTCGATATCACTCAAAAAATAATCGGAAAATGTTTGTTTGATTTTGGCTCGGTGTGGCTCATGAACAGCGCTACTTGTTCAATTCGTTGATGTTTAGTTATATTAAAAACTATGTAGTTAAAAAAACCCAAAAATATTGTAGCACACTTCTATATATGGTTCGTTAGCATTTTCTCTTATCAAGGAATTCCACCAGATCAATGGCCCGCCTTGAATGATCGACGTCATGATGATAAAAAACTTCACACCTCCCGTTCTTCATACATTTTTCAATATGAAAGATTGTGAAGCACATTGAATCATCTCGTCTTCATACTTTCAAGCACGTACTACCAAAAGCAGCACACCCGCTACGAGAATCAATCTTTGTGTGCCTGCAAAAGGACCTAATCATGTAATTTAACTTGTTATCAGATAACTACAACCATACTTCCTGTTGTATGGTTGCAAAAAGGCAGTTAATTTAGGCATGCTCATGTTGAAACCGGTTATTTTAGTGATGGTTGAAACAATTGTAAAACCACGAAATCCGTGAAAACGCCCCCTCACCCCAAAATCAAAGTGTGGTGTCCAAGTTTAGGGCCGGCCAAGGAAGTGTGTTTCATAGGTGCATCCGTGGCCCATGTCCCACTCCTTTTGTAATAACTAATTATGTAGAAAGAATTTACTCAAATTAACTTAAGATTATGATATTGGAAAATTATATCGATTCTTAAAAAACAAGAGTTAAGTGTTATCTTAGTACATGTGATTTGTTTAAGAATACATCACAGTTAATTTTATATTATAATTTTTAATTAATTTTGTTAAAAAAATGGTTGTTTTAATGATTTTCATAAAGTTTAATTAAAAAATTTTTGACCGACAACTTTCTTGTATATTAAGCCATCAAACTTTCCCGTTTGGAAAGCCCGGTTGTCCCACTATAACCAAACTATTTTGTCTTAAACGGGTCCACGCTGACTTTAGAGTTTGTCTTGGACATTACTCTGTGAAATCATACCGTTAAGAGCAGAACTTTCAGGCGTTACACGCGACGGGACTAAAACCTGGACGGTATTGGGATTCAAACTGACAATCTCGCAAGACATAACTCAAATCTTTCATTACTCTGCTATAAATAACACAAGTGTGTAATGAAGTTGGGTATCCATAAATTCATAAAGTTTATTTAATTATTTTAAAAAAAAAGTGTATTTGGTGGCCATTGAAGGTTTACAAGTAGGTGACGTTATTAAATGCGTAATTATGTAAGTGAGCAGCTAGTTGAACTACATTGTACGTTTACAAGTCACTTTTCTCACATGGCACAGTATTGGTTTTTATGGCTTTGCAGAAACATCACGTGGCGCAGACCTACAATATTGGTTTTGACCATTGTACAAATCATGAGACTCTTTTTCATTTCTCATAAATAACTTCACCATCGCACTTTTCTCACTATCAATTTTCATTTCAACCTTCACAATGTCGAAATCCAAGCCATTACTGCCCCAGTTGTGGCCACTCTTAATTCATACTACTATTGATCAACCTGTCCGCCACTTGCTGGAATATTAACAAGTGGACTAGACTACTTTCATAAAATAATTGAACTGACGGTGATTCAAATAACCGAACTATCCGAAACATTAATTTTTTTTTAATATATAACAAATAGCAACAGCATGTGTCTATGTGATATGAAAACCCTAATCCTTTCAAAAACACACCACTCTCATTTCTCATATCATATCGCAGCCTCTGTTCTCTTCATTGACCGTCGGCGTCGACCACGGGCATCTGAATCCACTTCACAGATCCAGCCTCCACTCCACTCTCTTCCCGATAAGGTTGGTAGATTTTCATATTTGCAGGTTATATTTGTTGTTAGCATGGAATATTGGAAGTTGGAAACTTGGAACTATGAAGTGGTGATTTGGAAGATTGATTTGAATTCTCAAGATGTTTGTTGTGTTTGTTACTTTATTTTGAACAAAATTGTGTGTTATTTGGATTTTTCTTGTTTTGTTTGTTGGATTTGAAAGAATTGAGATGATCCGATGTTGTATGGATTTATTATTTAAAGCTGAGTTTTTTTTCCTTAATATTTTCGGATATCCGAAATTTTGAATTCGAAATTGGATAGTGAAAACCACTATTCGAAATGTTCGGACATCCGGTTACGAACGGCCCTAATTTTAGCCATTATTCACTATGTCCAACCCAAAAGTGTGTAAAAGCTTATTCAAGGCTTCAACCCAAACGAATTAGGGTCACCAAAAACATTTGGGCCTTTATTCAATAGGTCCAAATCACTACCCTCACGGCCTCACTAATCTCTTAAACGTCATAAATCATAATAACACTCTCCGTCTCTCGTAATTAGGGCTGTTCACGAGCCGAACCGAGCGAAGGCTTGCTCGTTGCTTGGCTTGTTTAAAATCGAATCGAATCGAACGGCCGAAATTCGAACCGAGCCAAAATCGAATCGAGCATTTTTCGATCGAACATCGAGCGATTTCGAGCATTATTTATTTCTTTTTCGCTTTAAAGTTTTCAATAAAAAAACAAGTTTAAGGTTGTAAATTATATATTTTATAAATAAATTAGTAGTTTTGTAGACAAACGTGTAACAAATTGTAATTTTTAATTAAAAGTAAGTTTGAAGTGAGATAAAATGATCATGTAAACACATTTCTAGTATTCTAAAAACTTGAAGAGAAAAAATAAAACTATAAAATTGACGAAGTAGGAAAAATTTTAAGGGGTTAAAAAAAATTTAAGCTTATATTTATGTGTTTTGTCTATATATTTATACATTTGTTCATATATAATTATATATAAAATAAATTAAAAATATTCGAGCCGAACCGAACCGAGCAGACCTTCCCTCGTTGCTTGGCTCGTTTGCAAACCGAACCGAGCAGAGCGGCTCGTTTACAAACGAGCGAGCATTTTCCGAGCAATCGACGAGCGAGTTCGAACGACGAGCGGTTTGGACGGCCCTACTCGTAATACATTCTCTACTTATGGTACTCTAACGATACTCTCTTTATAATTCTTAGATTTAGAAGATAGTTGATAGTGTTGGGCAAGCAGGGGGGACGCCATGTAGGATTCCAACTTGAAATTAAGTTCGCAGGCCGGACCATGTTTAAGTATTTGTTTATTTCTCGTTCCATGGCTTTTTTTAGGAAAAAATATTACTTTTAATCTTCAGTCTATCCAAATTTTGTGTTACTCATTTTAGTTTGTCTTTAATAAGTAATATATGAAAACTTTAAAAAAAATAAAAATGTAATAATAATAATTATCTATCATCTAACATTTTTCAGATTGTAATTTTGATTTTAAAGATACAATCGGTTTGGACAAGCAAAAAAATACCCGTTTAACTTTAATGCATGTTTGTACCATGGTGAGAAAGATGGTCTCAGTTTGATTTTTTAGAGCGCACTCGGTTTTTGTCTTATCGTGTGTTACATTAGAGAGTTACATTTTTGTTATGACACTACAGGTGTCAAGTGACAGTTGACGGTACGGTTTTCCGAAGGAACGCCCAAGCCAAAATCTAAAGCCAGTACACAACATGGTCTGCTCAAAGTGGGGCAAAAACTTCAAGGAATTCCACCAGATCAATGGCCCGCCTTGAGTAATCGACGCCATGATGATAAAAAACTTCACACCTCCCGTTCTTCATACATTTCCAATATGAAAGATTGCGTAGTACATTGAATCATCTCGTCTTCTTACTTTCAAGCACGTACTACCAAAAGCAGCACACATGCTGCAAGAATCAATCTTTGTGTGCCTGCAAATTAAGGACCAGATCATGTAAGTTAACTTGTTATCAAATAACTACAACCATGCTTCCTGTTGTATATCTAGAGGTTGCAAAAAGGCAGTTTAGGCGTGTTCATGTTGAAACCGGTCATTTTAGTGATGGTTTAGACAATTGTGAAACCTTGAAATCCGTCGAAATTCAAGCCATTACTGCCCCAGTTGTGGTCACTCTTCATCCTGCTGTTGATCCGCCAGTCCGCCACTTGCTGGAAAATAATTCAGATCACTCCATAGACAAACTAGACTAGAATACAGCATGCAATAGTTTGTTGCTGTTATCACTTTTTATTAATAGAAAGTAAATGTGTAGAAAAGATGTAAATGTGTTTGGTGTGTCAACAGCTACCCATAAATCCATAATGTAAGGGGTTACAAATGGAACCTTTTTTTCCTCATTCAACTTTTAAACAGAAGCTAAGGAGTTTTAACTCAACTATGTAGTTAAACTTGAGACTCAACTATTGCGGTCTATACCGCTCGTCGCTCGATTGTAAACGAGCCGCTCTGTTCGGTTTGGTTTGTAAACGAGCCAAGAAATGAGCAAATGTTTGTTCGGTTCGGTTCGAATATTTTTAATTTATTTTATATATAATTTATATATGAATAAATATATAAATATATAGACTACACACATAAAATATAAGTATGCAATTTTTTAAACCATTTTAAAACTTTCTTATCCCATCAATTTTATAGTTTTATTTGTTACATTCAAGTTCTGATAAAAATATTAGAAATTTGTTTACATGTTATCTCACTTTAAACTTTTTTCTCCTAAAAAAATTACAACATATTACATGTTTTTCAAAAAACTACTAATTTGTTCACAAATACATATTTTTTACAACATTCAAACGTGTGTCTTATTGAAAAAATAAATAAATAACGCTCGATATCGCTCGATGTTTGATCAAAAAATGTCATATTCGATTTTGGTTCATTTCGATTTCTGCTCGATTCGATTTTCAGTCGTTGGGTTTAATTCAGTTGTAAACGAGCCAAGCAACGAGCAAGCCTTCGCTCGGTTCAGCTTAGCTCGTGAACAGCCCTAGACTCTACTAAGAAAGAACTTTAAGAAAAACGTTTTCATAACCCCACGACAATGGTGATTGCATTTCACCATTGTGTGTATGTGTTTTAGATGTGCAAAGCAAACTTTTTATTGATTTATTAAGTTGCTCGATATAAATGGTGACCAGTGATCGTGCGTTGGTGGGTGATGAAGTATGAGAATCACTAATGTTGTAATAAAAATAATTAAGTCGTGGTATAGTGCGACGTATTCTCTCATGTCACCCAGGAGACTGTGATTTGATCTTTGTCAACAACGGGTTTTTTTATGTTTCTTTTTTCACATGTGCATTAATTTGAGGATTTTTTTTAGATCAATATAAAACCCGCTACCAAACAAACTCGTGTTATATCAATATATTTATATATGTGTATGCATATATTTTGATACATATATAGGAGCTACTTAGTTGGTTAAAAAATGTTATAATTAAAAAAAAAAACAACATGCATAAAAAAACATTATTAGTTTTTATAATCACAACAAAATAACCAAAACTAACCTACTCTCTAACTGATGCGCGCATGCACGGCGATAGAGTGGTGACTCGCGAGTGCGCGTGCATGGCGGAGGTCTCTTGCGCAAAACCCACATGGTGGTTTCCGCGGTGGCACATGCACGGCTGTGGAATGAGAACCCGCGGGCGCGCGTACATGGCGGCGGAATGGTAATTTTTTGATCTGCAATTTAAGAGTTAGACCTGCAATTTTAAACCTAAAATCCAGGTCTGTAATCTAGATCTAGATCTGTAAATCAGATCTGGATAGATCTGAAGCTCGGAGCAGATTTAAAACCATCACAGATCCGGAGACTTGATCATTCGAGTCCGGCAGTTTCTTTTCGCACAGATCTGGAAGCCTCTTTTAGATCTATGGATCTTTTTGAGCTTTAATAGAACAAGCCTTGAAGCCTTTTTCTGTAAACTTCCAGATCTGGATTTTTCCTGGGAGAGATCTGACAGCCGAGATGAAGATCGAAGGGTAGTTCGTTGCCGTCCCACGGATGGCGCCAATGTCGAAGCATGAAATGAATCTGACCTGATCCATGACGATGTTTCCACGGATTTTGAGATGAACGAACCACGTCTTGATCTTCTTCTTCAGCTGCTTGAGACCTGCAATGGTTTTCGGGGGTGTGGAGGTGACTGCTAAGAAATCTGAAAGATCTCTTGTTTACAGACACAAAAAGTGGTGGTGGCTCTTATTGAGTATGACCCCCTAATAAGGAGGTGGAGACCTCCTTATATAGAGAGCCTCATGGCCACCATCATGATACCCTAATGGGCCTAGCCCAGTTAGGGTTACCTCCACAAAACCCCCTCAGCCCAATAACATTGTATTAGTCCATGTAATAAAATAAGCCAAACATAATAGATTTAGGGTCGTAGAACCGGGTTTTAGTACCATACCCCTACAATTGTTGGGCCTTATATACGCATTTTCTACCTCATGGGCTTTTGCACTTTTGCATGTAATTACTTTTAGCTGGCTTAAAACAGCCTATGCGTTATGTCACATAACTTAAGTGTATAGTGTATACATCATTTATTTTATTTTCATCACAAAAAAAGTCTAGTGATTACAAAATAATATAGAATTATAACTAAATGGTCATGCTCCAAGCTTCAAAATGCCAATAATCACCTTCAAAACGCACATTTAAACGCCCCATAAAACATGAAACCGAACTACATACCTTTAATTTTTTCCCAAACCATTTGAGGCAAGAGATACAATCCTTGAAAAAAATGTTCTCATAATATCACCAGGGAGTTGATCCGCAATCAACCCATAGTCCCATAGAACCAGTACAGAAAGACGGGACTTTCACCCTTTTTCTTTCCCCGCAACACATCCACATGTCGCAATAAGATCCAAAGAAAAAATGAAAAGAAAAATGATGAAATAACAGCATACGACCATTGGAGGTTCTATGGATTCGGTGAATTTACCATAGCAATTATCCACCATAACCTTACATTTTGGATTTTGTGACTGCAATAATGCTGTAATGAAACATTTAGTAATAATATCATGAAATTATTACTTTACACACCTGATGATGTGTAATCGTGTATTGCTCTCTAAATTTCAATCACGCTTAAACTTTTACACCAAGAATAACTGCATGATGTTAGATCAGTGCACATTTTGTTTTGGGTTTTATAGCAACCGAAAGAGTGTCCCAGTCAAGCCTTCCGCAACCTGAAACAAGGTACCATGGATTCGGGTCAAAATGTGGTACTGGATACAACGGGTTGGTTTGGGTCGAATTAACCAAACCGTAATCAAACAGCAACCGAGTTAACCAAGTCAAGCAATTAACTGATGATTCGGTTAAGGAATAACCAATAAAACTGAATATTGTGGTTCGCTTTTGATGTTTGAATAACTGAACCAAACCAGCTTCAATAACTGATAAACCAAAACCACAACCAAATTAACAGAACCGAACTGAACAATTAACCGATGGTTCAGCTAAGCCATAACCAAACATTACAGTCGTTGTGGTAGGCGATTTAGCTACAAACAACAAGCTTTAAAATAAGAAGTCTTATCAGTAAGAATTACTAGATCAAACCATTACCAACATTTCATTTAAACCAGATCAAGACTAACCATCGCTAACAGTTAATTTTAAGTCTATTGGACTAAATAAATAAAGCAAAAGGTTTCTTCCAAATAAATAAAACCAAAGAAACAAAACAATGACAGAAAGCCAGAAAATAAACCAAAAAGTACCATTTATTCAAACAAAGCAAAACCATAGAAATTGTATCATAACACTTGTCCCAAATACCAACACAATTCACCAGAAACACTTTTGAAATCCATGAAAACGAACATTCACCAGAAACACTTGAAACCCATCACACGAACATCTAAAACCCACCACGCAGACGAAGGACAAGGTGAAGGGTGGACTCTTTCTGAATGTTATAATCAGCAAGTGTGCGTCCATCTTCCAGCTGCTTCCCAGCAAAGATCAGCCTCTGCTGATCCGGTGGAATCCCCTCCTTATCCTGTATCTTCGCCTTCACATTGTCAATGGTGTCCGAACTCTCCACTTCCAAAGTGATCGTTTTCCCAGTCAACGTCTTCACAAATATCTGCATGCCGCCTCTCAACCTCAACACCAGATGCAAAGTAGACTCCTTTTGGATATTGTAATCAGCCAGAGTCCTGCCATCTTCCAACTGCTTACCTGCAAAGATCAATCTCTGTTGGTCCGGTGGGATACCCTCCTTGTCTTGGATCTTGGCTTTGACATTATCAATCGTGTCGGAGCTTTCGACATCAAGAGTGATGGTCTTTCCAGTCAACGTCTTCACGAAGATTTGCATACCGCCTCTAAGCCTCAACACCAAATGCAAAGTAGACTCCTTTTGGATGTTATAATCAGCAAGAGTCCTGCCATCCTCCAACTGTTTTCCAGCAAAGATCAACCTCTGTTGGTCCGGTGGGATACCCTCCTTGTCTTGGATCTTGGCTTTAACATTATCAATAGTGTCCGAGCTTTCGACCTCAAGAGTGATGGTCTTTCCGGTCAACGTCTTCACGAAGATCTGCATACCTCCCCTAAGCCTCAACACCAGATGCAGAGTAGACTCCTTTTGAATGTTATAATCAGCAAGGGTCCTGCCATCCTCCAACTGTTTTCCGGCAAAGATCAGCCTCTGCTGGTCTGGTGGGATCCCCTCCTTGTCTTGGATCTTGGCTTTGACATTATCAATTGTGTCTGAGCTTTCGACCTCGAGAGTGATGGTCTTTCCGGTCAACGTCTTCACGAAGATTTGCATACCACCACGGAGACGGAGGACAAGGTGGAGAGTAGACTCTTTCTGGATGTTGTAATCAGCAAGAGTCCTGCCATCTTCAAGTTGTTTACCGGCGAAGATCAGCCTCTGCTGGTCTGGTGGGATACCCTCCTTGTCTTGGATTTTAGCTTTAACATTATCAATGGTGTCCGAGCTTTCAACCTCAAGAGTAATAGTCTTGCCAGTTAAAGTTTTCACAAAGATTTGCATACCACCACGGAGACGGAGGACAAGGTGGAGAGTAGACTCTTTCTGAATGGTGTAGTCAGCAAGAGTCCTGCCATCTTCAAGTTGTTTTCCGGCGAAGATTAAACGCTGCTGGTCTGGGGGAATTCCTTCTTTGTCCTGGATCTTAGCCTTGACGTTATCGATTGTGTCAGAACTTTCGACCTCAAGAGTGATGGTCTTGCCAGTAAGAGTCTTAACGAAGATTTGCATCTGTTCAAACCAATAAAAGCAAGAATAAGTAACAATATCTCAACAAATTCATCTTCTACAATACACACAGAGATCCATATAATTCACTAAACCAATATACAGTTAAAATACAACACGTTAACCAATATCAGACTGAAGAACAAATTAATTCACAAAATACGAAACTTAAAATAATGATAAACACTATGCAATCAAGTAGATTGCAAGATCCATACAAAAAACTGTTTAAAATCAAATGAAAAACATCTAAATCGTTATATAACCGTTAGATCTAACGAATTCTCTTACAGACATATTCATAATTGATTAGAACAGGTGATCTGAATAAAACTGTTCAAAATCAACACCAAAACACATAAATTGTCAAATGATCTAACAGATTTTATTACAACAAACAGATTCACAATCGATTATATCTCCAAAACCAAATAAAACTATTCAAAATCAACACCAAAACACATAAATTGTCAAATGATCTAACATTTTATTACAACAAACAGATTCACAATCGATTATATCTCCAAAACCAAATAAAACTATTCAAAATCAAAAGAAAAACACTTAAATTGCTGTGTAATTATCAAATCGAATTAGACCTAAAATTGTATAACAAAAAGCTACCTACCAATCAAAATACCAGCATCACGATAAGAAACACATAAATAAAACAGGTTAATAATCGAGTCGATTACCACATCTAAACACAACAATGCTTATAATCAATCAATCGCTTTGTAAGCGTTAGATCTAACAGAATTTCTTACAAAAAACAGATTCATAATCAATTAGATCACATTATCTGAACAAGACTGTTCAAAATCAACACTAAATCACCTAAAACGTAACACGTAAAGTTTTATAACATGAAAGCTACCTAACGCGATCAAAAACAGATCAATAGACCTTCAACAAAACACAACCGCTGTTCATCATCAGATCAAATAAGAGACAAAAGCGTACAATTAACGACAGATCTAATAATTTCATAATTATAACAAATTTTAATCCATATGATTGCTAGATCTAAACCTAAACTCAATAGTAGTGCATCATCGGATCAAATCAGACGTAAATTCATACAAACTAACATCAGATCAAACAACTTCATAACTATAAACAGAAAAATTATCCATACGATTGCTAGATCTAAACCTAAACTCAACCGTTGTTCATCATCACATCAAATCAGGCGTTAAACCGTACAAATTAACAGCAGATCAAACAAATTCATAACTCTAAACAGAAAATAATAATAATCGATACAACCGCTAGATCTAAACCTAAACTCAACCGTTGTTCATCATCAGATCGAATCAGACTTAGATTCGTACAAATTCATACAAATTAGAAACAATTTCATAATTCTAAACACATTAGATCTAAACCTAAACTCAACCGTTGTTCATCATCAGATCGATTCATACAAATTAGAACCAGATCTAACGATTACATAACAGTAAACAGATTAATAATCCATGCGGTTGCTGGATCTAAACGTAAACTCAACCTTTGTTCATCATGATATCGAATCAGACTTAAATTCGTACATATTCATACAAATTTATACAAACTAGAACCAGATATAACGATTACATAACTGTTGAAAAGAAGAATTAAACGAAATATACCTTGAGTGAATTGAAGGAATGAGAGAATTTGATGAAGAAATTGGTGAATTGTTTAGATGAACGAAAAAGGAAGAATTATTAGGGTTTTATTAAATAGGATGATAAGAAGATATTATTGGATGGTGCACGTTAAAGAAAGGTTAACGTGACGGTGCGGTTAGATAACCATTGAATAAGAATTTGACACGTGTAATATAAAGTGTTGGTGACCGAATGCTAAAGTTTAGAATAAGAGGCGTTGATGGTTAGGAGATTGAATGGAGTTGCTGAATTATAGGTTGCCGTCTTGTATCTATATCTATCTATCTATAATATATATAAACGAATACTCAAAAATCCAAAGGGGCTGTTTGGTTGGAGGATTTTATGGGATTTGGAATTAGAATCCCATTACATAACCTGTTTGGTTAGGTAGAGATGGAATTGGAATTGGATTTCATTTCCAACCAAATGCTTCAATTAATGGAATTCATATTACTTCCCTATTCCAAAGGAAAGTTAAAAATACCTCTGGAATTATGGGATTTGGAATTAGAATCCCATTACATAACCTGTTTGGTTAGGTAGAGATGGAATTGGAATTGGATTTCATTTCCAACCAAATGCTTCAATTAATGGAATTCATATTACTTCCCTATTCCAAAGGAAAGTTAAAAATACCTCTGGAATGTTTGTGACATTACATAAATAACCCTCATCACTGCCATATGTTATCTTCTCTCTATTGGACCTCACGAACCCTAGCTGCCATGTTCGCTCTGTTCGATCTCGCAAGAACCCAACCTGTTATGTTCGATCTCCTTCTCTGTTAGAAATCTCCTCCATTGTTGTTGTTAGCAACGCTAGCGGATCTCGATCATCGTTCTCCTTTGTTTGGTAAGTCTTCCTCCCTCTCTATTCCCGTGCTATGTAATACTACTACTGCTAGTATTTAATTTCTCTAGTTTTTACTCAAGTCTTTTCTCTTCCCAACCAACTAACCATATATTCATGGCCACCAAATAATTCCATTTTTCTTGCTTATTAAATCATCGGTTCTTGGTTATTTGCTAATTTCTTGAATTCAGACTGTGATTTGTTTGTTTAATTTTGGTAATTTGTTTGATGATTTGAGACTGCCTAGTGTTTAATATGAGTTTTTATTGTTTCTTCAATTGCACACCATGTGCTCGACATATTGCCTCAAATAAATTGATGTTTTTAATTGAACATTCATGTGCTTTTTTAATTGAACATTCATATTGCCTAAAATATGTATTTACTATTTTAAGGTAATTATGTCATTTTACATGTTTTTAAATTCCAATTCCAGTAACAAATGTACCAACCAAACACATGAAGGATTCCCAAGAAAATCATTTCAAATTCCAATTCAAATTCCAATTCCAATTCAAATTCCAATTCCTTGCAAAACATTCTGCGAACCAAACAGCCCCTAAGTGTTGTGATGTGGTTACTCCCTATTTTTTTGGAGTCACCAGGTTTACATGATTTTTAAATAGAGGCTTCTCATGCATTTGACCCGAATTCACGAGTATGAGTCTTACCAAACCCAGATATTCCTTAAACGTGTTATAACGTCACATTAAATTAAAAATTATTCATGTGAATCCTATAAAATAGGATATACTAAAAATTATTATATGATTTTTTTTAAATATTATTTGTAATTAAAAAACAATTTTATAGTAAAAAAGATTAGCGGGTCTTGGGTCTTACCAAACCCAGATAACTTTTAAACCGGGTTATAACATCTTAGTTATTTGTGAAACATTTTTATTTGCAATAAATAAAATTAAACCCAAAAAAGTATATAAATATTAAAAACGAGTGATGTAAAACAGCCCCCGTAATACGGGGATAAAAAAGGAAAACATAAAAATTCTATGTGTCACGATGTGGTTATTCCTCATTTTTTTAGAGTCACCAGATTTGCTTGATTTTTAAATGGAGACTTCTCATGCATTTAACCGGGATTCACGGGTATGAGTCGCATCAAACCCATATATTTCTTAACCGGAGTATAACATCTCATTAAATTAATAACTAATCTCACCAAATATTTGATATAAAAATCCTATAAACTAGGGATATACTAAAAATGAATATATGATATATTTAATATATATATATATAATTAAAAAACCAATTTTATAGTAAAAAATAAACGGGTATTGGGACTCATCAAATCAAACTCATATATAAATAAAAACTCCCTATTTTTTCTGAAGCCACCAGATTGCATTATTTGTAAATAGTAGTTGGGATTTTCTAACATATACCCTAAGGGCACATATAAGGACCATTTATTTATGAAATATTTTTATTAAACTATCACTTTACATTAGTTACATTAATCTTGTAATAACTAATAACTACCATATTTAACCTTCTATTATTCCCTTTTAAATCTTTCCTTCACTAATGACTACTAATTAATTTATTTTAATTTCCACTAAAATTACTATTTCATCACTTCTAATTTTCCATCATTTTTTTGTAAATATTTAATATTAAACACCCACTTTCATTACCTTTCTATCTATTTTTTAAGATTAAATGATATAAAGCATTACTATCATTATGCAAATGGATGGACGTGTTCTTTTGGATCTGAATGAGCTTTATGTTAAAGAAGATGCTAATAAAGAACAAAGTGAAAACTAAGAAAATAATTTGTGATGAACCATTCGTTGTTCAACGCTCTATTTTTGTTATCATATAATAGTGAAATTACTTATTCTTTTGGTTTTTAAACTTTCGTATTTTAATATTAAAAAAGTCTCTATTAATTTGTGTGCACAATAAAAAAAATCACTTTCATATTTCAATATTCTTTACATATATATGAATAGAAAATTGGTGGGAATTTAGAAATGATGAAAGAGTAATTTTAAAAGGAATTAAAAATAATTAATTAGTAGTCATGTATGGAATGAAGATTTAAGAAGGAATAATAAAATGTTATTATAGTAGTTATTACATAACTAATATAAACTATTAGATTTTTAAGAATTTTCCATAAATAAATAGTCCTTATATGTGCCCTTAGGGCATATATTAGAAAATCCCATAGTAGTATCTCAAGCATTCGACTCGAATTCACGGGTATGGGTCTCACCAAACCCAGATAGCCATTAAACGGATTAGAACATCTCAATATATTAAAAATTAATCTCACCAAATATATGATATAAAAATCCTATAAAATAGAGATATAATAAAAATTAATATCTATATTTTTAAAAAAATATATTATTTATAATTATGAAACTAGTAAAAAAAAATAAGCGGGTCATGGGTCTCATCAAACCTAGATAGCGTTTAAACGGGTTATAATATCTCATTTATTTGTTTCATCATCAAACCCTAAGTATATTATTAATTTCCTTACAATAAATAAACTTAAAATACAATAAAAATATATATATATTAGAAACACGTAAAATGTAAAACAAACCCCGTAATCAAACCCTAATTTAATTTTTCAATATGGATTTAGTTACACAATTCTTTTTTCTTTTAAGTTTTAACTTAAATGAAAAGTTTCACAAAATAATATGCAAATTATAACAAATGAACATAAACGAATAAATATAAAAATTAAGTAGATAAATCATTCAGCGTTTCATTAAAAATTGAACAAACCCAACATAAATTAATCAAAATAGGTTCAAATATATTATTAACTTCTTACAATAAATAAACTAAAATCTAACAAGATACATTCACCATAGTAGAAATAAAATTTTAAACAACCCTCCATAATACGGGGGACAAGACTAGTTGGAATATAAAAACCTTCTAAAGTATGATTTCAAAATTATAATCTTTTAACAACTCTCATTAAGAATTAATGAATTATAACGTTTACTGAAAGGTTTTGGGTAGGGGGGGGGGGTCATTTGGGTACCTTATATCTCGTACTATACTCGAAATGGGTATAAAGCTGGCCCGATTGGAAGACAAAAACAAAACGAGATTTTGAGGTCTTTTTTAAATTTATTGTTACAAAGCAACACATGATCTAATTATGAATATATTTGTACTTTCAAATAACTTAAGGATCATTTTCACTATTTAGTATTTACAATGTTGTTTGCCTAAATTTGGTTTGGTTTTCATCATCTACTATGTTTTTGTTTAAAATTTGTCTAAATTGGAGGCCTTATTCAAATGAAGCCTAAAGCTCTAACTTGATTTTACCATCTCTAAAGACGGTCATGATAAGGAACATCATTGCTGCATAATCAGATAACCAGCTCGGGTACCATAAGCGGGTTATGGTCACCGATATTAAACATGACAACTCGTTGCAATGGACCGTTTGGGGTTTATTCCAATACATTAAAAAATCTTTTTACTATTCTAATTCACACCAAAATACACACAATGTTTTACACACACAACCAATATTCTCCATGAAATATATGAAAGTTCTTTCAACCAAAAAATCTTCTATAACCCAAGGAGTATAATATGGTGTCGTTGAAAATATGTAGTAGTATTATGACTCAATGAGATGTATTCACTAGAGCAATCTCTATAACTTTGATCGAAACTTCAAGATTCAAGAAGACTTAGGATTCAGGAACAAACTTGTAATATTATGTTGTGTATCACCAACGAATTGATTCTTTAAGAAACAATTCATATTTTCAAAGTTAAGAGCGTTCCTAAAAATCATGAAAAATGTCCATATTTTTTTTTGTTTGTCTCATTACAAATATCCATTTTTAAAAGTTCTTAAGCAATTTTTAAGTTTACTCTTAAATACACACAACTAAAATTAATAAACAATATTGATGAACCCAATTTCCAAGAGCATTATTGTTATTTGGTAAGCAAAAAAATACGGTAATTATCTACCTTAAACGTTGTATTTTTTTCAAACCATGACACTTTTAATGGGACGGGTGGAGTATGAAATTCAGATTAACAAAGGAGATTAATTAGTCAATGAGAATTTGATAGATTAGTCTTGAGAGTGTACTTAAAATTCCATGGTTTATTATCATATGGTTGCTTTGATGGAGTTATCAACCAGCCGAGTCAAGAATCTAACCAAACAACGTATCATAGTGCGGGTGGATTCGTGGAAGGGGGTGCATTCTTTTTAAAACGACGACACAATATCCAATTTTACACCATGCAAAATACACCTAATTTGAAACCTCACCGGCCACTTGGTTGAGTGGAAACCAATGTCATTGGGCCAAAGATCGATCTTGGCCACAGATGCATTTAAAGTTAACGAAGTAATTAGATTTCGAACGAAAACTGGATTTTAATGAAACATATTATTTTTTTATGAAACCCTGACCCTCAAAATCGATGGCCTATACTAACGAGAAAAAAAGAGAGGCTAGTTTCACCTTAGAGACTCGATATACATATTGATCTTTGTATTATTGGTTGCAATCACTTACAAAGATGATGCATGCAAGGTGTTTTTAGAACAACTTAGAGAAACAAGAAAAATAAGAACCAAAGGAACCTTCATAAATCTTATAAACCCTGATCCTTAAACCTATAAATTAGCATGTAAAAGAGATTAACTTCACCTTAAAGATTTAATTTCTACCCAAATGAAGAAATCGGGTACTGCTCTACCGATAGATCTAATGACCGCCTTCGGTGTTGGTGTAAGCTTGCCTAGGATGTCCTCAACTTCACAATATATGTTTAGCCTTTGGAAGGAAAAATAACTAATTTGGACATAATAACCTAAACAATAACCAAACAAGACATTAACTATAGCACTACTTTTGTTAATTTTCCAATAAACATCTAACTAAATCCCACCCATGTTCTTAAATTATCTTGTATATTATTTCCACAAGTAACATGACAATCATTGTACAAACATTTATAGTATCAGTAAAAACGTCGTTGATGTTGTATATTTTTGCGGTGAATGGTCCTTTTTATGTTCGAGTTAAAGTACTAGGAGTGTATTTTATGTTTCATATCCTAACACTACCTTATCACTTATCTGTCAACAAACATCAATGTAAACAAACAGTCTAGCATATGATATGATGACTATTATGATTTATGAACAGTAAAAAGATGGAACATTTAATATAACTTACTGGCTTTCAGAATGTCACAGTTAATTATATAACATGGGGTAGGTTGATATTTGTAAACAACATTCAATTCTAAATAACTCACTAATGCTTTTCAAACCAAAAACACATAGATTCATCATAATCATCTATAACTCTATATATGATGTAAGCATGCATATAATGATATGATGATGATGATGATCATGGGTAGGTTTTAAGAGTGGCACCACAAAATGTGCAAATAATAGCCTTGTGAGATCTCCAGTAAATTGTAACATAACAGAATCTTGTTTTGGTTATGATGTCAGCAACACTAGCTCCTCGTCGGCATCTCGAACAAGATCCTGCGACTGGTTTCGTGCTTTTGATCTTTCGGTTTTGATCCACTAGAAAGCAAAACACCACCATATATGTGTGTATAACTATCTATCTATCTATATGTTTAGAGAGAGAGAGAGAGAGAGAGAGAATTCAAGAGGAGTGAAGTGAAGAATATGTTTTGATGTTTGAAGAGTGCAATGAGTGTTACAACAATGTTTTGATGGGACAAATTGGATTGGGCCTAAATAGTATTATGATGTTACAAAAATGATGCTTTATGTTGGACCAGAAGAAATGGAGTTTAATCGGTCATTGATGGGGACTTATCCCTATCATTTAGTTTCGGCGACACCAGGTGCTGATAAGTGATAACAGACTAGGCGAGTTAAAGACTTTCACTAGTTGGATACTAAACTGAACCGGTTTTATATCACCGCGCTATCATGCCTTCGGATAATTGTTCACGGGCGTTGGCCTTATGTGAAGGTTTTCCTCGGATCAAAAGACGAATGTATCACAATATAATGAATATTACCAGTAGTCCATTTAAAAACTCGTTGGTCAAAAGAAAAAAACTCAATGGTTGGATCGGATAACTCACGTTAATAGTTTAAAGGGGTTGTTTGCTACTGGGTCATTTGTATATGTTGGAATTAATCATTATTTTTAGAGTTTGTATGACTATGGTAAGGATGATTTTAAAATTTTTTAACCGTTAATATGTTAAAATGGTATGAATATTTTAATTTAATAAGCAAATAATATTGAAAAATAATAACATTAGTTCTAATATAGTTTTGTTTGTTTTGTATAATGGATTAGGACGAGATCAATCTTAGTTAAATATAAATTGGTGATTAGTTGGAAGTTGCTGCTAAACATACGTTGATGACGGATTGGACTTGGACTCGTCAGTGGACTTAGACTCAGGGGCGCAACTTATGAGGGGGCGGGGGTGTCCCTAGTCACCCTCGTTTTTCCGCTTCGTAATTAAATTTTTGCGATTTCGATCGAAAAATATTTGTAGGTATTTAGCCCAGTCACCCCTCAATGACTTTGGTTACCCTTATGACTTAGCTCAAGCTTAGCCACTGTTTAGACTCGCCATGGCCTCATGGGTGTATTAAAGAAAAGAGAGGAAGAATTATACTTCAAGAACTCAAAATTGTCTCTATAACATCATTATTATTCATCTGGTCTCTGAATCACCTTGGTCTTTATTGTTATTTAGTTAGATTCAGTCTAGGTATGTAGTTCTTAGTGCATTACGTTTGTTTTGTAAGATCATTGTGTTAGTATTCCATAGTGCATTTCTTGATCTTGCTCATTTCTTGGTTGAAACATTTATGGTTTGGGTTTAATAATAAGTATGTATATGCGACATAATATAATCTTTTATTAACAACTAGCGATTTACCCGCGCTTTGCATGGTAAAATCGGTCGGTAAAACTCAGGTGACGCAACGGCGAGTCAACGCAAATTTAGTCAATATTAGTTACGTTCGTTACGGTATTGAAACTAAAATAAATTGAAAACAAAAAATAAATATAAAAATTGAGGTATGGCAATGAGGTGGCATCGGTTGGTGGGGGACGACAACAACGTACGAGTCAACGCGAATCTAGTCGGTAATTGCTACATTCATTATGGTATTGGAACTAAAACAAAATGAAAAAAAAATAAAAATAGAGGTGAGCCACTGAGGTGACGTCAGTCAGGCCCAGATGCTGAGACAATGACTCAACGACACTCGTATAACATATTATAATTTTTTTGTTAACAAATTTAAAACAATGTTTATTCGGTCGGTAAACCCGATCGTTGGTAAAACTCGGTCGTTGCAGTGGCGAGTCGACTCTTATTTGGGAGTGTGGGGGTGAGTCAGTAAAACCGAGGCGCTGGTAAAAAAACCGAGTTTCTCGGCGGTGGCGCAACACAAATTGTCATTTCGTTTACATTTGTTATTGCAACGAAACTAAAGTAAAGTTCGGTAAAACCCGGGCGTGGGTAAAACCCAAGTGTTGTCGGTACTGGATGTTGTGCGGTGAGTCGGTAAAACCCGAACATTGTGGCGGTGAGACGACACGAATTCGGTAAAACAAAAAAACAAAATGTTTGTTATAAATCTAGAAAAAAAAATTGGTTGGTAAAACTTAGACGTTTTAAAATTTTGATTTATAATAAACTTGTTTTATAAATGCTTTAAAATTATGTTTATCAAAACATTGCCTGATGGCCCAATAATTACACAAGTGGAAAAAATTTGAAGAAAATATGTTTTGCCGAATTCGTGACAAATGAAAAATGAAAAAAAAAAATCAAGAAATATACTTTTTTGCCTCTTGCTGTTGATGAGAAACCAACCCGGGCATATCATGGAACTCCAACTTTCAAACAAAACCAACAACCCAACGGACCAAACCCGAACTTTATGTTTTAGTTGCACAAGCACCTTATTTATATGAAAGTCTTGGAACCTATATTAACTTTGTGACACCAACTTTCTCTTTTACTCTATATAAATAATCATAAGCTATAAGCTATATCGATAACATAAAATAAATATACAAACCACAAACAAACCTAATCAATTAAGTCACGAAACAAGAAACTTGACAAACTCAAATTTACACCATCACGACTATATCAAGAATAATAACCAAGCCCTATTTTTTTATATCAATATAAATGAATTGAACTTGATCTCCTTCGCCATCCTTGCAATTGATTATGGTTAATTTGCTATTTAATATTGTGTTGTTGCGAGCTTTCCAAAGCGACTGCTTCGTGGATATAAAGATCACTTGTAGTACCTTGTTATGTGTTGCATGTATTGGAGTACCCTTGGAGACAGGGCCGGCTCAACATGTTCGGAGGCCTAAAATTAACTAAAATGTTGAGGCCTTTTATTCTTGTGTATAGCTATAAAGAGTATCCACGAATTATAGAATATGAATGATATGCAATGATAATGGGCGCGTGACGTTCCTCCTAGACTTGTGGCTAATAACTGAGTTATTAAATCTAAAAAAACGACTTTCGAAAACCCATAATACAAACCTATATTTTAGATTGAGGCCCTACAAAACTGGAGGCCCAAAGCCTTCGCCTTATTTGGCTTACCCAAGAGACGGCCCTGCTTGGAGATAGCGTGCATTCTGGACTTTAACCCATGTTATCAGGGCCGTCTCCAAGAATTTATATGCCTCGGCCGGGTTGAAATAAAAAGGCCCGTAGACTCTAACGAGTAACGAAATATTATAAGCATAAAAAGTTTTGGCCTTATGTAAATGGGATATTTGTTTGTTTAAATAATTAAACTTTTAAATGGCCTTACTTAGTTATGATTTATGTTGTGTAAAAAACTTTGTGTATAAAAATAAACTAAAAAATGTCTCAAGTGGACTAGAACTTGCAACATTTTGCTTGAAAGTCATACCCGTTAACCACTTGACCAAACTAGTTATTGTATAGTTAGAGTAAAACATTAAATATACATATTATTTTTCATAAAAAATACATATATATAAAAATTGTGACCCCGAAAATTAAGTGCCCTGGCCGGTCGACCACATCGCCCTATACCCGAGCTGCCCTGTATGTTATTATTAGAAAAATCAAACCGAGTTGATAATTTGAATTTTGGTTCGGTTCTAAACCATATCCAAATTGTGAATTCGGTTATCGATTCCATAAATTTTACTTATTCGGATAAGCAAACCAAACTCAATCAAATAAGCCAAATAATAATGGTTAACCAAACTGAATAAACCAATAAATCTATATTCACTTCGGTTAGACGCATTTTTAATTAGGACCGATGAAGTTTTTGGTTTGCTCAAAAATAATCAAAACCAAATAAACCAAAATCGAATAAAACGATGTGTGAATAGATGAACATCTAAGGCTCATGAACTAATATTGGACCATACGCTTAAGGGCAGGATGATCCAAATATGTGATTTGTTGTTTCAAGCCACCTACCATTGTCACAATTTGTACTAGATAAAAAACTAATACACGAACAACTTACATATTCAATGGTGAATATGTGATTAATTCAATCAACAATAAACTCAAAACTAACTTATGTACATTAATGCGATGAACATCAAAAAATACTCAAGAACGACTCCGTCTAAACGTGTTTTTATCAAGAATAATGAAACCTAAACGTGTAGAAGACAAAGAAGAAAGATGATTAGAACGAGTAGATGCAGATAATAATCAAATTTGATTTATCCATTTGTTTTAACAACCCTTATATTTGTTATAAATAACAAATGTGTGGGCCTTGGGCCTTGACCTTCATGAGCTTCTATCCAGCCTATCAAACTTCAGCCCACTCATCCATAAGCTAGACATTTAGGAGCATCAGCTTCAAGCCTAATAACGCTTCCAGCCCAACAATTCTCTGATGACCAGCCCAAAACATAAGAGGTAGTTAAAAAAACATCAATAAACAACCAACCGACACATTAGGATAAAAAAATTGATAGACATTATTTTTAACAACCATCCAATTAACTAATTATTTTTCAGTTAACCAAGTCAACTAAATAAAAATAATTGAAAACTAGATTAAAAATATCTAAAAAATTAATAATATAATTACAAATAAATCATCATTTCACTAATTAAAAACAAACTATAATTCTAACGGCGTCCTATGGAACGCATCGCTGAGGTGAGGGTATTTAATTTTGACAGCATCTCATCTATTAATTTTAGCATGGTCTTAAAATTATAAAATTGTCATTGTGTCCATCTAAAATGTTTATATGTAAGAAGATAGATATAGATATGATAATGATAGATAGACCTACATTAAGCACCATTAAAAACTTTGTAAGAGGATAATTATGATCCATTAACCTAAAGCAGTTACATATAGAATATAATAAATGTTATTATTAATTGTATATAACAAAACTACTAATTAACAAGTCATTAAATCAGTTATAAATAGTTGCCTAAAAACACTATTGTTTAATATATACAAATCTTGTTTGTGATGAAGAAAAATATAATGCATTTTCTCTTCTTTTACATGTTATTTATCAACTTTATGAATGCGGTTCTAGCTGAGTACCCGCAAGAAATTTGCAATTCAATCGGTACCATCATTTTTCACTTAACAAACAAACACATGTATATTTATTTAATGTATTTTAATCTTATTTTTTTTTGGTTTCCAAACACTCAAACAGGTGATGGTTTTACAGTTATTACTTCGCCAAAGTATAATAATGGTGATTGTAGTGTAGTGAGTAATATGGGACCTTCGCCTTATTTTGAACCAGACCTTGCATACATACTAATTATAAACTGCCAAGGAACCCAACACGATCTCTTATGTATGAAGTACTCGCAATCCTATGTGAAGAAACGTGGATCTACTCACTGGTAGCAGATCTACTTTCCTCGGGTATGATTAAACTGTTTCACCGATGGTTCCTCTGAATCCGTGTTCTTCCACCTACAAAATGAACAACGCTGTTACTTACCCCTCAGAAAGGGACAGAGGGGTCCTCTTTGGGGTAACCCTCCGGCGTGAGAATCAGTATCTTTGTGGAGAAGATAATAAAGTGTGAGTCAGTGAATCTCAAGAGTATTGCTGAATCGCTGAATACTCTTGATTGTGTGACTGTGTGTTTTCTCTAACTGACTGTGAGTGAATATAATTCAATATGATTGAATGTGATATCACTGCTTGTAACTGTCAATGATTGAGTGTGAATGTGTCATAAAAGTGGAGTTGATGCTGTATTTATAGTGCTAGGGTTACCACCGGTTGGGCTCAACCTCGTTGGCTTCCTCCAATCGCACTGCGCCACGTGTCCTCTGGGACACCTGGCGCTTTCTCGTTGGTTGTAATCACGTGGTAACACATGTGTCATGCTGAGTTGTCGACCTTTCATTCGGCAGCTATCAACATCAGCATATTCTTTCTCCTTAAAAAGATACCTTCTGGAAGGTTGTCTGATGTGCACAATCAAGGTTGCCCTAATCCTGATTTGGATAAGGACGAGGTTGATTATGTGCACGTATGATATGCGCTCACCCTGAGGATGCGCGGGGTCTTCTCTTTATTCTCACGCGCAGATATTTCATGCGCATATGTGATATGCACGAGCATGTGATATGCGCCGCGCGCTGATGCGCTGCGCGCATATGTGATGCGCGAGCATATGTGTGCCTGGGCATATGATGCCTGAGCATGTTTTGTATGCGCCATGCGCATAGGTTTTGGCTTTGTGCCTTCATAATGTCTTTATCTTGTGGGTTGACCCGCCTTGCTTGGTGTTGAGGCGGGTACATACCTCTTCAAGCCCCCCCCAGTCTAATGTGTGTCTTATCTCGCGCGAGCGCGGTAAGATGGATATTAGACTTACTGATTTTTGTCTTTTAATGGGGTTTTGTCGTTTTCCTGGTTGCTTCCATCGTTGCGCGAAGTTCTATCCATTTGGTTGAAAACGAAGGGTCCAAACACGTGGTTGGTTGGTGATGACGTGCGCCGTAAACGTGTCGTTTTCCTGATTTTTGTCTTTTAATGGGGTTTTGTCGTTTTCCTGGTTGCTTCCATCGTTGCGCGAAGTTCTATCCATTTGGTTGAAAACGAAGGGTCCAAACACGTGGTTGGTTGGTGATGACGTGCGCCGTAAACGTGTCAGACGTTTCGTGTGCTCGAGGTGCTACAGTTGCCTTTCATGTCCCCTCACACAGCTGTCTTGAACACGTGTCGCACTCGCATTGGTTAGTACCTGCGAGTGGGGGCGCGTCTCTGTTCCGTGGCAGGTCGGTTACATCTTTTTGTCCCCTCACACAGCTGTTAGGGACACGTGTCGCGCCTTCGTTGGCTTGCCCCTGCGAGTGGGGGCGCGTGAAATCCGATCAGCTGCCACATTTCTCTCTCCTGGGCCTATAAAAGCAGGCCCTTAGGAAATTTTTATCTTCATCTTCATTGTTGCTAAAATTCCAGTTTCTGCTTTCACATTCTGATTTGAGTGCTTACATCGATTCGAATCCTCGACTATCGGCTATTACAGTTGTATGTCTGATAGTTCGTACTCGTCTAGCCCTTCAATCACCTCCGTTGCCTCTCGAAGACGCCGTGTGAAATCTGTCGTGATGTCGACATTGAAGCAAAAGGGAAAGGGGAAGAAGGTTGTTGAGACCACATCGGAGGAAGTAGGGAGGACCAAGGCCACCAAAAGGTGGAATGAAATCCCCTGCAAATTGAAGCAGGCAGATCTCGACAACCTCATCACCTCTCAGGGCTTTCCCACCCTGTTTGGCTGCATGTTGCCTAGGTCCGGGCAAACGGCGGCGGACCCGCCTGCCGGCTATATATCCCTATATAGCCACTTTTTTACCCACTGCAACCTTCGTCTCCCGATGACAAGGTTTGTGGGTGCACTGCTGAAGTTCTATGGGATTCACATGTCCCAAGTCCATCCGTTTGGACTCGTGCGCGTGACTCACTTTGAGTTCATGTGCAAATCCCAGCGCGAGGAACCCACTCCTCGGCGCTTTCAGTATTTTTATAAGGCCAAGATCCAAGACAATTGGATCTCTTTTATTCCTCGCAGTCAGAAGGTGAAGTGCTCCACTGTTTCATTCAAGAGAGCCCGTTATCCAAGTCGACGGGTTGTGTAAGTTTTTTTTTTTTTTTTTTTTTTTTTTTTTTTTTTTTTTGCGCGAACATCGTTCTTTTGCTGATATCATTTAACTTGTCTTTGCGCAGTCACCAAGGATTACATCCTTGCCGCTTATGATGAACATGTGGAGGGCGGCTCCGTCGAACTTGGCGCTGGGGAGGTTGGTTTCCCGGATCGCTTCGATGACATGTTCATCCCAGTAGATCTGGATTTTGACTTTGACGGTGACGCGCCTGGTAAGCCTTCGCACTTCTGCTCATTCCTTTAGAATACCCAAGTTTATTAACAGTTCTGTCGCTTGTTTTTGTAGATGCGCTTGAAAACTACGAGCTAGAGCTCGCGGAAGAGGAGGAGGAGGAAGAGGAGGCGCCCCTACTAAAGCGCAAAGCTAAGGGGAAATCTGGCGCAGGGGCCAGTAAGAAACAGAAGAAAGATGACACCCCTGTCGCTCATCCCCATGCTCAAACGAAGGGACCTAAGGAAACCCAGGTGTTTACCACAAAGGTTTCTTTAGCTTCTCTGCCTGTGAGAGTGGGCAGACCTCCTGTCCACTTGAGGTATGGTGGCGTCGCCTCCTCCTTTCGCGCGGCTGAAGAGAGAAGCAGTGCCGCGCCTGCAACAGGTATACTTTATTTATCTTCATCTGGCTGAATTGTTATTAAACCTTTGCTCCTTTAAATGTTTGCAGAGGCAGGGACGGTAACAGATCAGCCGCAGGCGCCACAAGGTGCCACGGCTGCGCCGGGGACTCCATCGAAATCCCCTGTTCTACCCTCTGAAAAGGGTAGAATGGATTTTATGGCGATGTTCGATGCGCGAACAGAATTGCGCCAAGGTAAGTTTTGCACGTATGTCTTCTGAATTTTTCCCTTTGGAGTCAGTCATAAACAATTTTTCCTTGTTTATTTGTTCATAGGAGTTGTAGCTGGCGCAACAGTTGCTGGTGATACTCCTGGCGCCGCTGCCGGCGCCGCTGGTTCTGGTCCTGCTCCTGCTAGTGCTGAGTCTCCCCTTATTGGGATTACCAAGGAGCAGGAAACCGTATTGCGCGCCGAACTGGCGGCGTCGAGACCTCCCTCGCCTCCTCCTGCACGCAGCCCTCCCCGCGAGGCTGGTTTGGAGCCTTCCAGGTCGCAGGATAAGAGGCCTGTTGAAGAAGACGAGGAGGATGAGGGGGTTCAAGTTGAAGACTCCTTGGGAGACCGCGCCAGCCCTGCGATGCCGCAAGTGTTCGCAGCGCAGACTTCTGGTGGGGCTGGCGCTGACTTTCCTGCTTCATCCCCGCAGGTATGTATTGATTTGTTGGTCCGCTGCGCGTACCTCCATATAAGTATGTTTTATGACTTAGAACTTTTCTTGTGTTTTTGCAGGAAGGTGACCACGTTTACCGCCCGAGATGGAATATTAATGAAGAGAGTTCCTTTCAATCCATGGGCGTATGCGCGGACTTCTGGGCTCATGCCGTGCCTCCTACTGAAAGGAGGTATCAGGAGGAGCGCACCCGCGCGGACTTGCTGAACGACCATGTTTTCGCTGGGTCGGCTTTCTTCGCTGCTTCCCAAGAGCTTCGTCGTGATTATATTAAAGTACGCGACGCTCTTGTGGAAGCCCAGCGAGAGGCTAAGGTGGCCGCCTGGAACCTGTCTGATGCTCGCGCGCGAGCTGAGAAACTCCAGGCGGAGCTCAGTGAAAACCGAGCAAGTGCCAACACCGCATACATCAAGCGCGGGCATGAGCTCCAAGCTGCGCGGGAGAAGCAGCAGTTGGCGGAGGCCGAAGTTGCCAAGTACGCGCGCAGAGTGCGTGTCTTGGAACAGCAGGCCGAGGCGCGTGACCAAGCTATCGTCCAGAGTATCACTGAGAAATCATCACTGGAGAGCGAGGTTGCGCGCCTGAAAAGGGATTTGGCGGCCGCGCAGGCCGATAGAGATGAGGCCTTGGCGACGGCGGCGTCTAGCCAGGAAGCACTTGGTGCTGCGCAGGCGGAGAAAGAAAAAATTTTGGCGGCAGCAGCGTCTGATAAGGAGGAACTAAAAAAGACTAAGGAAACTGTTGAGTTATTAAACTCTCAGGTTCCTGCCCTCGAGACGTCTGTTGCTGGCCTCGCGCAGGATCGCCAATGGCTGGTGTCACAGGGCATGGCTCGCTGCGCTTTGGCGATGAAATATTCCGCCGAGTTTCAAGCCCTTGTGATGGACTGCAATGCCGCCGCGCGTTTGGTGGGCCGAGCTGAAGGGTTTACGGATGGGTATGAGTATGGCATGTTGAGGAAGAACCCATCCGAGTACCCTTACAAGAGCGATGCGGCCTGCGCGGACATGGCCGCGGTGGGGGAAAAGTATATGAATACTCCCATCCCCATCCTTATGCAGGTACCTTGATCTTAATGAGTTTTACTTGACTAACTTTTCTAAGTGTTTTGTACTCATTACTTTTCTAATGATTTACAGATAGCTGCGCTTGCTGACCAGCCCGACCTCGGCGCGCTAAAGAAGTTGCTTGATGATTGCGAGAGGGCTGGTGGCGATGATGGTGGCGCGGGGGATGTTGCCCCTGCCAGCGGCTTTGGCGCGGCGAAAGAATCTGCTCCTGACACCGTTGTGATCGAAGACTCCAATGAGGAGGAAGAACTTGACTATGGTCAGTTCGGGGATGAGGAGCAGACCGCGCCAGATGCTGCGGGAGATGATGAGGGTGATGAAGCGGCTGACGTCGACGTGGAGACTTGAGAAGCCCTTCATCAAATTTTGTATATTTATTTATTTATTTATTTTTTTTTTTGTACTTGTAATTTGTAACTCATCATACTTGTAAATTTAAATGCAGTGGAATGAAACTTGTTTTCTCCTTCTTTCATCTTGCGCATTTCCATTCATCTTTTCATGTTTGCTTGTATAGATATAAGATATGGTTGCACGTTAAAATAAGAACAAGGTTGTAAGGAAATTATTCACTTAACCATAGTCCTATTTTGTAAGTGGTTTCGCAGTATCTTGTTTATGCTGACATGCGCGATAACTTTTCACAATTCCTTTTTCGCGCGTCATAGTCGCGCTGTTTTTACATGGAAGTATGAGTTTTAGCCATTACATGTCAGCATGCGTTAGTCAGATATCCACTTTGATTCCTCGCGCGATCTCGACCTGAGACCTTAACAACTATGTTATGGCATGTACTCTGCCTTAGTTGTGTTTAAGGATTTTTATGATCAGGCTGCGCGGGATGTAAGATGGGTGTTTGTGAGTGTTTTGAGCTAAGGCTCTTTGTTTTGGGCTAAGGCCCTGACGTATTTAGAGTTAAGACTCATTAACGTGTTTGAGCTAAGGCTCGTAGGTTTGGGCTAAGGCCCTGGCGTTTTAGAGTTAAGACTCGTTAACGCGTTTGAGCTAAGGCTCGCGCATGTATGTTTTACTTCGCTTTATGTTGCTTTGAAGTCAATATAGTGTTGTCATATTGTTCCAAATTAATAAAGGAAGTGTGAAACACGTATGCAAAGGTAATAGAACAAATATTGAAAGATAGCGCGACAAATATTGAAAGATTGCGCGAATCATCATTCATGATGGCTTAAAAGTCTTGATTACATATTTGAACTTTTTACATGAAGCATTTTCTAAGTTGTGCCGCGTTCCACGCGCGCGGTATCTTTTTTCCATTCAAATCTTTTAAAGTGTACGCGCCTTTCCCCAAATCTTCTGAAATTTGATAAGGTCCCTCCCAATTGGGGGACATTTTTCCTGGGGGTATCGCGCGACTAGCTTCATTGTTTCGAAGGACAAAATCATTTTTCTTGAAGTGGCACTCTTTAACGCGCTGATTATAATATTTTTCCAGCTTTTTCTTGTATCTGGCTTCATTAATGATAGCCGCTTCTCTGCGCCCTTCAAACAAGTTAAGGTCCAATCTTCTTTCGCGCTCGTTATCAGTTTTGCTCATCATGAGTACCCTATGGGATGGGCATCCAATTTCTGCTGGGATCATAGCCTCTGTCCCATAGGTTAGGCTGAACGGGGATTCGCCATTGCTAGTTTTGCTTAATGTCCTGTGCGCCCACAGGACATTAGGTAACTCTTCGACCCAAGAATGGGATTCTCCCTCCAACCTTTTCTTCAGCCCATTTAGCAAACTTTGATTCGCGCGCTCCACTTGGCCATTCCCCTGAGGGTGGTAGACGGACGTGAAGATTTGGTTGATGTGCAATTCTTTGAGCCAGCTTGATATCTTCCTGTCAGTGAATTGTTTGCCATTGTCGCTCACAATTTCCATAGGAAGGCCAAAACGGCAAATGATGTGGCTCCAGATAAATTGCTTCATCGCCTCAGCTGTGATTTTTGCTAGTGGTTTGGCCTCAACCCATTTTGTGAAATAGTCTATCGCCACTACCAAAAATTTCACTCGCCCTTGCGCTTGCGGCAGGGGCCCCACAATATCAATGGCCCATTTGTGGAAAGGCCATGCGGAGGTGACTGGAATCAAGTTGTTCTTTGGACGCATGGTGTTTGGCGCGTAGCTCTGACATGCCTTGCATCTTTGGATTTCTTTTAGCGCATCCAAGTACATGCCTGGCCAATAGTAGCCTGAGCTCATCGCCTTGGCAACCACCATGCGCGGACCAGCGTGAATTCCACAGATTCCTTCATGAATCTCCCTAATCACATAGGTTGCTTCTTCAGCATCCAGGCATTTCATGAGCGGTCCAAGATAAGAGCGCCGATATAATGTACCATCAAGTAATTCATAGTTCTGTGCCTTGTGTCTTATCTTTCTCGCCTGTGCGCGATCGTCCGGTAACTTCCCCTCCTTCAGGAATTCCATTATTGGAGTTATCCAGGATGAAGGGGTTGTATGAATTACAAGGACCGATTGCGTTTGCACTGACGGGCTGCTCATTACTTCCACCCTGACATCTTTGCCAAAGTGATCAAAATTAGTTGATGCCATTTTACTCAACGCGTCAGCGGACTTGTTTTCGCTGCGCGAGATGTGTATGATTCTGAAGAAGTCAAACTGCTCAACGAGCTTTTTTGCCTGCTCTAGATACAGAGGCATTGTGTTCTCCTTGGCGTCATATAGGCCGTTGACCTGAGCAGCTACCAAGTAAGAATCAACATGCGCCTCTAGTCTTTTAACCCCAAACTTGCGCGCGATGCGCAGACCAGCCAGCAGGGCTTCATACTCAGCCTCATTGTTGGTACTCTTGAAGTCAAACCTGATAGCATAAGTATATTCATGATTATCAGGGTCCACCAGTTTGAGGCCTGCGCCGGACCCTTCGCTGTTGGAGGCTCCATCAGTGAATAGCCTCCAAACATCTTCTTCATCATTTGCTCGCGGAGGGTCTACCTCGCGCTGAGCTTCTTCAATCTTTCCCTCTGGGATTTCCGTGATGAAATCCGCCAAAACTTGACCCTTTATCGCTGGACGGGGCTTATAAGTGATCGTGTGTTCACCTAATTCCAGCGCCCACTTTGTCAGCCTTCCGGAGAGCGCAGGGCGTCGCAAGACTTGCTGGATGTTGTAACCAGTCAGAACTTCAATAGGATGACCATTGAAGTATCTATGGAGCTTGCGCGACGCGTGTGTTAGTGACAAAACTAACTTTTCCATGATGGAATAGCGCGTCTCAGGGTCTGTGAGCACCCGACTCACATAGTATATTGGCGTTTGTATCCCCTTGCGATCCACCAATAATACTGCGCCGATCGCGCGGTCTCCAGCTGACAGGTACAATGTAAGGGTTTCGCCAGGAAGTGGAGCTGTGAGCGCTGGTAACTTTATGAGACATTCTTTTATCTCAGTGAAAGCTTGCTCGGCCTCAGGCGTCCACTTGAATTGGCTCTTCTTCAAACAGTTCCTCAAGGTGTTAACGAATGGAGTAGATTTGCTGGCGTGGTTCGCTAGGAACCTGTTGATTGACACCAATCTACCATTCAGCTTCTGAACCTCTTTCATGGTGGATGGTGAAGGCATGTCAAGGATGGCTTCCACCTTTTCAGGGTTCACCTTGAAACCATCCTTAGTGACCATTACACCAAGAAATTTCCCCTCTTCTGCGCCGAAAGTACATTTGCTCGGGTTGAGCTTCATGTTAACCTCCGTTAGGCGCTGAAGAGTTTCCTCGATGTCTTTGAGCATTTGTCTCTCCTCCCTGCTCTTGATCACCAAATCATCGACGTAGACTTCTAGATTTCTTCCGATTTGTTCACTGAAAACCGAATCCATAAGTCTCTGATAGGTTGCGCCCGCATTCTTTAAACCAAAGGGCATTTTTGTGTAACAAAAAACACCCTTGTCGGTTCTGAAGGCCGTCTTGTCTTCATCCTGTGGTGCCATTTGAATCTGGTGATAGCCTTTGTAGGCATCCAGGAAACATTTGAGCTTGAATGGCGCCACGGAGTCCACCTTTGCGTCGATGTTTGGGAGGGGGTAACAATCTTTCGGACATGCTTTGTTGAGGTCCTTGAAGTCAATACACATTCTCCATGACCCGTTGCTTTTCTTTACCATCACAGGATTGGCTACCCATGTCTGGTATCGAATCGGGCGGATGATGTTTGCGCGCAACAGGTCCTCCACTTGCTCATTCATGGCCTTCGCCTTTTCATCCCCCATGATTCTCTTTTTCTGTGCAATTGGCTCCACCGACTTAAACGTGTTAAGAGAATGTTGCGCCAAGTCTCGCGGGACCCCCGTCATATCGGAGTGTTGCCACGCGAAAACCGACGTGTATTTTGTGAGCAACTTTTTCATTCTCAATCTCGTTTCGTCTGAAATGGTAGCGCCAATTGTGACCGTTTGCTCTGGGAATTTTGGGTTTAAAATCCACTTCTCTGGCGCATTGTCAGCCATTGTAAGTTTCATTCTTCCTTCCCGCGGCGTGCTTGTCACTGCGCACAAATGATCGCGGTAAACAAATGCTACGCCTGTTGGTGTAGGGATCCCCAATGCGCCGTGCGCTGGCGACGGTACAGCATTAAATTGGGCAATCGTTCCCCTACCCAGGATCATATTGTGGCATGACGTGGTGGGCAAGACCAAGAAGTTGACAACTTCGGCTCGCTTGTGCTCATCATCCCCCATAGTTAGTTCAAACTGAATCTGGCCTAGGGGATGTATGATTTCATTTGAGACACCACAGATTGGTGCGTTCACAATTTCGAGCCGCGCTTGGTCTGCCGGGTCTAACTTTCTGAAACACTGCTCATACATAATGTCAGATTCGCTTCCAGTGTCCACCAGGACCTTTGACACTTCGTAATGAGCAATGTGTGTGGTAATGACGAGAGGACTGCTTATTGAAGGGCCTCCCCTGATTCTTGGGAAGATGACTTGCTGCTCGCGCCAATCTCCGTGGATTTGCGCGCTTCTCTTTCTTGACGTCTGCCCTTGTCGTCCCCCCTCAGCCACACAGATTCTTTTGTACTTCTTGCTGGCAGAGGCTCCTTCCGGTTGCTCATCTTCTATTCTTTGGTTTTTTACCAAGTGAGCCAGCCTGCCCGACTTTACATCCTTCTCGATCGCATCCTTTAAATGATGGCATGCGCGACGTGTTGTGGCCCGGGGACCTGTGAAATTCACAATATTTGCCACTGTTTTGCGGTCCCTTGTAGTGTAGTTGTTTGGGGGGCTTGAATTGGACATTCTCAGTACTTAACACCTGTGAAGGTGTTTTAGTGAGGGGCGTCCATATTCTTGGCAGAGGTCTGCTAGGATCTCTGCCGCCCTCCCTCTTGTCACCCTCCCCGCGATTACGAACTTCTTTTTGGGGCTGTGGTGAGGTTGGTTGCGCTTGTTTTTCCGCGGAAGAAAAACTTGTTGGCTGCAACCTGGACCATACAGAGTTCTGTTTGGCCCTCTTATCTTTGCTGCGCGGTGACTCTGCCTGATGCGCTCTTTCTCTTGCCCTATCTTGGGCAATCTGTTTCTCATTTCTCGCGAAAACTCGCGATGCCTCCATTAACTTGGCCCACGTGGTGGGCATACCATCTTTGCTTACAAGAGCCCGGCGGAGTTGATCACTGCGCGCGCCTTGTATAAAGGCCACGCGCAGGAGCTGCTCAGTTATACCCCCGATTGCCAGGGATTCCTGATTGAAACGAGTGATGTAATCTTCAATCGTTTCATCATTCCTGCGTATGCAGTGCATGATGTCATCAGGATCGCGCGTGTGCCTGCGCTGCTGTACGAAGTGGGCTTGGAACTTTTCTAATAGTTCCTCGAACCCATCAATTTGCCCTGTCGGCAAGCTCTCGAACCATACCCGCGCTGCGCCCGTGAGGCAGCGAGCAAACATATGACACCATGTTGGCATCGTCCAGCTCTCTAGGTTTCCCGTGTTATAGAAACCTTGCAAAAAGTCATCTGGATATGTTGTGCCATCATATTTTCCCAGACCACTTGGCATCTTTGTCTTGTGCTGGATGGGAGCCTGCGCGATGCGCGCAGTAAATTTTGAGTGTTTTACCAGGATGGCTGGTCTATAGGGCGTGGTTACGTCCACTTGCCCTCTGATCGGTGGGCTGTACGGCATGTGCAGATCCAGATCTGCTCTGGCTCCAGGCGCCATGTTCACAGGCGCGCGAAGCTGTGAGCCTCCTGCATGAGTATCCCGTGTCTTCCTCATGCTATGCACTTCTTCATCACTGAACTCAGTGTGTGCAGTGTGAACAGAATGTCCCTCTTCCGGCGCGCGCGGCCTCTTTGTAGTCTGCTTATCAAAAGCTTGCCTTTATGCTTGGTCGGCTAGCTTCTTCTGCTTGACCATTTCGTTGTACTTTTCAATCAGACGCCGCTGCTCGTTTATGAGCCATTCATTCGGATCATTTGCTTCATCTTCTGGACCCATTGGTCCTTTCAGCTTCGCGCCGGCCATATTTTGTAACGTGTGATCGTCTGGAGGAGTTTCAGTCTGGCCGTGAGGGGTTGTGACGAAGGGACGGTTGCTGGTGGTACGCGTAGAATCACGCGGAACCCTCAGAACCTGCTGTCCGTCGTTAACACCCTCACGTTCAATATCCTCCAGAGCTTGATCAACGTTACGAACTCCAGAAACCATGGTGATTGATTTTTTTGTAGATCTGGATGAGATCTGATTGCCGTTTGTAACAGTGGATGGCGCCAATGAAGAAACGTGGATCTACTCACTGGTAGCAGATCTACTTTCCTCGGGTATGATTAAACTGTTTCACCGATGGTTCCTCTGAATCCGTGTTCTTCCACCTACAAAATGAACAACGCTGTTACTTACCCCTCAGAAAGGGACAGAGGGGTCCTCTTTGGGGTAACCCTCCGGCGTGAGAATCAGTATCTTTGTGGAGAAGATAATAAAGTGTGAGTCAGTGAATCTCAAGAGTATTGCTGAATCGCTGAATACTCTTGATTGTGTGACTGTGTGTTTTCTCTAACTGACTGTGAGTGAATATAATTCAATATGATTGAATGTGATATCACTGCTTGTAACTGTCAATGATTGAGTGTGAATGTGTCATAAAAGTGGAGTTGATGCTGTATTTATAGTGCTAGGGTTACCACCGGTTGGGCTCAACCTCGTTGGCTTCCTCCAATCGCACTGCGCCACGTGTCCTCTGGGACACCTGGCGCTTTCTCGTTGGTTGTAATCACGTGGTAACACATGTGTCATGCTGAGTTGTCGACCTTTCATTCGGCAGCTATCAACATCAGCATATTCTTTCTCCTTAAAAAGATACCTTCTGGAAGGTTGTCTGATGTGCACAATCAAGGTTGCCCTAATCCTGATTTGGATAAGGACGAGGTTGATTATGTGCACGTATGATATGCGCTCACCCTGAGGATGCGCGGGGTCTTCTCTTTATTCTCACGCGCAGATATTTCATGCGCAGATGTGATATGCACGAGCATGTGATATGCGCCGCGCGCTGATGCGCTGCGCGCATATGTGATGCGCGAGCATATGTGTGCCTGGGCATTGATGCCTGAGCATGTTTTGTATGCGCCATGCGCATAGGTTTTGGCTTTGTGCCTTCATAATGTCTTTATCTTGTGGGTTGACCCGCCTTGCTTGGTGTTGAGGCGGGTACATACCTCTTCACTATGAAACAACACAAGTAGCCATTAGTAAACCACTAAGCCCATCAGAAGACTTAAATGGTAATTAACATCATATGTTTTAGTAGTTCTAATTAAAAAAATCTCATTCCATGGTTCCATGGTCTTGCTGTTATCTTTTAGTTTCTCTGGTTTCTGTGAAGAATTTTGTGTATGTTGGGCAGTTGGCAAAGCCATCACAAACAAAAAACCAAAGGAATGACATGGATGGATCTATCACTTTTACTTGTTTCAATCACCACTGGATCAAATATCCAATTTTCATGTTTTCAAACTAAGCAAATATTATGTTCGCAACAAAATTTAAATGGCAGTTTATTTTTCAACCTTAAAAATTTACATCGAATACTTTCAAAAGTGGCACAATGTTAGAAGCAAGCTTCGTGAGTAATATTGACACAATGCATGAATGTAGTGGCTCAATGTTAGAAGCAAGCTTCCTGAGTAGATAAATTTTTAAATATTTCTCTCAGGGTAAGAAACTTTGAATTTTTCAAACTATTAAGTTAAAGTTTTCAATATATATATATATATATATATATATATATATATATATATATATATATATATATATATATATATATATATATTATCAAAGTATAGTTAATTTTTTAACAACTTTATTAGGTGATGATGATGGATAATTTGTCATTGTCCAGTGAAAATCGAACAAAGCTCGAGCCTTAATGTATCTTGGCGGGAAAAATTCTAGAGGTTTTATGATTGAACCCATGATGTTTGCAGCCATGGTGGATCGTTCCTCTTTGTGGAAATTTCTAATTTTTCGTATCGTAAGGTATATAGAACAAAATTTTAGCTATCTCAAATGCTGGCACAATAATGAACCGAGCTCATTCCAACTTAATCTTCTAAGCGTTCCCCACCGCCATACTCTCTCACTATACTATACAATGCAAAACATGTTTTTATGATAAAATGTTACTATTAGTTAGATACGTTTTTCTTTGCAAGTAGACTATCATAATATTACATTTTTAACTATTCAGAGATTTTGGATTTCATTCCACATACACAATTCGTGTACATTATATAGTAAAATCGTCAACTTTAATAATGGATGAAATTAACGTAGTAGACATACTCATGCGCGCCATACACACTACTACGGCTATTTTTGGATGCACGGCATAAATTGTGTAAAACCTAGAATGGGTTACTGGTAATATACAATAAATTGAATCTACCATGAGACACCCGACGCAACGCGTGGGCACTCCATTAACCAATTAATAACTAGTATTGATTATAAGAACATCTATAACAACAAACTCTTACAAACTGTAACATTAGCTTCACGTCAAATTCCAATTTTTTTCCAAAAACCCTAATTTTATTCCACAACAACCACTACAAACCCTAATAAAATATATATAATATATCTATATGTGTATATGAGTGATAGAGAGAGAAAGTGGTCCACCTCACTTGTCTACCACTAGTCTTTGGATCAGAGGAATAACCTTGGGTTCCACACCCCGTTGCGGATGCTTTCACTACTATTCTCTCTCAATATCCATCAACAAAAGCTAGGTATATACATTGGCGGACTTACATGATACGGAAGGGGGCGGCCGCCCCCTTTAATATTTTTTTTCCGGTGTGTTATATATACGTAAAGATTTTGATTGCCCCTCATAAAATTTTACAAGTGCCCCTTAATTCAGTTGATCTATGTTAATGAATATTGTTAATTAGAGACGGAGAGTGATGATGTTTGTGAGAGTAAAAGGGTGTAGTTTGCAGGTTTGTTTGATAAGGAAGATGAAAGTGAAAGAGAAGGGTTCTTGGTAAGTGAAGCATTTAGAAAAGTGTGTAATTATCTAATTTTTTTAATGTTCATATTAAGTCCATATATTACTACACTATAATAATAGTATTTAATAGAAAAATATCATTTTTTGGTTCAAAAGTATTTGGTGTATATCCGGTATTTTATAAAATACGAAAACTTATTCTTTATTTTTGTGCAGGTTACTAATTACAATTAATATATAAGAGTTCTAAAATTAAAAATAATCATTTAGCTTTTATTTAACACTTATTAGTATAAATAACTTTCAATATACATTTTCTTATTTTACAGAATTCTAACTATACGGTTGTGACGTTTTTACCTTTATTATTGTACATTTCAATGTTTAGTTTGATTACATCATTTTCAGTTTTCGTTAACTTTATTATATATCAACATATATAAAAATGAAAACACGCAAAGAACAATTTTATAAATAATGATATATTAGTTATGCATTTGTATTGACGTTTAATGTACTTATGTTGATTATATATAACTTTACTAGTTTTTCAACCCGTGTATCTACAATATTTGTCAAATGATTATATATAACTTTATTTGCTTATTATTTTTTATATGACCGCCCGACCCGACCCAAACTGGAGGGCAAAAATTCTTTATACGGAGAATGTAAATCGACAAATGAACTTTAAAAATTTCTGCCTCATGAAAATATTTTCTGGGTCCTTCACTGGGTATATATCATAACGGGGATCATGGCTTCGATCCTCCTCTTCAAAGTTAACCATTTCTACAAGTCTTTTTAATTTAATATCATCTATGATTTTTTCCCATGTTTAAATGAACAACTTTTAAGTGAGTAACTTACAAAGTTTATAATTCTTTGCCACCCTAGATATGTTTTGTTAAAAGATGCAAACAAGCCAATTACAAGGGGTATAATATAAACTAAACAAATGAGGACTGTATACCCCGACAACTATTAAAAATCCTAGCATTGTCGAAATTCTGTGAATTTGATGATGAAAGATCTTTGGAAGATGAAGAAGATCCCCAACCATCTGTTCTTATGCTATTTACGGAGATCATTGTCGAAATTCTGTTGAGGCTTTCGGTTGAATCAGTGTTAAGGTGTAAGTCAGTTTGCAAGTCATGGTACTCTTTAATTTCTGATCCTCATTTTGTCAACTCTCATCTTGCTATATCAACTACCAACATTAATCGCCATCGACTAATTTATAGCACTAGAATCTACAACGTTAGCGGTCCGCCAGTACTAAAAATTAAAACCTGCAATCTTCATGATGCTTGTACGTTTGTTGAGAGTTTGGTTTCACCTATGCCTGCAGCAGGTCTTGGAGATATATAGGTAATTTTTGCTCTTTTAACATGTTTTCTCTTTCCTATCAGTTGTAATAAACCATACGCCGTCTATTTCTTTTTACCTCTAAAGACGCTATGTCTACTATTAGAAGTTTGCATGCAAATTGTGATTCATGAGTAGAAGGAAGCTTTGTTTACTGTACTCATATAGTCAAATTGTGTTGTGATACATTGAAGTCCAATATAATGTTACTTTTTTTTTGACAATTTGCAAAGGTAACGGCTACTGTGATTCTGTGAATTTGCAAAGGTTGTTGTTTTGAATAGATAAGTTGATAGTAAATTAGCTTTTGTTCCAACAACAGTACTTGTTAATTAAAGCAGCATGTCTTGATTTGAATGGTACATGTGAACTGTTAGGGACTTAAAGTTTTAGTTAAGAAAAAAGTAACTAACTCAGGTGGTTTTTTCTATATTAATGCAGGCTCTGACTGGCTACTGCAGTGGTTATTGCTCTTGGCTTGACTGGCTACTGCAGTGGTTATTGCTCTTGGCTTGACTGCGCAAACGAAGGTCAATGGTGCTTTATTGTTGTATGAATTTAAGTATCAGTAACCAAAAGTTAAGATGATTATTAGTACAGACTATATATGTGTTGATGTTTGCTTTGAGTAATAAATTTGGTGGTATGTTTCTGGAAGCCGGAATCCATATCTTTCCATATTCATAGGAGAAACAATACTTTATATGGATATGTTTAGTCTTGTTTTGAGAAACATGGTATGCAATTATGCATCAATTTGACAAGTAGTTTTCAATATAGCCATGGAGGGGTGTATTATATTGTCGTTTTAAAATTCATATAAATATTGCTATGTATATATAGTATGTTTAGTATGATGCCAAAGATGTCGGTATAATAATCTAATGTATCTTGATGAATCGATTTGGAGATTCTCAATGTGATGATACATTTTGGTTGTTGTCATATTCCTATTTACTGTAGTTGTAACGTGTTTATCAGTCAACTAGTGATGATATTTTTAAGGGTGTTTTGTTTCTTCTTACAGGATTTTGTAGGAAGGCAAATAAGTGTAACTTTTCGTACCATATAATAAATTTGAAAGCTTCCTCTCAGTTGATAAAAGCAAGCAACTACAAATGCAAGGTCCTTCACAGGCCTACGAGGCGGTGGATCTTCCACCCCAACTTGTATACCATGTCAATAAACATACATATAAAAGAAGGGAAGTAATGATATGCATATATTCATCCTAAAGCTTTGAACAATCACCTTTTAACACTTACAACTATCCATGAACCAATTTTTTTCCCTATTTTATCTAAGACCCAAACTAAGAGAATATATTGCTTATATGAAAATATTCCCAACATATTACTTCAGTATATATTTTGAAAGAATGGTTGTGCATGCTTTGTAATTATTATGGTGTTCGTCTAGATTTATAATTAATAAAGTGTGAGTTAGTCCTAGATTTCTCACTTCATAAGCCTTCATTACCCATAAATCCATAACTCCAAGATAATTAGAGGCGTTAACTTAGAGGTCATGGGCTCGAAACCGATTCTAAGCACCAATCGCCTTGCCGCTGAGTGAGGCCGATTTACCTCTCACGTGATGGGCCTGGGACGGTCTGGCGTGGGCCGCTTTGCGTGTCCGGAACAACACGTTTTGAAACAATAATTAAGGTTTCTTGGCGCTCAATTTATGCTTTTTCTAAGGTGTTACGTTGGGGTTCTGCTGCTGTTGGTGACGATCACTAGCAATAGCGGCTTCTCTGAAGTTGCGATTCAAATGAGATTCATTCCAGAAACAGGGGTCAGGGGCATTGTTGGTATAATTATTTATATATTGTATGAGTTTACGTGCAGGCTATGATGATTACTTTAATTTAATGAGATATCGATGATCCGAGTTGTGGTTTGGCGGGGCAATTTCCGGATGGCATTGTTACCGTCTATGCAACCGTGAATTTGCAGCAATCCCGTAACCCAATCGTGTTTGTCTCAATCACTGAGACACATATCTGAGCCTGTTTGGTTTGTTGTGTTCGATTTTGAATGCTTTGTTGTGTTTAAAATTAAATATTTAGTGAGTTTAAATCCTAGCATTTGTTATTTTGTTGGTTATTTTTCCGGTAAAACCGTTAACGAAAGCACATATTATATTGAAAGAGACACGGGTAGGTAAGTTTTAACACACTGTTATGGTTATGTGGTAGATGGATCGGTACCAGAAGGTCAACAAACATATATCATAACAACCGGTTAATAGGAACGAGATCCGCTGGGAGGATGAGAAGCTATTTGTTATGACTTAACTTCACGTAAACTTTTTTTTTTTAATTGATAACACTAGATTTTGAATGTTATATAAGTGGCATCTTGAAGTTTTGTTTATGCATATTATTCTTCATTAAATTGCATAAGGTATGACTTAGTTTAGCAGTGCAACTGAGACCTATTATGAACATAAATTTTATTAGGGTTGCTTTTTTGTTCTGCAATGTTGTTTTGCTAAGTGAGACAGTAGTGGTACTTGACGTGTAAAGTGGATTAGGATTTCACTTAGTGGTGTAGTGGTTATTATTTGAAGCTTTCACTAACTATTTTATTTCAATTGTGAAAATTCAAGGTTGCTACACCGAGAGTTGCAACCATACCACTTACCAACATTCTAGCAAACAAAATGACCCCTTTTAATATTGAAACATAAACCATTTTGATCTGCATTAAAAATGATCCCTTTTAACCTGTATAGAATACTATTGGTTTTGACCTACATAAAAAATGGCACGTTTGACTTGCAAGAAAAAAGTGAACCAACCATATAAAAAAAGAACCTGATATGAACCGCATTAAAAATGGTTGGTTTTTCACCGCATAGTGTTTTTAGTAGTAAACTATCAATAAAGATCATGAATATTTTTACCGTGCTTCTAACTCGAACAGAAACTTGAGCAGTGGAGTTTAGTTTGGCAGACTATAGTCGGGAACAAAGAGAACTCATGCAAGGTATGCACATATTGTCTCCATTTCAGTTTATAGGTGGTAAAATTAGCAGGTCAGGTTGGTTGGAACAGGCTAAGTTGGCTCGCGCAGAAACTTGTCAGCCTTTAATGCGGGTCAAAGTGGGTCGGGTTGGCCGCCAAACATTACTTTTTTTTCTTGAAATTTAATAAGAATTACTCTACTAAATATTACTATAGTTTCATTGTCGCAAAAATTTTGTTACACATTCATCTCTATAGTCACTTATTCGTTGTCATTTATTAATCTTTTCAAATAAGTTTTCTCTATATTTTTAAAGAAAAACATAATCACATTGATTTCATCTATAAAATCATCGATACACAAATCTTTTATATTTAAGCTGTTACAAGGGGCGTGTATTAGTCCATACCCGAATTGACCAAAGAACCGTTAATGTGCAAATTAGAAGCAAGAACCGTACCATATGTGAGTGGTTTGGTTTTAGATTTCACGGGGTATTAATGTATTGATTCCATAATACGAGTTTAGTGTGAAGTGCGAACCATTTCTTTTGAGTTGGGCTGCAAAGTCTTCCCAAAGGGGGGTGCAATGCAATATAGTGCTAAAGCCTAAGTTTAAATTTGGAGTGCAAACTCATTCCAAAGTGGCTGTTATTTTACAACTTTTTTTTTTGTTGCAAATAGGTATTTAAATAATATTTTTTTTAACGTTTTTCTATTTTGCCTCAACCTCAATAACCATGAGTGATCACGACACACGTATTTAATCATGATTGTAAAATAGCATTTCATTTAATTAATTAAAAAATAAATATTTCGAATACAATTCTGTTTTCAATATAAATTTTATTTCAAAAGAATTAAATAGAATTTAAATAATAATAAACAGGAAAAGTATACAACTTTATTTAGCAATAAATTTTAATGAAGAATTTGTATATATAAAGTAAGGCAAAAAGTAAAAAACTTATTATTAACATTATTATAAGGGGGTGGGGTGGTTTCAAATCCATCACTCACCACACCCAATGATGGTCTGCCACCTCACCATACCATTTTCCATCATTAGTGATGAAATTTAGTGGGGGTGGTGGTCTGGTGAGATGAGTTTTTCTTTTGCTTTTTTACAACTTAAAAATTAAAAACAATATTGTAGATGAACATAAATTTAAAAATTATAATTAAAAAATAAAAGTTACAATAAACAATCTACTCCTCGTCTAAATCCGGAAATTCCAAACCTAAAGAACCCATAAATTCAACTAGATCCCATCTTAACCGATGGTGAATATCCTCATCCCGCAAGTCTAATTGCACATTCTCGGGAACGGGAACTTGAGTAGGAGGATCCGGCACCTAATCTGGAGAAATTACACGTACATGTTCTTTTATTAACATATTGTGTAATATGATGCATGCATATACGTAGCTAGAGATCGTGGGTTTATTCATTGCACGAACCGGTCGACTAAGTATGCATTATCTACCCTTTAAGACACCGAAAGCTCTCTCGACATCTTTTCTTGCCGATTCTTACAACTTCTTGAACGCCTTTTCATTGGTCTTGACAGGAAATGAAAAGACTTTCACAAAAACATACCATTGCGGGTAGATACCATCGACAAGATAGTAGCCACGTCTGTAATATCTCCCGTTGACAAAATGCGGACAGAAAGGTGCGGTACCATCTGTTACGCTCTGAAACAACGTTGATGTGTACAAAACAGTGATTTTATTGTTTGAGCTAGGAACACCGAAATAAGAATGTCAAATCCATAAATAATTTGACGCAACCGCTTCAAGTGAGATGGTCGCTCGTTTGATATCACCCCTAACATACGCCCCTCGAAACTCATGTGGACAATTCCTCCATTCGATATATGTACAATCGTTGCTACCAAGAATCCCTGGAAAATGCCATCAAGTCTCATGCGCGGCGTAAAGACGTGTAATGTCGTGTCTTGTTGGTTTTCGTAGAAACTCTTTGTCATACAATTTAATAATCGCGTTACAAAAGAATTGCAGACATTCACATGAAGTTCTCTGAGACATTTGTAAGTATTCATCAAATTGGTCGGGTGGGTTACCTGTCGCTAATTGACGAATAGTGGATGTGCATTTTTGAAGCGCCGTAAAACTTCGTTTGCCCCTCGCGTCGTAAGATTCTTGAAACCATTCTTCGATTGCTTCGACGTCGGCTACAATCTTTAAAAATAAAGATTTCGGCAAACGAAACCGTTCCCTAAACGTCTCGTCATTGTATTTTGGCTTCTCCACAAAATAGTCGTTCATTACCATTTCGTGGGCATGTATACGATCACGATCCACCATTTTTTTTCTTTGGACGGCTCGGGCATTCAAGTTCATTATATAACAACGGAAACCATTCGGCAATGTCATCGTCCGTAGACGAAGAGCTATCAGTGTCTAATGGAACCAAGTTGCTCGGAAATTCCATATTTTTTTGTTTTGAATGAAGTAGAAGATTGAGAGTGTTTTGAGTTGGGTTTGGTTTTGAGTTGGATTGAAATGGTTGTTTATTTATATTGTTTAATTTTTTTTATTAAATCCCCCCCCCCCTTAACGGTCAAAAAAACCCCCCAACGGTTCAATTTCTTGGTTCAATACACGTGCTGGCTATAACGATGGATCCCCCATCACGCGGCGGCGGCGTTTGTGGGTCTATCACACGTGATGGGTGTCCATCACGGACCACCTCCATCGCTCTAATTTAATATGTTTTAATTTTGAATTTTCTTTAGGCTTTAACTATGTGTAGTGGTTTTGGCACCCTCCTTCAAATGAAGGTTCTCGTTGGCTGATTGATGGGATCACTTCTCTCTCACGCCTGCTGATGTAACACAATGTGTATACCTTTTAACATTAAATTATCCTCTTATTTTGGTAAAACTCCATGCAAATTCGTCGTATTCGGTACTTCTTTGAGTTATTTATGAATTTGCAGGTCCGGGCGCCCGCCCGACGAAGAAACGATGAAAAGATGGCGTTTTTCGGACAAAAATCAAGAATCTGCCAAAAGTGCATGACCATGCTAAGAAAGTGTCTGACCATGCTGAGCCGGTGCATGACCATGCTAAGGAAGTGTATGACCATGCTGACCAAACTGCACCATCATGCCCTTTTAGTGCACCACCATGCACCTTTATTGGAACCCGTGCACATCTGATACCGTGCCAAAAGTGCATGACCATGCCAGGAAAGTGCATGACCATGCTGTGAAACTGCACCATCATGCGCTTTATGTGCATGACGGTGCACCTTTATTGGAACCCGTGCACATCTACTATCGTGCCAAATGTGAAACTGCATCATCATGCACTTTTTGTGCACCACCGTGCAATTCCGAGGGCACGAGCCCGTGCACTATCCGATGCCGAGAACAAGACACATCAACTTTGAAAGTGCACTAGCTAGTGCCGAAAATGCACGACCATGCACTTTTTGTGCATAACCGTGCACTTTTTTGGAACCTGCAATTCTGAGCTGCCGAAAGTGAAAGTTTGACTTACCCAAAATAGTGCACGACCATGCACTTTTTGTGCATGACCATGCACTTTGACCAGAAGCTTATAAACACTTATTTTCACTTCATTTTGGTGTGTGGAGCCTGGGTGATTCTCTCTCAACCCTTGAAAATGAGTTTATGTGTTCCTTGAGAGTTTGAAGGCTTCCACAATCCTCAAGATCTATCATTCCATTCTTAAATCCTTGCTTGATCTTAGTTTTCATTCCTTTGTTCTTGAACATGTTGTGTAAGCTTATTTCTAGTTTGATTGTAGTTGTATTAAGCCATATGGGCTAATTACTTTTGTTATCTAGACAATGCTGAAACTCTTATTAATGTGATATATTATCTATGCATGATTTTGGTAAAGTGGTTTTCTTTCAAGAATATGGTTGAATTTATAAGTTGATATTGATGGTGTTCATGCTTGTTATGTTACATAACCTTGTTAGTTTTGCAAATGTTTAGGCATTCATGTTGGAAAACTATGTTCTAGATGTTTGTTTTTAACTTTGAATGTTCATGAAATCTTTGTTTACATTACTAAGTTAGGAATGACTAGTAAAAATTAACTTGGTTATATAATTATTGATAAGTATGAAACCCTACACTTAATATTGGAAAATTGATGAGTGTTGTTATGATTCTTGACTTGGTGATGACTTGCTAGTTAAAGTTTCATAAGTTGATATTAATTTCATGAATTTGGCTACTTTAGTGTAATTTTAGGTGGTTAGAATGTTGTTCATGCTAGCTTTCCTTTGATTATGAGACTTTCTTATTTTGACAAACAAGTTAGTCTATGTTTATCCCTTGATTAAAAACCCATCATGATGATTATTTGTTAGTATTAGGTTGCTTTATTGTAATCTAGTATTTATGTTTAGATTCATGATGTTTTACCATATCATTGCTATTTTATCATATTAGTAGAGTGGATTCATGTCTATGTAGTTTGTTTGATTGATTATATTCTTGTGTTTTTACTTGCTTATTTTCATTGTATGCAAATTTAGTTAATTAAAATTCAACTTAAGATTTATTTGTTCGGTTGGTCATTTACAAAGATTTATGATGTGCAAAACGGTCTAATAAAACTAACTTAACTTAGACACTCTAGTTTTAAATTTATAAATCTAGACACTCCTAATGCTAGACCACTAGACAGGCAAGTGTACCTATCAACTGTAGTAAAGCCTAATGAAGTCCGGATATCGAACCCAAAGGACACTAGCAACACCTAAACTAGACTCTGACTAATAACTTAAATAAATAGATTTAATTGATTTTTTTGTGTTTTTTAATTATTAAAAATAAAGTAAATAAAACTTACTCTAAAACTAGACACGAACAAATAGGGGTAAAACTCAGATAGGGAAAATAACTACCTAGGCAAAGAATCCTACTCGTCAACTCGTAAACTCTCGGAATTGGATTTATGATTGGTACCGTATTCTAAAAATATGAAATTTAAGGAATGACGAAAGTATGCTAGATCACCCCCCGGTCTCACCAACAATACCTAAGAACCCTAAATATCATGTAAGCTCAACGGTTTAATGGTTCGGATCACCTCCCGATCTCACCTTACCTAACTATGATAAGGTACCCAAAGACTAAATTACCTATCGGTCTCTCTAATCACAAAACACCCTAAGGCGTAAAGAGGTATTCTTATTAAATTTGGTTATAATTCGGATCTGTAAGAATCTAAAGGAATCTAGGGTAACTCACTCCCGTGCAATCACTACCCAAACCCGCAAAAGACCAAAACAAACGACACTTAATTACCTCCCGGTCTCTCAAGTGACAGAATAAAAAGTATCTCTAAACTTTCAATTACCGCTCCTATGGAATACGTTAACTATAAACCATAAACTAGTTACAAAACACACAGTAAGTAACCTAATATGCATCCATACATGAAAGACGTTCACAAAGACGCATATGGAACAAAAATTGATAATGAATTAATACCAAGTACGCAAATGCATCACAACCAAATAAAATAAAAATTTTACCAAAACATGAACCAATCAATAATAATCCAAGACCAAAAGTAAAACAAGTCTAAAAAGTATTCATCCAAACCAGGTAGTATAAAAGGTTTAGCCGCTCATAATTATTGATGAAACAAAATAAGTATTATAGTTCATCAAAGAAGTAATAAATAATTGAGCTACTAGCATGCGTTATTCTTTTCTCTTTTTCTTGCCCTTGGACTGTCTGGCTCTCCCTCTTGGTATGATGGTCGAACCAGGGGCAGCCCCTTATGCCTTGCGTATTCCAATATAATTGAACAGGGGCAAACCCCAAAAAATACCCCTTTGTATTCTGCCACCAAACCTCTTATAAAACCTTCTTGTGGGCTCGTGACCTACCCAACTCGTGGGCTGTTAAAGTTTTAATCATTCTTTCTTTTGGGCTCATAAACAAAATAAGCATAATTAATTATGTCACAAAAATTATAAAGATGGCATAAACTTAAGTGTGCATAATAAGTAATACTTTTTAAGCTTATGCAAGTATGTTGTTTCATATTATATAGTTTTATTTTATTCTCATTTTGAAATCACCACGTATGGTGTTACATATATATTTTAGAATTAGCTTTAAAGAATATTTATAATAAACATATATAGAATATGTTTGGACTTTATATATTCGTCTCAACAATAATATGTGTATTCTATTTTAGCACATTGACTCTTAAAACTCAGCTATGAATCATTTAAGTATAATATTAAATAAAAACAAACTCAAACCCGATTAAAAATGTAGGAAATATTTATATAATAACATGTATAATTTAGACCACATCAATTTAGTTTGATTGTAGTTGTATTAAGCCATATGGGCTAATTACTTTTGTTATCTAGACAATGCTGAAACTCTTATTAATGTGATATATTATCTATGCATGATTTTGGTAAAGTGGTTTTCTTTCAAGAATATGGTTGAATTTATAAGTTGATATTGATGGTGTTCATGCTTGTTATGTTACATAACCTTGTTAGTTTTGCAAATGTTTAGGCATTCATGTTGGAAAACTATGTTCTAGATGTTTGTTTGTAAACTTTGAATGTTCATGAAATCTTTGTTTACATTACTAAGTTAGGAATGACTAGTAAAAATTAACTTGGTTATATAATTATTGATAAGTATGAAACCCTACACTTAATATTGGAAAATTGATGAGTGTTGTTATGATTCTTGACTTGGTGATGACTTGCTAGTTAAAGTTTCATAAGTTGATATTAATTTCATGAATTTGGCTACTTTAGTGTAATTTTAGGTGGTTAGAATGTTGTTCATGCTAGCTTTCCTTTGATTATGAGACTTTCTTATTTTGACAAACAGGTTAGTCTATGTTTATCCCTTGATTAAAAACCCATCATGATGATTATTTGTTAGTATTAGGTTGCTTTATTGTAATCTAGTATTTATGTTTAGATTCATGATGTTTTACCATATCATTGCTATTTTATCATATTAGTAGAGTGGATTCATGTCTATGTAGTTTGTTTGATTGATTATATTCTTGTGTTTTTACTTGCTTATTTTCATTGTATGCAAATTTAGTTAATTAAAATTCAACTTAAGATTTATTTGTTCGGTTGGTCATTTACAAAGATTTATGATGTGCAAAACGGTCTAATAAAACTAACTTAACTTAGACACTCTAGTTTTAAATTTATAAATCTAGACTCTCCTAATGCTAGACCACTAGACAGGCAAGTGTACATATCAACTGTAGTAAAGCCTAATGAATTCCGGATATCGAACCCAAAGGACACTAGCAACACCTAAACTAGACTCTGACTAATAACTTAAATAAATAGATTTAATTGATTTTTTTGTGTTTTTTAATTATTAAAAATAAAGTAAATAAAAATTACTCTAAAACTAGACACGAACAAATAGGGGTAAAACTCAGATAGGGAAAATAACTACCTAGGCAAAGAATCCTACTCGTAAACTCGTAAACTCTCGAAATTGGATTTATGATTGGTACCGTATTCTAAAAATATGAAATTTAAGGAATGACGAAAGTATGCTAGATCACCTCCCGGTCTCACCAATAATACCTAAGAACCCTAAATATCATGTAAGCTCAACGGTTTAATGGTTCGGATCACCTCCCGGTCTCACCTTACCTAACTATGCTAAGGTACCTAAAGACTAAATTACCTATCGATCTCTCTAATCACAAAACACACTAAGGCGTAAAGAGGTATTCTTATTAAATTTGGTTATAATTCGGATCTGTAAGAATCTAAAGGAATCTAGGGTAACTCACTCCCGTGCAATTGCTACCCAAACCCGTAAAAGACCAAAACAAACAACACTTAATTACCTCCCGGTCTCTCAAGTGACAGAATAAAAGGTATCTCTAAACTTTCAATTACCGCTCCTATGGAATACGTTAACAATAAACCATAAACTAGTTACAAACACACAGTAAGTAACCTAATATGCATCCATACATGAAAGACGTTCACAAAGACGCATATGGAACAAAAATTGATAATGAATTAATACCAAGTACGCAAATGCATCACAACCAAATAAAATAAAAATTTTACCAAAACATGAACTAATCAATAATAATCCAAGACCCAAAAGTAAAACAAGTCTAAAAGGTAGTCATCCAAACCGAGGTAGTATAAAAGGTTTAGCCGCTCATAATTATTGATGAAACAAAATAAGTATTATAGTTCATCAAAGAAGTAATAAATATTTGAGCTACTAGCATGCGTTATTCTTTTCTCTTTTTCTTGCCCTTGGACTGTCTGGCTCTCCCTCTTGGTATGATGGTCGAACCAGGGGCAGCCCCTTATGCCTTGCGTATTCCAATATAATTGAACAGGGGCAAACCCCAAAAAATACCCCTTTGTATTCTGCCACCAAACCTCTTATAAAACCTTCTTGTGGGCTCGTGACCTACCCAACTCGTGGGCTGTTAAAGTTTTAATCATTCTTTCTTTTGGGCTCATAAACAAAATAAGCATAATTAATTATGTCACAAAAATTATAAAGATGGCATAAATTTAAGTGTGCATAATAAGTAATACTTTTTAAGCTTATGCAAGTATGTTGTTTCATATTATATAGTTTTATTTTATTCTCATTTTGAAATCACCACGTATGGTGTTACATATATATTTTAGAATTAGCTTTAAGAATATTTATAATAATCATATACAGAATATGTTTGGACTTTATATATTCGTCTCAAACAATAATATGTGTATTCTATTTTAGCATATCGACTCTTAAAACTTTTAAAACTCAGCTATGTATCATTTGAGTATAATATTAAATAAAAACAAACTCAAACCCGATTAAAATGTAGGAAATATTTATATAATAATATATATAATTTAGACCACATCAAATATCCCCACAATTAAACATTTTTCGTCTCTGAAAAAGTATGTTGCAGTGGAATCAGAATTCGAGACAAATTTTTAAAACGTATACGTTATCTTTTAAGTATTGATAAACGCAAAAACCGCGATTACCGATATTGTTGTCCACTTATATCCAACCACCAGCCTATCAAGCCCCCAATTGCATTAAGCGTTTTAAGTTAAAAAACTACGGCTACACCTATCCCATCTCAGACAAAGAGAGCTAGAAAAACTAGAGTCAAAGCAGAATGGTTTGACAAATCACCATAATCCAAGGACTTGTTGATAGTACTAAGTATATGCACTCGGTGAAATTTGATGGATGAATGGTCATGTGGAGGTCGTACGAGTTATTCCTAAATATTATTGGACTTTGTCCTATATATTCCCTAAAAAAATATTTATTGACTAAAATCCTTCGAGCCCCAATAGTGTATCCTCAGAGTCACTATCCCCTTGGTAACACGTAAACTCTAAGTCTCGTCTAGTATGTGCAACTTTGGCCTCTTTTTCTATTTTTGAGAATGCTTCTTTGGAATTTTACAATACATAACTTTCTCTCTTTTTTTTTTCGGACCAACTTTTGGATTACTTATAACTTTCATAACATAACTTTTTTTTTTCATTTTTTTTCTTTTTTTTTCAATCTTTTTTTTCCTTTTTTCTTTTTTTATATCACCTTAAAGTATATAACTATTTCTAAGCTCGTAAAAAGATGGACATGTGGTGATGTGCTGGTTTGAGTGCATCTAAATCTTACAATCTCAAAGTTTTTAGATTATGGTAATCCTCCCTAAGCATCGAAATTCGCTTTCACCGTTTTTCAAATTATTAGATATATAAAATTTGTTAAAGAGGACTGTCAAAGCTAGTTTGGCCTACCGACACATCCCAAGCTTAGTGCGTTATCTTTTATTTAATCTCATATATAATAGTAATTTTAAAAACCAATCTCAAATTTTTCTATCATTTTCCATTCTTTGCAAAAATTTTCGTTAAAATCGGGACATTTTTCATTTTTTTTTAAACTTTTTTTGATTATTTTTTTAAATTTTATTATTATTTTAAAATTTTTGATTTTTTTTTATTTAATATAAAAACGTCAGTTTCCCATCCCCACACTTAAATGTCACATTGTCCTCAATGAGACAAGAATAAGACAAAGATTAAAGCACATTTAAATATAAGTAAAGTGGAATAGACTCCCATGGTAAACACGCGGATATGCTTCGCGAGTCGCGTCCCATGCCCTCCAATTCGAACGAAAGCCTCACACTCCAGTGCTCTCTACCAAGCTGTCACTTATGTACGAAAGCGGCAATCAATAAGCAAATAGCCTCCCCACACTTGAATCAAACCACGTATCATCAATTTTCCACAAGTAATCCTTAAGACACCTGAAAGCAAAACTAGAAACACACGGGCAGCAAAAGAAAGCAAGAAACCCCAAAAACAAAAACAAAAATAAAAATAAAGCAAAAACATACTATCGAGTTGCCTCCCGAGAAACACTAAGTTTACAGAAGAGTCTTCAGCCATACTCGTTCCCGAAATCTCAATCAGGAGGCTTTTCTTTTATCCAACCCCGGTCTAACCCATTTAGTTCCACCCTTCCAACATATTTAAACAAATAGCACATAGTGAAACTAAAAATTAATATAAAACATTCAAACGAGTCGGACCACCAACACTTAAACTTACCTGGACCAAACCTAATACGTGACATATAATGAGGAAAATGGTTATTTTTGCCTTTTATTGTTGTCCTATAACTCTTAATGAACCATTTTTGAACCCTAAAAACGTATCGATCCAAGCACTTCCGCTTACTCTTCTGTGGCTTTGTCGATTTTGGTGGCGATCCACTATCTAGTTCCTCCACAGACATGCTAACCTTTATAGGATGTAACGACTCAACTAACTCTAATGACTTCTCATCCTCTGTTACCACTTCCACTTCTTTTTCGTTTGGTGCACACTTGATCTCCATTGTTGGCTTCCCCAAAATTAGTGTTTCTAAATAGATAAGATCGTCAACAGGGTCAAATTCTTCATGTTCGTCAAAAACTAGTAAACCCACCAATTCATCACCAAACTCATCCTCCCAAGATGGTACATGCTCATTCTCTTCGTCATCTTTCATCTGATCAAATGGCTTCTCAACGGCATCTTCTCTCAGATCCGTGTAATCAGGTAGTTCCAACTCCATCTCTTCTATCACGCCCTCATCATCATTATTCCAGAATTCATCATCTGTTTCATAGACGGCTTCCTGTTCCTTCTTAGAAAAACTCTCATTTTGAATTCTAGCACTTATCTCTTCTAACCTAGCTTCGAGTTCCTCTATCTTACGGAGTCTTTCTCTTTCGATCAACTTATCAAGCCGAGCTTCCAATGCCTTAATCTTTAGGAATCCTTCACGTTCCTCTTGTTCAGCTCTTTCCAACATCATCTCTTTCCAACATCTTCTATATAAAATACTCCTAAACTGACTCGATCTATTAAACATATTAACTAGACTCGATAAAATAAACACAAACTAAATTATCATAAACACGACTAGACGCGCTAAATCTATGACACGGACTCACAAGACACACCACAACTCAAGACACAAAAGACCAATTAATCAAATAAGTTCAATCAAAGCTAGTTTCGCTATCGCCTAAGTATCCCCGGCAACGGCGCCAAAAACTTGATGCGCAAAACGGTCTACAAAAAACTAACTTAACTTATACACTCTAGTTTTAAATTTATAAATCTAGACTCTCCTAATGCTAGACCACTAGACATGCAAGTGTACCTATCAACTGTAGTAAAGCCTAATGAATTCCGGATATCGAACCCAAAGGACACTAGCAACACCTAAACTAGACTCCGACTAATAACTTAAATAAATAGATTTAATTGATTTTTTTGTGTTTTTTAATTATTAAAAATAAAGTAAATAAAACTTACTCTAAAACTAGACACGAACAAATAGGGGTAAAACTCAGATAGGGAAAATAACTACCTAGGCAAAGAATCCTACTCGTCAACTCGTAAACTCTCGGAATTGGATTTATGATTGGTACCGTATTCTAAAAATATGAAATTTAAGGAATGACGAAAGTATGCTAGATCACCTTCCGGTCTCACCAACAATACCTAAGAACCCTAAATATCATGTAAGCTCAACGGTTTAATGGTTCGGATCACCTCCCGGTCTCACCTTACCTAACAATGCTAAGGTACCTAAAGACTAAATTACCTATCGATCTCTCTAATCACAAAACACACTAAGGCGTAAAGAGGTATTCTTATTAAATTTGGTTATAATTCGGATCTGTAAGAATCTAAAGGAATCTAGGGTAACTCACTCCCGTGCAATCACTACCCAAACCCGCAAAAGACCAAAACAAACGACACTTAATTACCTCCCGGTCTCTCAAGTGACAGAATAAAAAGTATCTCTAAACTTTCAATTACCGCTCCTATGGAATACGTTAACTATAAACCATAAACTAGTTACAAACACACAGTAAGTAACCTAATATGCATCCATACATGAAAGACGTTCACAAAGACGCATATGGAACAAAAATTGATAATGAATTAATACCAAGTACGCAAATGCATCACAACCAAATAAAATAAAAATTTTACCAAAACATGAACCAATCAATAATAATCCAAGACCAAAAGTAAAACAAGTCTAAAAAGTATTCATCCAAACCAGGTAGTATAAAAGGTTTAGCCGCTCATGATTATTGATGAAACAAAATAAGTATTATAGTTCATCAAAGAAGTAATAAATAATTGAGCTACTAGCATGCGTTATTCTTTTCTCTTTTTCTTCCCTTGGACTGTCTGGCTCTCCCTCTTGGTATGATGGTCGAACCAGGGGCAGCCCCTTATGCCTTGTGTATTCCAATCTAATTGAACAGGGGCAAACCCCAAAAAAAACCCCTTTGTATTTTGCCACCAAACCTCTTATAAAACCTTCTTGTGGGCTCGTGACCTACCCAACTCGTGGGCTGTTAAAGTTTTAATCATTCTTTCTTTTGGGCTGATAAACAAAATAAGCATAATTAATTATGTCACAAAAATTATAAAGATGGCATAAACTTAAGTGTGCATAATAAGTAATACTTTTTAAGCTTATGCAAGTATGTTGTTTCATATTATATAGTTTTATTTTATTCTCATTTTGAAATCACCACGTATGGTGTTACATATATATTTTAGAATTAGCTTTAAAGAATATTTATAATAAACATATATAGAATATGTTTGGACTTTATATATTCGTCTCAACAATAATATGTGTATTCTATTTTAGCATATTGACTCTTAAAACTTTTAAAACTCAGCTATGAATCATTTTAGTATAATATTAAATAAAAACAAACTCAAACCCGATTAAAAATGTAGGAAATATTTATATAATAATATGTATAATTTAGACCACATCAATTTAGTACTAGAAAGTTGCCGTGTCCATGGATTGATACTCGGTTCTTGCCAACACTTTATTACAAACGATAGGTACACTTGCCTTTCGTGTGTGGTTTAGTTGTAGGTGAAAACCTATTTTAAAACCCGATTTGTGTGGAACTTTTACTTAAATTTTTATATATATATTCACGCACGTCACCTACTAACTCTCTCATAAGGGTGCCCTAGCACTGCATTCTTGAGTTTTTTATTTAAGGAATTGGAAAAGAAAAAGATAAGACAATTTTTCTTTTTTCATTCTTGAGTTTTTTCATTAAAAGAAAAGAAAGAGAACGGAAAGAAAACTTAAGCCTTTTTTCCTTCAAAACTTTCCTGCCAAATATGGCATGATTGTGATGCAAAGTTTATAGCTCATTACAATATTGCTAATTTATCCTATCTAAATTTTCTTTTTATGTTGGTATGGGGACATAATTGTAAAGTTACAATTTTTTTCCCTATCTTTTCCTTCCGATAACTGAAGAATGTAATTACACTTTCTTTACTTTTCTTTTCTTTTAACTCGAGAATTCCCTTTTAAGTATATAATTCCTTTTCTTCCCTCTATTCAATCTTATCATTTTTTTAAACCCGAGAATGCAGTGTAGGTGTTTACGGCATGATGTTTAACGCCCCTTTTTGCTGGTGGCTTGAGACCCACTCTACACCTATCCAAAATCATGTTAATCAGTGTTTTAAAAACCGGTTAAACCGGATTTCGCACAGTAGGCCGGTATTTTGATTCCGGTATTTTTGACCGGTTTGCTAGAACATCGTATCAGCGGTTTAGGTCTAAAATACCGTTTTTTACCGGTAAACCGGTTTTAAGTCCCATAAATTTTTTATATTCGCGGCAAGTTTTTTTTCATATTACTTTTAACCCAACAATCAACATTCAAATGTGTAAATTTTAGGACTATTTTTTTTATAAAATTGAGTGCATTTGCATTATTTTTTAATATAGATTAACTTTTGAATTATTTTTTGTTATAGAAATCATTTAGTTTTGGGTTATTTTGGGTTGAAGTGACATTTATAGGAAATTTTAAGGTAAACTATTCAATCGGTTGAACCTTCCGGTATAACCCGATTCATCCGGTTATACCAATTTTAGCCTAATTCGGTACAAGTAAAACACCGGTTTTTGAAACATTGATGTTAATAAAAAAATACGGTAGAAACATTAATTTCAAATTTTACAGAATGAGAAATTAACGGGCAGTTGGAATGCTACTTTCGTTATTTCCTATCACATGCAACTTCTACTTTATTTCCAATTTTGAAAAGGTAACAACCATCCAATTACCTAATTCAACTAAATAAAAATAATAGAAAACTATATTAAAAATATCTAAAAATAATTAATAATATAATTGCAAATAAATCAACATTCCACTAATTAAAAACAAACTATAATTCTAACGACGTCCTATGTTGCTGAGGTGAGGGTAATTAATTTCAACGGCGTCTCATCCATTAATTTTAGCATGGTTTTAAAATTGTAAAATTATCATTGTGTCCATCTAAAATAGTTTATATAGATATAGATATAGAATATAAATATAGATATAGATAGATAGACCTACATTAAGCACCATTAAATACTTTGTAAGCAATGGCGGACCTACAGCTTGACTACAGGGGTCGGCGGACCCCTGTGATAACAAAAGAATTAGTGTTATATATACGAAAAAAACCCTAGCCAACCCCTGTACAAATTTAACGCCGACCCCGTGAAATACTGAGAAAAGAATAAGGAGAAAATATTGAACAGAGACGTAACAATATTGCCGGAAATCTTTTTTGGTGAGTGTGTAGTTGCAGTTGGAGGTATTGGTATTGTTGGGTATTGGGGAAGAGTCAAAAGAGAGAGAGAAAATAAATTGTGACTTTTATGTTGCTATTGTCTTTTTTTAATTCAACTTTTTTTTCCTTCTACTAGTAGTACATGAATCATTTAAATAACATTAAAAGTAATTTTTAATTTCTAATTTCTGAAATAACATATTTTTAATTAGTTTATATTGTTAAGTTAAAACTTATTATTTTATTTTGCAAAAAAATATTATATATATATATATATCAATTTTTGACTTTGCCGCAATGTTTATATAAAAAAATATAAAAAAATTATTCGTATTTTTATCACATACATAAATTTGTGCGCTTTTGCGTATCGACTTACGGCCTTGTTGCCTCAATGCACCTCGACCTCGCTATTGATGTAATTTTATTATGTATTTATAATTTAATTTTGTAATAATTTTTTATGTGACCCGACCCGAGCCGACCCTAAGATACAAAAAATAAAAATAATATTCAGCGGTAGACAATAGACCTTCAAAATTTTCGACTCCTGTAAGAAAATTTTCTGGATTCGTCACTGTTTGTAAGAGGATAATTATGATCCATTAACCTAAAGCAGTTACATATAGAATATAATAAATGCTATTATTAATTGTATATAACAAAACTCCTAATTAACAAGTCAGTAAATCAATTATAAATAGTTGCCTAAAAAAGCTATTGTTTAATATACACAAATCTTGTTTGTGATGAAGAAAAATATGATGCGTTTTCTCTTCTTTTACATATTATTTATCAACTTTATGAATGCGGTTCTAGCTGAGTACTCGCAAGAAATTTGCAATTCCATTGGTAATGCTTTATAGAGTACTAGTTTGAGGCCCGCGTATTACAAGGGTAATTGATAAAAAATTTAAACTTTAACTATGAAGTGAAGAGGTAGGTCCCAGCAGAGCCCAGTTGGACACGCAGGACTCACCTTGAAGAGAGACGTCTGCGCAGAAACCAACTGGATCCGCAGGACCCACAATGCTCAGAGACGTGACGTCCTTACGCGCAGTACGCAAGCTGTTCCCGCAGGAAATTCCTCCCAATGGTGAAGTACTCCGCCTGTTCCCGCAGCTGCGGATACAAGCCATCAGGGAAGGCCACCCGCGCAGCAAGGCTACACGCACAAGGCACTTAGCTCTCAATAATTCAGTTGTCACCTGAAGGAATGAGCAAAGCCGGAAACAATCCCGCACAAAGGCGGGAGGGGGAATACTCCCGCCCAAATAAGCCAGTCCGTACGATACGGGAAGATCTTTTGTACTGTACCTGACGAGGTATGGGCAAAAGATCTGACCAGAGATACGACAGCTCATTGACAACAGTATGGCGAGCAGCATGCTCTTGTACTGTATGTCACTATTAGCCGCTGCCTACTCACCAACTCCTGTCATACCACGTGCACAGCCGGCAGTTGGTGGAAAAGGAATAGTACACAGCAGGCCTGGTCACTGTCAGCCGCTGCCTACCCACCAACTACTAGCATGGCACGTGCGTAGGCCACAGTTGATAGAACAGGAATACTATTCAGCCGGCTATACCTTCTTGGAAACCTACCTTCGGCTATAAATACCCCAAATGGTATGATCATCTCATCTTATCATATACTATCTTGTATCTTACATATTATACCTGATATCTGCTCTAGCAATCTCTTAATATATACTTATATTCAAGAGCAATCTAGTCTGATTCTCACGCCGGAGGGTGGTCACAAGGAGGAACCCCCCCTTCTCAGTGACGAGCTCACGGTGTCTGTTTTGCAGGTTATCAGAAGAACCATCTTTGCCGGGTCTAACCCCCCGTGGGAAACATCTATCTAACCCCCAAATTATCCGTAATCTGCCCGGGGTCCATTAGTGTTTTTTCATTGGCGCCATCCGTGCATAAAAGCTAGAACTTCATTTCTTTTCAGTTTTTTCAAACTTCTGGAAAGATGGTTAAAGAAACTCCAGTAACCACAACCCCAGCTACTGGGAGGAATACCGGCGACTACACAGTTTTTACGAACACTACCCCGGTTACCCAAGCCGGGGCAAGTGCAGTAAATTTTACGAACACTACCCCAGTTACCCAAGCTGGGGCAAGTGCTGTAAACAACCATCCCCTGGGATTCAATAATACCCAGGCGGAAAGACAACAGACGAGACTCCCCCGCCAAACACTTGAACAAGTTAAAGCGTGGGCGGAGGCACGTCAGAAGGAATTCCAAGCTGAGTTGGACGAACGCTTGCGTTCCGTCCAACAGGCTGACGAATTTGGAAGCACTCAACAGCTCAACATGAGCAGTGAATGCGAGTCCTCGGACGATGATCGGGAGGAATCCGACACCGACGCAAACCCTCGCCATAGGGCGAAAGGGAAGCGTAAAGAAACGGACTTCCAAACGAGAAGGAATTTTGGAGAAACCTTCAAACCAAAAAACGCGGGTGGGAACCCACGTGACTTCTCCAAAACATTCAGACCAACTGTGGCAAATGCGGGAACGTCCAAATTTGCAAGGGACATTGCGGAAGCAATCGCCCCGAAAAGTGCCAAACAGATGTCCAACATCGGCACTTACGATGGTATATCTGATCCAGACGATCATTTAAACAGATTCATAGCGGGGGCAACCGTCAGTAATTGGACGGAACCTACGTGGTGTTACATGTTCCAAATGATGCTTGTTGGGCCAGCTAGAGCGTGGTTCGATCGTCTACCGGTCAACCACATCTACGACTGGGCAGACTTCCAACAGAAGTTTAGCCAACACTTCAGCCAACAAAGAAAGTATACCGAAGAGCAATGGACAATCCTCAAATGCATTCGAGAGGAAGATGAATCTTTGCCAGACTTCATCACTCGCTTCAACTCAAAGAAGCTAAGTCTGGGTAATATCAGCGAAGATCTTGTTCGCGCTGCTTTCATCCAGGGCGCGAACGACCCAGAGCTCATCCGCACCTTAACGGGTAAAGATGGCATGCCATCCACATGGGATGCCATCATGACAGCAGCAAAACGCTTTGCGGAAACGGAGAAGCAACTGGGTAGAGATCTCCCCAGAGCACAAACCTCTACACCCAGAAAACAAGGGAAAACAACGTCCTTACCGCCCGACTAAACAAAAAGCGGAAGCTAGGCATTTGGCAGTCAAGGGTAAACTTTGACACCTCATCCGGCTTGCAACATCGGTTAGGCGGAAGGGATAACGTACAGTCGAACCAGAACTCCAGATGGACGCCACTCACCAAGAACGTCACCGAGATATTCGCCACTGAGGAGCTCCCATGGCCAAAGGCTCCAATAATCCGACATCGTCACAATGCTGATCGGAGCAAATACTGTGACTTTCACAGGACAAAAGGCCACAACACTGAAGAATGCACAGACGTAAAGGACATGGTCGAAGCATTTGTCAGAGATGGGACGCTCGCGCACCTCGTGGCGCAATGAACGCTGAGCAGGCTGTGCGTGTAGAACCCCAGTTGGGGAAAACACGAATAAAATTGCAGCTTCAATGTTGGAGACTACATACTGCGTAAACAACGAGATCCCGAACCAGGTGCATATCGGCTCGATGGCACTCCCATCCCAACAACATGGAAGGGAGCTCAATTACACAGTTTGCATGTAGATCAATTCCAAATTTGTAAAGGCCCAGAGCCACTTCTAATGGAAATGATTCTCCTTAGAACATCGACGCTGATGATTTTACATTTATACTTATGAACTTTCCACACGGATATGCCGGTCTTCACCGCATACATAAGTGTGAAAGAAGTCGTTGCGTGGGGAAGGCGGCAAAACCCGCATAAACCCAAAAAACGGGAAACCTTCACGCAGGTCAGTTAAAGGTAAAGTTCAGTCATCCCACTAAATGAAAGTGCCGGTCCTAACCGCACGAATCATGGTAGAGGAAACTGAACACTAACCTATTAACAACCGCGCGTCGAACGGTTAATTTATTCAACACTGATATGCCGGTTTTCACCGCATAATTACGTGGAAAGTCGTTGCGTGGGGAAGGCGGCAAAACCCGCATAAACCCAAAAAACGGCAAACCTTCACGCAGGTCAGTCATAGGTAAACTTTGGTCAACTAAATGAAAGTGCCGGTCCTAACCGCACAAATCATGAGAGGAAACCGAACCTATTGACAACCGTGCGTCGAACGGTTAACTTATTCAAAATACTTTAGAAAATTTCTAACAAAAGGATGAGGAAAACCTCCACGCAGGTTAGATGTAGGTAAAGTTTAGCCATCCTACTAAGTGCAAGTGACGGTCCTACCCGCACAATCACAAAAGAGGAAGCAAAACTTCAACCTATTATCTACCACGTTCAAAGGTTAACTTATTCTAAACACTTAGAAAATTTCTAGAAAGATGAGGAAAACCTCCACGCAGGTCAGATGTAGGTAAAGTTTGGCCATCCTACTAAGTGCAAGTGACGGTCCTACCCGCACAATCACGAAAGAGGAAGCAAAACTTCAACCTATTATCTACCACGTTCAAAGGTTAACTTATTCTAAACACTTGGAAAATTGCTAATTTAAACTAAAAGTATGCATGAGCAAGTCATATAACGTTTATAAAGCAAGTAATCCAGTGAAAGTAGCGGTCTTACCCGCACAAAGATTTATATTTCATAATATTCATTACAAGAATGGCCGGGTAACTACCCGCCTACAAGAATATAAATCTATACAAGCTAAACCTATCCTAACAGTGGGAGGGGATCTTCAGGATCAAGCTTCAGGACCACTTCCACTTGGACCAGCACCATCAGTAGAGCGTGGCGGTTCAAGGAAAGTTTTAAGGATAGCTAGCCCATCATCAGCAGCGGCAACTTCGTTCACCTTCTCCACCACCGGATGCGGGAAGGCGGCATACTGATTCACTGCTTGGTCATAAACAGCTTCAGTATCCACATCATACTAAGGAAAGTTGGAAGGCGGGATGCCTTTCTCAACGAACCCTGGACCAAGCAGGAAGCCGGCCTTTTCCCCATCCTCATGAGAAGCGTTGAGGGCTGCGCTCATGGCATCGTCGTATGATGTGTCCGTGAAGACTCGATGCACAACCTACAAAAAAAAAATATACAAGTATCAAAACCTTTTCTATTTACAAAGAAAAGCGTGAAGACATTATGAAGCTAAGCTTACCTGAGACAACGCTTCTCGAAGAAGCCATTCCTTGGCAACCAGAGCCTCCTGGAGGGCAGCTTGAGCTTGGTTACGGGCGCGTTCAGCTTCACTTTTGTTGAGGTTGGCAAGCAACACTTCTTTAGCCGCAGCCTCTTCAACGCCCTTTAGATTCCGCTCAGTATGGTCAAGCACCCCCCTCTGGTCCAAGATCTCTTGGAGCTTCTTGGCGTCTTCCATCGCCAAGGCATCATGAGCCTGTTGGAGCACCTATAGTTTGGCTTTAAGCTCCTCATTCTCGAGGCGTAAAGGCTCAGCAACAGCTTCAGCCTTGGTGGCCCTCTCGGTTGCGTTCCGCGCAGTTTCCTTAGCCAGCCGAAACTGTTCGTTAACAGCTTGGGCAGCCTTGGAACGGGCCTCGAGCCGGGCCTGAACTTCAACCTCGAGGGCCTTGAAGGCCTTCTCCTTTTCCGCAGCCACTGCGGTAAGCCTCCTTTTCTCCTCCCGGACAGCCCGCGCCTGAGCTACTTCTTGGATGCGAGCTGCTTTTAACTTGTCGTTTTCACGACAAAGCAGCTCGACGCGCGGCTGCATCCGGGCAGGAGAACCCGAAGCTCATTGGTTAGCCTACACTCCTGGTAGCTAGCCATGGCTTCCCCCAACGCACCACTGGGAGCTGCGTGACGAGCCCAATCCACGCACTCCACAGGCGTGCGAAGGGTTGTTCCTCGGCGGATGTTCCATCGTGGAACATACACTTCATTGGAATCCGACACTGCAAAAAACAAAAAGCAGTTAGGAAAAGATGATATATAAAAAAAAAGGCCAAAAGAACCCTACGCACCTGTAGGGTCGACAACAGGCCGATAGCCGCCAAACCCATCACCTGAACCCAAGGGAAATTCATCCAAGAGGTCAGGCAGATGGGAAGGAGGCAGAGGTTGGCGAGAAGCCCCAAGCATACCTGAAGGATCGGCTGTAGCTGCCGACGTCGGAGGCATGGAGGCCGCCGCGGTAGAAACCAACGGAGGTGAACTTACCGGAGGTGAACTCACAACCGTGGTCGCCACTGCGGAATGCGCAGAAAAAGTAACCGCCGGCTCAGTGAAAGATTCAGTAAATATGGCACTGACAGCCGGCGGTGATGTCATCACAGTTGGAACAGTTGGCTCAACGGGATGAGCAACTGAACCAACTGAAGCAGGCGCAGCCGCCTGGGTCGTCGCCTCAGGTAGGCTGACCAAGCCTACCGTCATGGGTCCGGAGGTATTCCTCCCCGCTCCACCCTGGAATGCGGTAGCATCCACGCCTGCACAAAGAAGATAAGTATTAATGATGGAAAGCTACGAAGTTAAAAATAAAGGAAGTTTGTACTTACGGGTTTTCTTGAGCCTAAAAGTGCGGACAGGCGGGGACGAACCCGATGGAGCCGGCCTCTTTACGCCGCTCACAGTCGTCATCCTGGGCTCTCCGGAGGTGACAGTCGCAGCCTCCGGAGCAGTGGTCCTATCACCACCCGGGTTCCCCGCCACCTCCTCGCTCTCGGTCTCTGAATCAGACCGAGGCACCGGATCGGCAGTGGAGGCCACCTTCGCCTTTCCCTTCCCGCCGGCAGCCTTCTTCTTCCGCACCAACGGAGGACCATCTGCGGATTCCTCATCAGAACACAAGATTAGAGGAATTCCAGCAGAGGTTTCAACATTGAGGGGTCGAGGGTTGAATAACGCCTTACCTGGCCGCCTGGCGCTCAGGATCTCGTGGCCTGGCGGGTAGACTTCCACGAACCGATCCGCCGTCTGTTCAAGGATGGGCAACTCGTTCTCATCTAGATCACGAGTACCTATCCGAGCGGGACTATCAGCCTCCCGCGGATACAGGAGCGACTGCAAGTCGTTCCCCTCTGAAATAAACAAGAAGTTAGAAGAGAGTCTAAATCAACAAAAAGAAGACAGAGAATACCGTAAGGGACAGAGTTCAAACCGTATTCAAGGACGATCGGGATCTTTTGCGCCTCCGCATCCTTCCACACCCGGCTCATCCCGAGCATTACCATCCCGGACTTCGCAAAGCGGTAAACCGGAGATTGGACTCGGGAAATCTTTGAAAACCATTCCGACTCCTGGTAGTTGGAGGCGTGAAGGCTGGGGAGTGCTTGCCCATTCTTGAACTTCATGGCAAGGGGGATGGCGCGAGCGGAGATATAAAAGAACTCCCGCTTCCATGAACGAAGACTGCGCTCGGTTGCGCAAATCTTCAAACCCTTGATCCGGGTTATCAGAGTATACCACCCCTGGATGCACCTCCAAGAGTAGAAGGTCATCAGGCGGTCGACCAAGGGCTCAACGCCCAGAATCCGGCACACCCACTCGAAGTGGCGAATCTTCGCGATCGCCATCGGGTGTACCTCGGTCAAGTGTACACCGTGCCTCTCCAGAACACGGTACACAAACTTCGTCAAGGGGAACCTAAGATTCCCATAGACGAAGAATGCGGCATATACCCCGATCTTGCCTTTGGGGGCATCATACACCGTCTGATGAGGTTCAGGAAACTCAGGCTCGAGAGACTCGAGCATGAACTTCCTGACGATGTACTGATATAGATCGACAGGCAGAGCACACTGGCACTCGCCAGCAGTACTCTTGTCATCGGCGTACACCCCAGCCTCCTGGGCTGTAGCCTCAAGATCGTGAGAAGACATCTTGCAGGTATGAAAGAAGAGAACGATTTCAAGAGAATGCTCGACTGAGAAGGTGAGTATTCGCCGGAAATCGTTTTGAAGATGAAGAGAAAAGTGTAAGTGTGGATTACAAAGGACCCTCTCCCTCTTTATATACTAATCGCAATTAATGCGATGAATTTAATGTGGAAGAGAGAGAAATCGCAGGTGCAATGAAACTATGACACGTGGCAAAAAGCAAGCTGGCAACAGCTGTTGAAAGGACGCGTGCCATTAATTTCGCGGCCACGCGCCCGAAAAATCGCGCCCACGCGCCTGAAAAAGCGTCTGGAATGACCATGTACTGTCACGTCACCATAACTTCCTGCACGTCCTAACACAGTCAGAAGAAACCGTCGCACGACGTTTCAACAGTTTGGACTGTTCTTATCCTTTCACCAACTCTTCGAATTTTAAAAAATTCAAAAAGATTCAAAAGTAAGCGGGAAAATACCCCTTACCTTGGCAACCAAGTAACTGTAAGACAGGTGCGAGTACAGTGTTAAGGCAAAACCCTTCACATACTTAGCACCTGCAGGGAATTGAAGCCAAGAATACCTCGGCGACCAAGTAACTATAAGACAGGTGCGGGTACAGTGTTAAGGCAAAGCCCTTCACATACTTAGCACCCGCAGGGAATTGACGCCATGAATACCTTGGCAACCAAGTAACTATAAGACGGGTGCGGGTACAGTGTCAAGGCAAAACCCTTCACATACTTAGCACCCGCAGGGAATTGACGCCAGGAATACCTTGGAAGTAAAGTAACCGTAAGACGAGTGCGGGTACAATGTCAAGGCAAAACCCTTCACATACCTAGCGCTCCGCAGGGAATTGAAACCAAGAAGGATCTTCTGGGCAATGCTTGCGGAAACGGGAATAACATCCCCGCATAGCGGGAACGTCGAGAACTACATTATTTGAAGCTCCAGGATGGAATTGGTGGTTTTAACACAATTGATCACTATGTTCAAAACTACCAAAACCTCATGGAGAATCCACACAAGTGGGACACAACGCTCCTGACTTGCGAGGAGGTTACAGACCTACCCGCATCATACCCAAAGATCAAGCAGGAAAGTCGGGAATTTCTGCAAGTGACATAAGGACTTTCGCGGGAAGAATCCCCATGGAAAACCTTAAAACTAAACCCTTTTCAAAACCCTTTGCCTAAGTCCAAAAGTTCACCTCACTTTATTAAGCATTCATGAGAAGAACATTGGACTGGGGGGACTTGAAGAGGTAGGTCCCAGCAGAGCCCAGTTGGACCCGCAGGACTCACCTTGAAGAGAGACGTCTGCGCAGAAACCAACTGGATCCGCAGGACCCACCATGCTCAGAGACGTGACGTCCTTACGCGCAGTACGCAAGCTGTTCCCGCAGGAAATGCCTCCCAATGGTGAAGTACTCCGCCTGTTCCCGCAGCTGCGGATACAAGCCATCAGGGAAGGCCACCCGCGCAGCAATGCTACACGCACAAGGCACTTAGCTCTCAATAATTCAGTTGTCACCTGAAGGAATGAGCAAAGCCGGGAACAATCCCGCACAAAGGAAGGAGGGGGAATACTCCCGCCCAAATAAGCCAGTCCGTACGATACGGGAAGATCTTTTGTACTGTACCTGACGATGTATGGGCAAAAGATCTGACCAGAGATACGACAGCTCATTGACAACAGTATGGCGAGCAGCATGCTCTTGTACTGTATGTCACTATTAGCCGCTGCCTACTCACCAACTCCTGTCATACCACGTGCACAGCCGGCAGTTGGTGGAAAAGGAATAGTACACAGCAGGCCTGGTCACTGTCAGCCGCTGCCTACCCACCAACTACCAGCATGGCACGTGCGTAGGCCACAGTTGGTAGAACAGGAATACTATTCAGCCGGCTATACCTTCTTGGAAACCTACCTTCGGCTATAAATACCCCAAATGGTATGATCATCTCATCTTATCATATACTATCTTGTATCTTACATATTATACATGATATCTGCTCTAGCAATCTCTTAATATATATATTTATATTCAAGAGCAATCTAGTCTGATTCTCACGCCGGAGGGTGGTCACAAGGAGGAACCCCCCCTTCTCAGTGACGAGCTCACGGTGTCTGTTTTGCAGGTTATCAGAAGAACCATCTTTGTCGGGTCTAACCCCTCGTGGGAAACATCTATCTAACCCCCAGATTATCCGTAATCTGCCCGGGGTCCATTAGTGTTTCTTCACGTTTTCTCTTCTTTTACATATTATTTATCAACTTTATGAATGCGGTTCTAGCTGAGTACTCGCAAGAAATTTGCAATTCCATTGGTAATGCTTTATAGAGTACTAGTTTGAGGCCCGCGTATTACACGGGTAATTGATAAAAAATTTAAACTTTAACTATGAAGTGAATTACAGTAAACAAAATCATCATTTATTGTTAATACAATTTATATAAAAATTACATAAATATATGTTACAAATAAGCAAAACTTTTCTTGTACACTACATTTGTGATTGTATTAGTTGGTATACATTATTTATCATAAAACAAAATCTTTAGTCCATATATGCTTGTAACTCTTGTTAAAGTAATATATATGTCTGCTTATAACTCTTGATATAGCCATGTATAGTTATCTGTGTGACAAATAAAGTTATTCAAGTGCATACCGCGACCCTAGATAAATGATAATATACATCCATGATACTAACAAAAAAATATTCATACACATAAAATTTCATACCTTTGATCAATTAATATATATGATGTCATTTGAGATCATTCGCTCATGTTTATAAAAAAACATGATTATTCAAAAAAAAAAAACAGATTACCTGAACTTTGATGATATAATCATCATTAGAGTCTTTAGAATCTGAAATTGATTGATCATTAAATAATTATTTGTTGTTATTAATATACTGCATATGACAAATTTTAATTAATTTTATATATTAAAATTAAAAATTGTATAATCAAGAAACATATAAAACCTAAAATTTAAATATAACAAAATGATTTGTTTCATTTCATATGAGTGAAAAATGACAAAAAAATAATAACCTTAAACTCATGTTCAACTAACAGTAACTTTTTAAAAATAAAATTGTTTATAGCTTTATTATTTTGAATATAAACTTTATTAGACACTGTAATTATGTATCACCCAACATGTAACATTAACATAACCTTAAATCGTTGTATTTATATATAAATAAAATTACTAAGTTAATATAATATTGAAATGATGTAAATAACTGATGAAAACGATATTCTAGGTTTCCATATCCTAAATGATTTTTGGAAAGCGAAAATAGTGGAAATGGATTGAAACATATTTTTTGGTTTAAAATTTTGAATATTTTTAATTAAGCAATTTATCTTATAAGATATAATAAACTAAATATATTTAAATGTATAAAAAAAGTATAAATCAAATCATAAAATATATGTTTCTGAAACATTTTTGTTTGAGTTATAAAAGAAAAATATTGAAAACTAAATATTGATATTCTTGTTGCTAACCATTTATACTACACAAAAAAGTTATATAAATAAATGATAGATAATTCATATAGTAAATCGTTATTCATATGGATTATAATTATAATATTCAATTTCAATGATTTAATACTAAACACCAAGATATATATAATATGTATTTTTCATTTTGCAATATTTATATAAAATGTTTGGAAAAATTAAGAAAATACACATTTAACAAGTCAGTAAATTAATAGATTATAATAAATGCTATTATTAATTGTATATAACAAAACTCCTAATTAACAAGTCAGGAAATCAATTATAAATAGTTGCCTAAAAACACTATTGTTTAATATACACAAATCTTGTTTGTGATGAAAGAAAAATATGATGCGTTTTCTCTTCTTTTACATATTATTTATCAACTTTATGAATGCGGTTCTAGCTGAGTACTCGCAAGAAATTTGCAATTCCATTGGTAATGCTTTATAGAGTATATATCATGTACCATCCTTTTTCACTTAACAAACAGGTATATGTATTTAATGTATTTTAATCTTATTTTTGTTATTGGTTTCCAAACACTCAAAATGTAACAATGGTGATTGTAGTGTAGTGAGTAATATGTGCTTTGTGATTATCCTGGAATTCGTGCGGATTTATGGATAATGAAGGTTTATGGAGTGAAAGGTTCTTGGACTAAGTTGTTATCCTTCACGTATTTGAGTGATCCAAAACGTTAGCTATGATTTGAAAATAAACTGACAGACCGAAAACTAGAATTAAAAATCAATCATGAAACCAAACCGATAACCGGTTTAGACGGTTTTAAACCAAACCGTGAACCCCCACGGATTGGGCTTTATTGGGTGGAATAGATAGATGGTGCGATTTGGTGGTGGCAGCAAAGCAAACAAGCAAGCACGCACATTGATAAACACAGTGGATCACAAAACTCAAATATGAAGGTATGAGAATTGAAAATGCAGGAAACTAAAGAAGAATAAATTAACTAGTTTCTGGAAATTGACTTGATTAATTCAACATAAAAGAACGATTACATAAATAAAGGAAAACTAACTTGAAAGTAGGAAACAGACTCCATTACTCCACTAATCCTTAACGTAAAATTACCTAAACTTTAGGAACAAACAACTTGCAGAAAAAATAAATCATAAAGAAAAATTAGACACATGCTAAAATTAAACTAATGAGCCAAACACTCCATGTGTACAGCCAACTGCACATTGCAATTTTAACACTCCCTCTCAATGTGCAGATGGCCCAAATTCATCTCCTTGCAGAACTTTATCAACTTAGGGCCAGACAAACTTTTTGTGAACGCATCCGCAACCTGCTCTGTAGTCTTTATAGCCTTCATTTCAATCTCTCCCTTCAATACCTTTTCACGAATAAAATGGTATTGAATCTCTGTGTGTTTAGTTCTTGCGTGAAAAACTGGATTTACAGCAAGCTGATTGCTGAAACAATGTCACAAAACATCTTTACTCGGTAATTCACCACCTGATGCAATTCTGTCAATAAACGAACCAGCCACACGCATTCTTGTGCAGCAACTGCAGCAGCCCGGTATTCCGGCTCTGTGGTAGACAACGACATAGTTGGTTGTCGTTTGCTGCACCATGAAACTGAGCTCGAACCAAACATAAACACGTAACCAGTTGTTGAGCGTCTTTCGTTAAAATCACCTCATAATCTGCATCACAAAACCCAATCAGCTTGGGTTCAGTCTCCCTCTCAAACCATAAACCTTGTCCCAAGGTTGCTTTCACATATCTCAAGACTCGTTTGATTGCTATTAAATGAGGCTTTCTTGGACACTGCATAAAACGACTCAGAACACCAACTGCAAATGACAAATCAGGTCTGGTCAATGTGAGATATATTAAACTACCAACCAATCTTCTATACTCAGTAGGGTCTTCCATTTCTTTTCCCTGTTCCACATACAGCTTGGGACTTGACTCCATTGGTGTAGTTACGAGTTTACACGCAACCATATAAAACTTATGCAACAAATCATTTGCATATTTAGTCTGATGCAACAAAAATGAATCCCCTACCTATGTTAACTCCAACCCAAGAAAGTGAGTTAACCGACCAAGATCTTTCATCTTGAATCTCACACTTAGATTAGCCTTTAGCTGACTAATCTCTTCTTCAACATCCCCTGTGACAATCAAATCATCTACATACACAAGCACAACTACCACTTTGTTGCCAATTTTCTTAACAAAGACACTTGAATCTGCATTGGTTAGAACAAAACCATTTTGTTCAAGAAATTCCCCTATTTTCCCAAACCAAGCCCTAGGGAATTGTTTCAACCCATAAATAGCCCGTTTTAACTTACAGACATAATCTGGTCGATCTTGATCTTCAAACCCTATGGGTTGATCCATGAAAATCACATGGTCAATATCTCCATATAGGAATGCGTTGCTGCCATCAAGCTGCCACAAGTTCCACCCTTTGTTAACACCAAGAGCCAGTAAAACTCGGACTGTAGTTTGCTTAGCAACAGGGCTGAAAGTATCTTCATAGCCTATACCATACTGCTGGGAAAAACCACGGGCAACAAGGCGAGCCTTGTATCTCTTTACAGACCCATCAGGACGTTGCTTTAATTTAAATACCCATTTGCAAGACACCGGTACTACTTCTTCGGGTTTAGGTGTGAGTTCCCATGTTTGATTTTTCAAAAGTGCAGCCATTCTTCTTTCATAGCATTGATCCATTCAGCTTTTAAACAGGCTTCTTCATAACTTTCCGGTTCCCTATAATCATCAGTAACAATTGCTACATTAGCATAACGAAGATTAGGTTTTCTTACCCTTTGAGACCGCCTAAGACTTGACTCCGGTTCCTCGACTTCAGGCTCATGTATATCTGAACTTGTGTTGTCATTACTGGTATCAACAGGTTCATCCTCATCAAAGCTTAACTTGATTTCAAGTTCTTCCTTTACCTTTGATGTATCAGGTAGTGGTTGATTGTCAACAGACCACCACGAGGACTGTTCGTCGAAGACAACATTCCTTGAGACATGGACTTTCCCGGTACTTGGTTCAATGCACCGCCATCCTTTTCTTTCCACATCGTACCCTACAAACACACATCTGACTGCCTTCTTTTCCATCTTGTGTCAAAGATGGTTTGGAATAAAGACATAACAAACACAGCCGAATACTCGAAAGTGGCTTAAATTTGGTTTGTTTCCGGTCAATTTTTCATACGGTGACAGATAATCAAGGGATTGAGAAGGCAAACGATTTATAACATACCATGTTGTGCTCATAGCTCAGCCCAAAAACGTCCTGGCAAGTTCTTACCTTTAATCGATGACTGCCTTACATGACCGAATACATCAGAGTGAACCAACTGGAGTGGTTCAGTTGCTTGACGATGGGTATGGTATGGTTGTTGCTTCGCTTTACCATACTGGCACCCAAATCATACCACTTCTTTGCTAACTTGAACCCCAGGAAGCCCACGAACTAAGGCCTTGTTACTTAATTAGCCCAACATCTCATAGCACACATGGCCCATACGCTGGTGCCATAGGTCAGCACTCTGACTGCCCTTAACCTTATCCAAGTAGGTTGTTTCAGCACTTAACACATATACAGTTTCGGTTTTATGCCCCTAAAGGATTGGAACTGACTTCCTCTCAAATTCTTTGAAAATTTTGACATCCTTGGGACCGAACAGAACATAGTGACCATCAGATGTGATTTGCGGTACAGAAATTAAATTCTTCTTTACACCAGGCACGTGATACACGTCCTTTAGGGTTAGCTCATTGCCTCCACTTCTGGAAAGGAACCGAACATCACCAAGATGGTCAATGGAATGCCTTAAGCCATCAACAACGTGAAATTCGAGCATCCCGAATCCATGATCTAATCATTCAAGGTATTCCCTGTAACAACGTGAAAATTTCGAGTTCAAAGTATCAACTTTCCAAAGTATAGGGACTAAAATGGCCAAATTCCAAAGTTGGGGGTTTAAAAATGAAAATTCTGTTTTCTTGACCCATAGCGGTACGCACCGGGTCAAAAGGAAAAGCCATCGCGGTACGCGATGGGGTGTCTGACAGCGAGACACGTGGTATGCCACGTGTCCACACGTGGCACACCGGTTGCCACGTGTCCCGATACGTGACCACACGTGGCACGACGTCCGCCACGTGGCACACCGTCTGCCACGTGTCAACACGTGGCAGACCTACTGGGTGACTCACCTGGGCTACGTCGCGGTACGCGACGGGTGCCCAGGATGCGGGCGCGGTACGCGATGGGACACCAGATGATGTCTCTAAATAGCAAGGTCCGGGTTTCATTCTTGGCATCCCACAAATCAATTCTCAAGTCTCTCTCTAGCTTCTCTCTAAAACCCGACAACCATATACTCGATCCACCTCGATAAACGTGCCATATTTCATCGTAAAGCGTGTCCCGAACCTTCATTTGTGTACCGATGTTTCCTTGAAGTTTGTGCCACCCTCCACCCACATAAGATCAAAGGTGTTGTTCTAATGGCAAGGAATCTCGTAAAGCGTGTCGACGAGTGTTGAAGATTTGGCGTTCCTCGATTTGCGTGTCGAGAAAATTAAAGCGGCGCCGGAGTGCTGCTCCAGTCCCTAGGGTTTCTATACGCCACTAAGGTTAGGCGTAACGACAAATTCAATATAATATAATATTATATTAAAGGCTTAAGCCTTAAGTCGAGGTTATACTCGATACCTCGATAAAAGAGAAATGAACATAACAAAGAAATGAATGAAAGATAAGATATTGGATATGATTACGTATATATGTGTGTAAGTATATATGTATGCTTTTTGTTATGAAAATATTATTTAACGAATAATGAGTATTCTTAAATAATAAAAGAAAAAGAATACGTTTCTTGGAGAAGAAGAAACGTCGGGTTTTAATATAAACTAAAGGTTTATAATTTATTTTTAAACTAAAGGTTTTCAAGTAAAAGAAAATGAACTAAAGGTTCATCGAGGTTGAGATATAAAATAAGACTAAAGGTCTTAAGCCGGATCGTGTATCCGACTAACAAATATTTATACTCGTATTATAGGTGTGAGATAAAGAAGGGAAAGACCCTTGGACGGTGAGTGAAGCCGATCCTAAAAGAGATAAAGGTGAATACGCCCCCAAATTTTTATAACTTATTTTAAAATGAGTCAATGTGTTATATGAAATTGTTTACAAGGAACTATGTGTTCCTAAAACCGTTATGAATAAGGGTATAAACCTTGCCCTCAGGCTGTGGTATACGTATGTCTGGATCTTTACAAAGGTGGTACTATGCGATGAATGGGCATGATCGCACCACCTTTGGTCGTAGAACGCTCTCCTGCAGGGAGTACGACCGTTGTGTATATTTACGGGTACTTAACTAAGTCGAACGCTGCGGTGTTTGCTGAGGTGACCTAGAGTAGAGGCTCGTGTTTATAATGTGTTATTTGACTTTGTTATTCCTAAGCCACGTTGGCCGAGGCAGGCGTAGTCTCGAGGGGTAATAAAGTAAAAGAAAATATTTTTGCGTCAGCGTGTTCACCAGCATTCGTTGCTGACGTATTTTATCATATTTTGCAGGTGAACAAAGTTAGAGCTTGGAAATAACGAAGTACTATGATATCCGATGGCTCGGATTTATTTTGTAAACCTAAGTGGTGGTTTGTAAATATAAAACAAGTAATGTTTTGTTAACAACTATAACGGGTATTTTATAATCCCGTCTTTTAATATATGAAAATTACATTTTGATCCTTAAAGATTTATAAGTCTTCCGCACACTAACGCACCTCTGATTTATTTACAATTATGGTACCAACTATTGGGTCACACGCCTAGGCCTAATATGGGGGTGTGACAGGTTGGTATCAGAGCCATCGATCTTAGCGAATTGGGTATCATAAAACAATACCCAAGCTTCGATCCAAGTATAGGAAATAATTGTATATGTGTTTTAGGGATAAGATAGGCTGGTAACCTTTTCTTTCCCTCCACATTCTAAACCACCCATAATGTAGATGTCATTCAAAATTTTGATGGAAAACTATGTACGCAAAGCCAAGGAAGCAGGAATCGCTGACCCCTATCCCGAGGATAACATGAGTGATGAATACTATGAAGCGTATTTTGACCAATATGTGGAACACGATTTGACCAAACCTGTGTACTGCCCCGGAAGTAGACACTACCCAATAGACGTTCCCGATAGTCCACCAAGAAACGAACCACCAAGACACTCAAGCTATCACCCACCAACCATACCTATGTATCAACCCTCAGAGATCCCCACTTATCGACCATCATAAGAGCCACAATACTACCCCACCGGATATTTTCCCAACCCACACCCATCCTATGCTTTCCTTGCAAACCTACCAATAAAAGAAGAACCAAGATCCCCATCCTCCGATTGGATGCAATGCCACTCGGACCCAAGAAAGTGGCATACCGGCACTTCAACTATGGATTCTGCTAATTCCCGCTTCGACAAGGAAGGGCCATCTCACAAGCCCAAGATAAGAGTGACAATACCATACGAGAAGATCCACGTACCCGCAATAACCGAAGAGGAACCGGAAGAGGATCCAGAAAAGGAACCAGAAGAGGAGACAGATCCTGAAGAAGAGGAATTTCCCGACAACCCAAATGAAGAGATGACATCGGTGGAAGAACCATTCCCACAAACCCCAAGTTATGGTCCTGTTGACCCCTACATGCAATTCCTTCAAGAGCTCAGGGGTAAAGCATCGTCAAGATTCCCACCATACACATGCGAGATCCCATCAGTTGATGAACAAGCAAATGAGATACAAGAGCAGAATGAGGCTGCCGACACTTTCTTCAACTATCAATCCGATGTGACTGCTTCCCCATACCCTGATCCAAGGAATCATTTTGACGTGGTGATGATGGAGTACCGTGACCCACCACCCCGATATGGTTATCCCAATGACATTCCCCAGTCACCGGAGGAACATATGGATCGAGCTTTACACGAGATCGACGATTTGAGAAAGAAGATTACTATGGATGGGAAGAAGAAGATAGGAGAAAAGCTTCTTCATAAATGCAACAAGCTGACAAAGGTTATACAGAAGTTATTGAAAGATTAAAGGTGGTGGAGAAGAATGATATGCGAAGTTATGTGTAATATAGCTTTGTATGATAGGTGTAATATCTATGTAATAAGGATGTTGAAACGTCTTAGAATAAGGATAGGATGATCTATATATATCATTGAAACGATATATTTACATTTGTGTATTATGAAATAAATATATATACCCTTGTGGTATATATGTGTGTAATAAAATATGTGTTTAATAAAAGAAACGTGGTTAAAATTTTCAAACTTAATTGAAAAAGATAAAAGAAAATGTCTAAACAAAGTAACAACAATGAGAACGCTCGAAAGGAAAAAGAAATAAAAGACAAGGGGAAAGGCCCCGAGAACGAGCGAGAGGAAGAAATTCCCGAAAAATATATGAATAAAATCCAAATGATGATTAAGAAAGCTGTTAGGGAAGAATCCGAGTTTAGATCTCAATCTAGACAATCCAAACATTCCTGATCTGGTAATCCTTCCGTTCATCCCTCTCGAAAATCCAAAAAATCCCGTCCGAACCCGTCTCGTGTTGAGGAAAGTGTGCATGAGTCTAACGCCGATGGTGGAGTTAGACGTGAGTTCAAGAAACTCAAGATAAGTGGTTGTTCGTTTAAAGATTTCAAGTACTATGGACCAAAAGAGTTCCATGGTGATAAGGGAGCCATCACTACTGTGAGATGGCTTGAGGAAATGGAGACAATTGTCATAAGAAGTAAGTGTTCTGATGAATAAAAGATACAGTACTCCGCTCTAATGTTTAAAGGTGAGGCGCATGAATGGTGGAATGCTCTGTTGATGAGAAAAAGGAGAGACGTAATGTATAGTTTGAGTTGGAATGAATTCAAAGCCTTGTTGATGGCAAAGTTTTGTCCCATGCACGAAACCGACCAAATCCAAACGAAATTCCTTAATCTAAAGGTCGTAGGGACAAACCTCCGAGAGTACAATACCAAATTTCATGAGTAATGTCGCCTTGTTCCCCAGCTGGTTAACACTGAGTCCAGCAAAGTCACACGATATATTTGGGGACTGCCGCGGGAAATCCGCGACATGGTGAGGTCTCATTTACCTCAAACCGCCGACTCTGCGATGGAGTTGGCTGATTATTTGATGGGCGGATTGGTCCGCAACAAGGAGGAAGACAAGAAGGTGACAACAACGACTGCACAAGGGAAAACTGGAGGAGGTGCCAATTTTAAAGGCAAAGGCGTAAACCGACACCAAAATTGGTTCAATTCAAATTATGCGCTTTGCAAGACATGTAGAAGGTACCACAAGGGACGATGCAACTTCGCCCCGCCTTCTAAAGTTTGTGAATCATGCCATCGCACAGGTCAAGATGCTGCTGATTGCTGGAAGAAAAAGATGACTTGCTTTAATTGTAAGGAAATGGGCCATCTAAGTTTTGAGTGCCCAAAGAACAAAACCGCTGCTGGTGGTGCGGGTGGAAGTGGCAAGGATAAAAAGGAAACGCTCGAGTCTTCGTACTCGACACAAAAAGGGCCGCTGACGTGCCAGAAACCATCACCGGTACGTTTCTAGTCAACGACACCTATGCTAGAGTTTTATTTGATTCGGGTGCCAATCTAAGTTTTATAGATTATAATTTTTGTAGCCTATTAGACGAACCATTAATAAAATTAGATAAAACTCTAAGCGTCAAGACTGCTAGTGGCGAAATCGTTAAGATCTCCGAAGCCTTTGAAAACGGAAAAATTCTTTTAGCCGGTTATATTCTACCGATTTGTTTGCTACCCATGAGTCTGGTTGGTTTTGATATTGTACTTGGTATGGATTGGTTATCCGATAACCATGCCCGTATCATCTGCAATAGCAAAACCATTGAACTTCAAGACCCCGACAAACGAACGATTCGAATTGAAGGGGACAAAGACGCTGGCCAAGTTAGCATAATTTCCATGATTAGGCTAACAAATGTTTAAATCAAGGATGTCTCGCATTCATGGCTTACGTCACCGAAGAATCTAAGCCAAAAGAAATCAAAAATGTTCGTCACCTTGGGGAACGCCAATCTTGTTTGTCAAGAAGAAGGATGGTTCCATGCGAATGTGTATCGAATATCGTGCGCTAAACAAAGTCACAATCAAAAACCGTTATCCACTCCCTCGTATCGATGATCTTTTGTACCAAATTCAAGGTGCTAGCTTCGATTCTAAAATCGATCTTCGTTCCGGCTATCACCATCTTGAATTTCAATCCGAAGATATCCCAAAGACCGCATTTCGAACAAGGTATGGACATTATGAGTTCACGGTCATGCCGTTTGGACTTACTAATGCTCCGGCCGCGTTCATGGACATGATGAACCGTATTTGCAAGCCTTATTTGGATAAATTTGTTATCGTATTCATCGACGACATACTCATTTATTCTAAGTCAAAGGCCGATCTTGAAGTCCATCTTCGAACATTGCTTGAAATTCTGAGAACCGAAAAGTTGTACGCCAAGCTCTCTAAATGCGAGTTCTGGTTGCACGAAGTAAAATTTCTTGGTCACATCATTAACATCAACGGTATTCAAGTGGACCCCGCTAAGATTGACGCTATCTCTAAGTGGGAGATCCCGAAGTCGCCAACCGATATCCGAAGTTTCTTAGGTTTGGCCGGCTATTACCAAAGATTCATCGAAAATTTTTCTCGTATCGCCGTTCCTCTAACTCGTAAGAACATCAAGTATGAATCGGGAATGAAGCAACAAGAGGCGTTAGATATACTTAAACAAAAACTCACCCGAGCACCTATCTTGGCTCTGCCATAAGGTACTGAGGATTTTGTGGTCTTTAGTGACGCATCCCATTCTGGTTTGGGATGTGTACTAATGCAACGCAAGAAAGTTATCGCTTACGCCTCTCGTCAACTCAAGGTACACGAAAAGAATTACACGACTCACGATCTAGAGTTAGGCACCATAATCTTTGCTCTTAAGATTTGGGGCACTATCTCAATGGAGTAAGATTTACCGTGTACACTGATCATAAAAGCTTGAAACACATTTTTGATCAAAAAGAGCTTAACATGCGCCAACGGCGATGGATGGAAACGCTCAATGACTATGATTGTGAGATTGTTTACCATGAAGGCAAAGCCAACGTTGTGGCCGATGCCTTAAGTCGCAAGGAACATGAGAAGCCCAAAAGAGTTCGAGCATTGCGCCTAGAACTCCAAACTGATCTCATTGAGCAAATCAAATCCGCGCAAACTCAAGCAATTGATGAAAACCAAATCTCCGACGAAAAACATAATGGCACCATTGACTCGCTAGTCAAGGGTAATGATGGTATCCTTAGACTTGGCAATAGGATTTGGGTACCAATCGTTAGAGGACTACGTGAGAAAATCTTGAACGAAGCACATAAGTCGAAATACATGATGCATCCCGGAAGCGATAAAATGTACCACAATCTTAAATCCAACTATTGGTGGAATGGAATGAAAAGGGATGTCGCTTCGCATGTTGCGAAATGTTTAACTTGTTTGAAAGTCAAGGCTGAACACCAAAAGCCTTCGGGATTGCTTCAGCAACCCGAACTTCCTGTATGGAAGTGGGAGTTAATCACTATGGATTTTATTACCAAACTCCCGAAAAAGACTCGACAACATAATGTAATTTGGGTAATTGTGGATCGCTTAACAAAGTCCGCATACTTCATACCCATTAATGAGTCGTACTCTATGGATAGATTAGCGCGTATTTATGTAAACACCATCGTTGCTCTGCATGGAGTACCGCTGTCTATAATATCTGATTGAGACAGTCGTGTTACGTCTCACTTTTGGAAAAGCTTCCAACAAGCTCTCGGTACAAAGTTGAACCTTAGCACTGCTTATCATCCACAAACCGATGGGCAAAGCGAAAGGACGATTCAAACATTGGAAGATATGCTCCGCGCTTGTATGATCGACTTAGGTGGAAGTTGGGACGACCACTTACACCTAATGGAATTTTCGTACAATAATAGCTATCACGCAAGTATTCAAACCGCACCATTCGAGGCGTTGTATGGAAGAAAGTGTAGGACACCCGTGTGTTGGTCTGAAACCGGAGACAACCAAATATCTGGATCCGAGATAGTCCAAGAAACCACCGATAAGATTCTTCAAATCCAAGAACGACTTAAGACGGCACGCGATCGACAAAAGAGTTACGCTGATGTCCGTCGTAAGCCATTAGAATTCAAAATCGGTGACAAAGTTTTATTGAAAGTCTCGCCTTGGAAAGGCGTCGTTCGCTTCGGTAAGAAAGGAAAACTAAGTCCTCGATTCGTTGGACCTTTTGAGGTACTTGAACGAATCGGCACTGTTGCACACCGTTTGCGACTGCTCGAGGAAATGCAAGGGATACACGATGTATTCCATGTTTCGAATCTGTATAAGTGTTTGACCGATGAATCGTTAGCAATGCCATTAAAAGACGTTGAAATAAATGAGAACTTAAAATTTGTAGAACGTCCGATTCAAATTGAAGATTCAAAAGCAAAGAAATTGAAAAGAAGAACATTGAAAAATGTGAAAGTAAAATGGGACTCGCGTAGAGGGCCCGAATATACTTGGGAACTCGAATCGGAAATGAGAAAGAAATGCCCCCAATTGTTTTTGTAAAGCAACCTCGAGGACGAGATTTGTTTCAAGGTGGGGAGGATGTAACAACGTGAAAATTTCGAGTTCAAAGTATCAACTTTCCAAAGTATAGGGACTAAAATGGCCAAATTCCAAAGTTGGGGGTTTAAAAATGAAAATTCTGTTTTCTTGACCCATAGCGGTACGCACCGGGTCAAAAGGAAAACCCATCGCGGTACGCGATGGGGTGTCTGACAGCGAGACACGTGGTATGCCACGTGTCCACACGTGGCACACCAGTTGCCACGTGTCCCGATACGTGGCCACACATGGCACGACGTCCGCCACGTGGCACACCGTCTGCCACGTGTCAACACGTGGCAGACCTACTGGGTGACTCACCTGGGCTACGTCGCGGTACGCGACGGGTGCCCAGGATGCGGGCGCGATACGCGATGGGACACCAGATGATGTCACTAAATAGCAAGGTCCGGGTTTCATTCTTGGCATCCCACAAATCAGTTCTCAAGTCTCTCTCTAGCTTCTCTCTAAAACCCGACAACCATATACTCGATCCACCTCGATAAACGTGCCATATTTCATCGTAAAGCGTGTCCCGAACCTTCATTTGTGTACCGATGTTTCCTTGAAGTTTGTGCCACCCTCCACCCACATAAGATCAAAGGTGTTGTTCTAATGGCAAGGAATCTCGTAAAGCGTGTCGACGAGTGTTGAAGATTTGGCGCTCCTCGATTTGCGTGTCGAGAAAAGTAAAGCGGCGCCGGAGTGCTGCTCAAGTCCCTAGGGTTTCTATACACCACTAAAGTTAGGCGTAACGACAAATTCAATATAATATAATATTATATTAAAGGCTTAAGCCTTAAGTCGAGGTTATACTCGATACATCGATAAAAGAGAAATGAACATAACAAAGAAATGAATGAAAGATAAGATATTGGATATGATTACGTATATATGTGTGTAAGTATATATGTATGCTTTTTGTTATGAAAATATTATTTAACGAATAATGAGTATTCTTAAATAATAAAAGAAAAAGAATACGTTTCTTGGAGAAGAAGAAACGTCGGGTTTTAATATAAACTAAAGGTTTATAATTTATTTTTAAACTAAAGGTTTTCAAGTAAAAGAAAATGAACTAAAGGTTCATCGAGGTTGAGATATAAAATAAGACTAAAGGTCTTAAGCCGGATCGTGTATCCGACTAACAAATATTTATACTCGTATTATAGGTGTGAGATAAAGAAGGGAAAGACCCTTGGACGGTGAGTGAAGCCGATCCTAAAAGAGATAAAGGTGAATACGCCCCCAAATTTTTATAACTTATTTTAAAATGAGTCAATGTGTTATATGAAATTGTTTACAAGGAACTATGTGTTCCTAAAACCGTTATGAATAAGGGTATAAACCTTGCCCTCAGGTTGTGGTATACGTATGTCTGGATCCTTACAAAGGTGGTACTATGCGATGAATGGGCATGATCGCACCACCTTTGGTCGTAGGACGCTCTCCTGCAGGGAGTACGACCGCTGTGTATATTTACGGGTACTTAACTAAGTCGAACGCTGCGGTGTTTGCTGAGGTGACCTAGAGTAGAGGCTCGTGTTTATAATGTGTTATTTGACTTTGTTATTCCTAAGCCACGTTGGGCCGAGGCAGGCGTAGTCTCGAGGGGTAATAAAGTAAAAGAAAGTATTTTTGCGTCACGTGTTCACCAACATTCGTTGCTGACGTATTTTATTACATTTACAGGTGAACAAAGTTAGAGCTTGGAAATAACGAAGTACTATGATATCCGATGGCTCGGATTTATTTTGTAAACCTAAGTGGTGGTTTGTAAATATAAAACAAGTAATGTTTTGTTAACAACTACAACGGGTATTTTATAATCCCGTCTTTTAATATATGAATATTACATTTTGATCCTTAAAGATTTATAAGTCTTCCGCAAACTAACGCAGCTCTGATTTATTTACAATTATGGTACCAACTATTGGGTCACACGCCTAGGCCTAAAACGGGGGTGTGACATTCCCTTTCTTCTCAACTGAGGCAGAATATGCGGTGGCTTCAACAGTTTGGGCACTATAAGCTTCAGTGTCCCACCCATCTTCATCTTGGGCAGTGGTAATATTCCCTTCTTCATCTGTTTCAACCCGACATGTTTTGGCTTTGTGGCCCCTTTGACCACACTTATAGCATTTTAACGGAAACCCTTTGCTTCCATGTCGATATTTCTTCTCACCACCTGAGTCTCCTCGATCAGCCTCACCAGTTTTCTTTTCACCACGATCATATGACATGTTCTTTCTTTCACGTTGCCCCTGATTTTTGCTCTTATCGTAGGAACGATGAGAGTGAAACCGGCCTTTACCTTTACTCGTATACAAGGCTTCTCTCTCTGACTTGGAAGATGACCCGATGGACAAACCACCCATTTGCTTAGCTAATGCTTCCTGACTTGCAAGCAAATTCTCGAACTCACTTAAGGATGGTTAAGCAGGCCATCCTTGAACCGCAGCCACAAAACTTTGAAATTCAGCCTTCAAGCCATGAATAATGATACGTTTCATTCTAGGCTCACCGATTTTTCCCTGCGGGTCGAGTTCTCCAATCTCCCTACACAGTGACCTACACAGTGACTTTACCTTGTGAAAATATTGAGCAATTGTCATTTCTTGTTGACTTACATACAATAACTCATTTTCCAAAAGTTGGAGTTTGGCATCATTCTTTTTCGAGAATAAATTTGCCAAGACATCCCATGCTTCTTTTGGAGTCTTCAAGTCACTAATGTGATCCAACAATTCTTCTTCTACCATTGTCTTTAACACAAACATTGCCTTACCTGCCTTGATTTTCCATTTCCTCAACGTTCCATCCTGAGTTTCCCGATCGGGTTGAACAGTATCACCACCTTGAACTACTTCCCATAAATCTTGACCTTGCATGTAAGACATAATGCAAGTTGCCCAGGTATTGTAGTTTTGTGAATTGAGTTTCTTAACATCGCAACTGAACTGAACTTCTGCCACGGAAGGAACCTCGCTCTGATACCACTTGATAAACACAGTGGATCACAAAACTCAAATATGATGGTATGAGAATTGAAAATGCAGGAAACTAAAGAAGAATGAATTAACTAGTTTCTGGATATTGACTTGATTAATTCAACATAAAAGAACGATCTATACATATTATTAAAGCAAGGAACAATTTCCACTTGTCAAGATTCTAGGTCATCCACATCAATGCCACCTCATTGCCATGTCACCCATTGCCTTTCATAATCATGCCAACTCATCCACTAACCTATATTTAAACCATAACATTTCTTAATTTTTTACCTAATCAATTTTTTCTCTCTTTTTAAAGAGCACAATCTATTAAAACAATATAAGATTATTATTATATGTATTCAGTGATTATTTAACACAATTTATCTACAAAATAGTTATAAAGAATTGAATGAGAAAGTTTTTTCATATTTCATGAATGATATATATTAGGAATCAACTGTATGTCAACTACACTTGAATGAAACTTATTATGTTATTGAATATCGATTAAGACTTTATTTTGTAACATAATTTTATGAAAAAATAAATTTAGATTTTTGATTGTCATAACAATTTGTTTTGTAACATAATTTTATAATATACTTATAAAAATAAATGTCTTAATATTGTTCATCAATTTTAACACATTTTAACATTGATGTGTAATAAATGTTTTAAATTGATGTGTAAATAAACACGGGCACTATTTTAGAGTAATAAACATTTCGGTTATTGGTGTGTACTAAATGTCTTATAGAGAGTTCATATTTTGAATCAACATTGAGATAGGTAGTTTTGTTGAATCGACATTGTAAAATTGTTTTATTGATTTGGAGACTAATTTCCTTTGTTTGCTTATTATTGTATTAATGGTAAAAGTTATAAAATAATTTAACTTTTATTTATCTTGGTTATTCTTTGTATTTTTTATATATGATTCAATATGTTATAATATCTTATAATTCATGTAAAACTATCATTTGTTACAAGTATAACATTTGTATTTGATTAAATTTATATGATGTTACATATATATTATGATTTTAAATATGTTCCACCGATTTACATAAATAAAGAAAAACTAACTTAAAGGTAGGAAACAGACTCCACTAATCCTTAACGTAAAATTACCTAAACTTTAGGAAAAAAAAACATAAATTAGACACATGCAAAACTTAAAACTAATGAGGCAAACACTCCATGTGTACAGCCAACTGCACATGGAGATGAATGATGAATGAGTCACCACCGTGCTGTCCAACGGATCGCTGATTACGGGCTCATCAACGCTGACGTCAACGTGGGAGTATTGGGGGTATTTTTCTTCTCTTTTTTTTTCTTAACCTAAACCCTAGATTTCTTTTTATTTTTTCAATTCGGTATCATTGTGTGCTTCTACTTGGATTCATTTGGTTTTTAATTTCATATTAGGGTTCAGATTTAGTTATAGCAGAATATTTCCCTTGATGCATTTGAACTATGCTGTTAATGCCGAAAAATATCCGAAGGTTTCCGTTACCGATGTGGGATATCGGTAATTTTAATATCATGCAGAATTTATATACATAGCTATTTAACACCAACAGTTAACAAATTTACCTTTTGCAACTTCCAAAACACTAACGATCATAGCAAGTAGGAACTGATTAAGACTTAATACACTAAAAATTCATAATAAAGATTTAAAACATTCGTCAATGTTATCGGTACCAATATTTTATCAAGGGACCGATATTTTATCAAGGGTCAGATAGTTAACTTCTGTTAGCAAGGTAATGGGTACAACTCATTACATTCGTTGGATTCTCAGCATGATCTTAAGACATCTAGTTCGGTACCCAATCTTACTAAAAGCCACCCAGCATGAGTTATTAGAGTATGCTCTAGATTAGTTCTTAAAGCTAAACAATCAAGTTTGTAGTAGTTAGCATCTACTTGAACTTGAAAATAGCTTCATTTTTTTTCTTTTAATTAGACAGAAAGAATGTTTTAAAGTTAATGCACTTGGACAGATCTAGCGCAAACATGTGTTCCAACAGGCAACAGCTTATCTAACCTGCAGTGTAGGATATTATTTGGGACAGTGTTCTTTTTTAATTTTAAATGGATGAGTTTTTTATGCCTTTGTGTGTTTCAAATGCTTGCTGAAATTCTGATTGTGTGTGATTCCAACAACTGTTCATTTTCAGAAATTCAGAACTCAAATAGATGCATTGACGCTTGTACGTTTGTTGAGAGTTTGGTTTCACCTATGCCTGCAGCAGGTCTTGGAGATATATAGGTAATTTTTGCTCTTTTAACATGTTTTCCCTTTCCTATCAGTTGTAATAAACCATGCGCCGTGTGCTTCTATGTCTACTGTTATACGGAGTAACTTATATAAGTTTGCATGCAAATTGTGTTGTGACTTATCAGTAGAAGGAAGTTTTGTTTACTAACGAGACTACTTGCAACGGTAACATATTAGTTGGCTATTATTGTATATAATATGAGCATTTATAAATGGTTAACGCGCTGCAAATGATAAAAATGGAAAAGGTTGCCGTCAAGAAGAATACAAGTTTGATACATTTGATTCCAAATCCTCAAATAGTTATAATTTAATTGGACTCATAGGCCAATACCTGTATTCTTCTTGATGACAGTTTTATTTGAAATAAAATTACCTTATGTTAAAAAAAAATTCCAAATCCTCAAATAGTTATAATTTAATTGGACTCATAGTCCAATACTTATTTTCTGTACTGATTTCAATAATGAAAGCAGCATGTTTTAGGTTTGGCTTGATTTGCAATGGCACATGTGACATGTTAGGTTAATAATATTATTTATAGAAAAAATTAACTAACTTGGTGGTTTTTTTCTCTATAAATGCAGAGTCTGATATATACAAATTGTTTAATATATACAAATCTTGTTTGTGATGAAGAAAAGTATGATGAGTTTCTCTTCTTTTACATGTTGTTTATCAACTTGATGAATGCGGTTCTGGCTGAGTACCCGCAAGAAATTTGCAATTCCATTGTTAATGCTTTATAGAGTATATATATCATGTACCATCATTTTTCACTTAACAAACAGGTATATTTATTTAATTTATTTTAATCTTATTTTTGTTTTTGGTTTCCAAACACTCAAACAGGTGATGGTTTTAAAGCTATTACTTCGACAAAATGTAACAATGGTGATCTCTTATGGGACCCTCGCCTTATTTTCCAGACCTTACATGCACACTAATTATAAATTGCCAAGGAACCCAATGCGATCTCTTATGTATGAAGAAACCGCAATACTATGAAACATCACCAGTAGCCATTAGTAAACCACTAAGCCCATCACAAGACTTAAATGGTAAGTAACATCATATGTTTTAGTAGTTCTAATAATAATGAATCACTTGATGATATATAACACGTTGTTGCAGAATGTTTTGGAACATGTGGAGTAAGGTGTGAGCGACATCCGAACCAAGGCGTATGTCAACGAGACTGCGTAGTGTGCTGCAACCATTGCAACTGTATTCCTCCTGGTCAGTTTGGAAACAGGGAGTCCTGCGGCTCATGCTACGCGGACTTGAAAGACCAAGCTGGTAGACTAATGTGCCCTTGAAGACCATCTTTTATTAATTTCCAAGACCATATGAGGCACTTAATAATATATATATATATATATATATATATAATGGTCTTGCTGTTATTTTTTAGTTTCTCTTGTTTGCTGAATATTTATCCTTTAATGAATTGCACTACGTACTAAGAGTTGTTTCTGTGAAGAATTTTGTTTGTGTATGTTCGGCAGTTGGCTAGACCATCACACACTCTTTGTTAATAGGGCCATGTTTATTTGATAATTATAGCCCATTAGTTATACTAGTCCAATATATGGCCCAACAATCAAACCGGAAACCAGATATTTTAATGAAAGTAAACGAGTATGCACTCCCGCATCTCCCAACTCGTTAATATCTAATACTTGTTGGATCATCAAGTTAACCGAGTAACACTTAAATTATGTCGATAGCGCTAACATTAATAACACTAAGTGATGGTTAGCTGCCGCGAGTGTGAATATGAGATGAAGAATGAGAAGGCAATGATTAAGGGGATCGAGTATTTCTTGTATCTATACATATATATATATATAATAATATTTAGTACAAATTCATTACACTAATTAATAAGATTAAGAAAATGATTTAAATTTTATTAAAAAACACTACTATAAAAACGCCTATTAGCACCGGTCTAAAAAATTATTTACAACGGTGTGAGGTCCAACCATTAAAAGAGAATCTCTTAATGATTGTTAATAATAATAATAATAATAATAATAATAGGTTATTACCATTAAGAGACTATAAAAAGTCTCTTTTTCAATTTCAATCTTAAAAGAATGGTGTGCCCATTTGCCATCTCTAGTTATTTTACAATTAACTAATTCAACTAAAAAAATAATATAAAATAGATTAAAAATATAAAAAAAATAATAATAACATAATTGCATATAAATTGTCTTTGTTGGCTAAAAATTTATTTTGTTTTTTTTTATTATAAGAACAACTGAATTGTTTGAATAAATGAACAAAAATTAGATATATAGATGTTATATTGTTTGAATAGACCTGACCCGAATCACCAACACGAACCGAATTGCCGACCTGAAAATTTTTGGGTTCGTGACCCGAATCACCGACCCGACCCGAATCACCGACACGAACCGAATTGTCGACCCGAAAATTTTTGAGTTCGTGACTTCGTTCACCCCCGTGACTAAGCCCAAGCTTCGTCACTACTCTCATCGTTGACATTAAGATCGGTGATCCCAACTCCCCTACCACACCCATATCGTATATGTGCCATATTTTGTTATAAGGATATATGTGAGCGTTTTGACTCATTTATTTATAAACGGACTTTATCTATAACGTATAAACAAAAATAAAAAAGAATCAACCTAAAAGTAGATAGCTCTAATGACATAAAAGAGTCAAACGAACATAAAGTCAAGTGTATTTTAATTCATATATTATCTAAATCGTTCATTACATTAAAGTTGCACGCCTAACGGCACGAGGTTTATTTTAATGCAATAAAATCCTAATATATTTTTCGAGAAAATGTATGTTTGGCGTTTCCCCAGCCCGACTGGATAAGTTTTGAAATAAACAAATATTAACCGTTTGTTATTCATTCATTTGGCACCTTCAAGTTTAACAATTCTTTTACATAAAATATGTTTTTTTTAGTACTTTACATAAAATATGTTTATTTAGTACTTTAGTTGAATGTGGAGATGCACATATATTTTATATTTAGAAATACTTTATGTTGTCTATGTTTTGATATAAGTTTTATCGTAACTCTGTAAACCAATTTCACGTGGTGATTGCGTGGAAAGTTGGAGGTCTTGCGACAGATGGTGGCGGCCGGTGGGCCGTGGACCAGTGGTCATAAGTATATGAAGTATATCTTGGGTGAACTTGCATGAGAAAATCATAGGGGCTGTTTATACAAGCTGGGATTCGTGTCATCTATGAGGGTTATATTTGTAATTTCTTAGTTAGTTGTTGGTAATATATTGGTTTTTAAAAAAATTTCAGGTTTTATAAAGAAGACTTTTGAATATGATATTTTTTAAAACCACATTCTGTTGAGTTTGAGGGAGACTCGTTTTAAAATTTTAAAGACTTTTGTATTAGAAAAGTCAAATTTGGAGACCAAAATGTCAAATTAAGTTCGCAAATAAAGGCATCATACAATAGGGCATTTTAAAGGCAAAATTTTTACTTGTTTAAAAACATCACTTTCGTATGATATTAAATAGCGTTCCATTTTAATGTTTCATTTGCAAGTTATGATGAAATAATGAAAGTTTTCATAACAACCACTAGTGTATATTTCATTTATATACCTATAGTTTTATATAATGAAAATCTATGGATATATTTTAATCTTTTGATCTTATAATGTCAATATCAAAAAATTTTAATATATTAGTTTGAGAATATATATATATAAGTTATATTTATAAAACGTATATAAGTTATCGTTAAAGTCATAAACATTGTTCGGTTTAATAGTTGTGAAAGTTTGACAGATGTATCAAAAGAAAAGGAATAACACAAAATAGAACAAGGTGACATACCTAACTTTGGAATTTAACCTCCAAATAAGTGATGTTGTGGGTGTAAGTGTGTAACATCGAGTCATATAAAACATATATCGTTCTCTTTTTCCAAACACATAATATGTGAAATTCCTATCTCTCATCCATAGTTAATGTCTTCAAAACCTATTGATAATAATTGATATGTAAATCGATACTTAATGTGTTCAAAACCTGTTGATAATAATTGATATTTAAGTTGAATGATTTCTCATGTATGAGTATTTCTCATATGGAATCAATGGACATCAATATACGATTCTCTTAAGGTGTCCAAAACACCATGTTTGGGACTCATCGTTCATAAAGAGATATATCTCACAAATATAAATATAAGAGCGACTCTTATGCCATTCGCAACATTCAATCTCTCTCACCAAGTATGATTTTTTTTAATTGCTCTGGTTGAGATTTTTCGGAGGTCAATCATCTTTAGATTATCCTCACCCAAGCATGCTTAACGCAAAGTTTTCATATTATCCACAACAACTGCGTCCAAAACGTACTTGAAATATTCAAGGGTTGACGTTTCTTATGGCCCGATATCTCTACTATAAGCATAATAAAACTATGTGTAATTTGCCTAAATTGTCACAAACACCCCCATTTGGTATTCCTTGCCTTTGATGAGGGTTGCCAACTATTTTAAAATAACAATCAACAAAACAAGAGTGACTCTTACACCATCTGTGACATCGAGTTCTTGTACCGGCCATTATTGTTCCCTTTGCCTATGAGAAACTCACATGTTTGTCTTTTGTTGCCCCGATTAAGATTTCTTAGGAGATCATTCATCATTGGTTAACTCGTGCTCGGGTATGTTTGAATGCATAGTTTTTTTCTCACCCACATCCAATACACTCAAAACAAGGTGGTGATCCATTACCTGAATTACCTAAGGACATAAGGTGCAAGTATATGGTGTTGAACTACAAATACACATATCTAGGTTTATACTTTCATAGACCGTGACGTGTCGTATTACGTCATGCCGTCATGGTAATTGACCATCACAAGATGGTCTAGTAGTAAGGAGTCTAAAAGGTCTCTCGAGAGACCCTTGTTCAAACCTTCCTTAGGTAAACATGTTCGATGGTAATCACCGTTTAAAATAAAAGGTCATTACATTCGTTTGATTTAGTGTTGTGTCCTTTCATCCTGAAAAAGGAAATACAAGTCTTGCACGCCTATATGATCTTAGATCACATGGTGTGTTTTGTTCGAAATCATGTTTCAAATATATTGATATGGAATATTAAGTTTTAAACCTTTCTACACTCATTTGGTTTTAATGATGTGTGCCGGGAGTATATTTTGGGGTAACACCCAAGAATATAAAACAATAGTAAAAAACATTGTTTTCGATCAAAACATTGGTAATGATCAAATTAAATTATTGCAATTGGAGTTGTTTTTTTATTTTTTTTTATTTAATTGTATAAAAAACTTCTTCTAGACACTTGCATATATCCTTTTTATACGCAAATTATCATTTTAAAATTACAGATATATAATTTATTTTAAAATCTTATATATGCTACCCAAGTTAAAAAAATGTGACCATTCTTTTATATATTCAAGACTTGATTGAATATTATCATAAATTCTTTTAGTAGACATGTCTCTTAGAAACCCAGTCACAAACCTCAAACGGGATTTACACAGATAGTCTGTTATAAACTCTTACCATAAATTTTATAAATTTTCTTTCATGATAAAGTGTAATAATAAATCGAATGTCAGTTTAATCTTTAAAATAAGATGACCGTAAATATATTTGCATTTAAAATAGTGTGTGGATAGTTAGTTATATTATGAAATCAAATTCTAAAACCTTAATTGCATTAAATATTGATTTTAAACACATTTTGATGTTTTGGAAAATAAGGTATCTGTTTTGTATTTGATCCATATTCTACTATTCTAGAAGACAATAATTAGTATTTGGATTATATTGACAATGTATTAAAACATCAAGGGTTTAAATGACAGTTTCATAAATCCTGAGGGTGGTAAGTTTTGTGTTGGGTGCTTTTAATGCCATATATCTAAAGATTCAACATTAAACGTCTTTTCAGTCATCTTTGGGTTGGTTTTTCTTTTTCTTTATTTTCAAAATACCATTTCTTTTATTTTAATCATTTTTTAAATTTCGTTTACCATACTTTGCACCTTAATTTGCGGGAACCTGTCAACGGTAACACGTTCAATTTGTCGAAATTTAGTGACTTGTCAAAATATCCTAGTTTTAAATTTAATAATTTTAATTTAATGTGACAATCTGCCACTTCATTGTAGTTTTCTTGAATTAAGGTTTTGTCTTGGAAATTTTAAACAATCAGTATAAATTATAACGACTAATGAATATGTTTGATGCATTATCAAATTTAAGTAGTAAACTAAGAGAGTAACCCACTTATTTATAGTGTTAGACAGATATAATAAGAATTAGAAAGATAGTTCATCAAATAATTGTCATATGCATCATAATAAAAAAAAGCAACTATATGTAATTAGATGAGATGATTCTCTTTGCTCCATACACTGATTATGTTTCAAAATGTCCATCTTTTTATTATTAATTAAAATTTAAACTGTAATTGATATATATATATATATATAATATAATTACATGGTTTTATCATATTTTGTTCAACATTGATTTCAAAAAACCTACCTTTTCTTTAATATTGCGTTCATAGCCATATGTGATGGGAAGTCTATGAACTAGGTTGAGTTGGCACGACACACTGATCGATGTTCCGTGACAAGAACAGGAAAATTTCCGAGAGTATGAGCTCGACTGTAGTGGTTCTTCTCACGTCCAATGTGGAGTCGGTTATATGGGTTACTTGGTTATGGCATCAACCTCGTGATTGGACCAAATTATAAATTTAAGTTTTCTTTTATTTCAAAAAATTCTTTTATTGCCTCACATACGACTTCAAATTCCACATTGTATTTGTTCGCATACTCCATATTTCCCAACATTCTAAATCTATGTTTAAAACTAAACTATTTCACATCTTATTTTGTATTTTTATATAGATAATAGATTTTTTTGAACCGCATACATAAATAGTAATGTCATTTTCTATAAACCTGTCCGACCAATAAGACCATGACTCGTTTCGTTACAAAAACGTTTATTTAAATTTTGGGCCATGGAAAATAAATATGAATGACACGTTGTGATTGAAACCAATTTATGAAAGTACATTTTGTATGGACCTAGAAGTTACTGAACTCAAAACCAAGCGTTATTCTTTCAAAAACATTATCCTAACGTTTTATTATTTTTTATTCTTTTAATCATCAACAAAAAAAATTATATTAAGAGATTTTCCCTATTTGCATTCCTATAGTTAATATCGATCGTGTGTGGATGGAGCTTTACGGGGCGTTATGTGTTATGTGACGCCACGTCATCATAGAGTTTTTATGGTTAAAATGGGTGTAATGGATTAAGCCCATACTAATCATTATCTCTTTATTATTAATATTATTATTGATTAAAAATAATAAAATAAACCAATCCACCAATCAAACCAACATTTTCCCCCACCCGGCGCTATGTGGGAAGCGCCCCAGGGGCGGTGTTCTTTGCACTATAGGGGCTCCATGGGGTGGGGTAACGCCCCACTACACATGGTCTTATAGCATGCGGTCAATGTGTCACTAAAAGTCAAAATGATACACTTGAGTGAGTCCATGTGATTTGAAAACAGGTGCACTTTGAGTTCCTTATACTAACGACCGTTGGGTATTCCATCCATTTAGTGGTTTAATAACCAATCTATCCCTCTCGTACGTTTACCAACGTCTGATATATATTTCCACCGTCATCTTGCGCCAGGCCATCCAATTAGACCTTCCACCCAACCATTCATCTTCGCCCAGACCATCGAACACACCAAGTTGATTATTCAGAGCCCTAATGTTGCAATTCCTATCTTCATATTTGACACAATCGAGGTCACACGCTTACGATCAATCAATTGAAATGCACTTGTGGTGTAGGGAACTACTATAAGACTACTGGACAGATGCAATCTCGAGTCAAAAATTCTTGTGTTGTGCAAGTCTTTCAATTATTCAACTTTCTCATTCATTGATGACTGTTAATGTTAATTTTAGCGGTGCATTGTGCGCTAGCTATATAACCACTGCGACAAAATAAGTTAAATTTTGTTTATTAACTATCTTGAATTGAAAACATTAAGCGGTTAAATCAACATTCATAATACTGATGTTGACATTCCAGATTGTGCAAAATTTATCAAGTCAGGTTTCAAACCTGAGATAGAGGATCCCATCTCCCGAGTGTTAAAAATAAACAATCTTAACCTTTTCTATTTTAACGGCCAACAAAAACAATTTTATTAATCATCTTAAAATTTAAAATCAAAACCATTTAGCGGTTAATTTAACATCCGTACATTTAGTTATGCCTTTTTATAACCGTACCTCACTTCACTCTTCCCCACTAGTATAAAACATTAGCCCACTCTCCATCCATTCAAACCACCAACATCGCCGCCGCAACTACTTTTTCCGTCCACTCTTCATAACTAACTCTAAACCACCTTCTCGAAATCAACATATTATTATTATTTTCATTATTATTCTCTACACCAACCGTTATTTCTAGATCTGAAATCAGGTATTCATAGTTTTAGTTTTGCTTAATCCACTACTCCATTATTATTATTATTATTATTATTATTATTATTATTATTATTATTCACATGTGTTATATTTACGGAACATGAATTCATTCCGTATTAGTCAATTCTCGTGACTAACAAACGGAATGTTTCTGTTTGCAGCTTTCTGTAAAAGCGAACATAATTTTTATTTGTATTTGTATTTGTATTTATATTTGTATTTGAATCCGTTTACTGCAATTGTTGTTTTGAATTTGAATTTGAATTTTGGAATTAGGGGGTAAGAATGGGGCGAGTAGGAAGAGATTGGACTCAGATCTACGCGATATACGGAATGGAGGATTGGCACACGCCGATTTTTCATGCGGTGCTGTTTTCGGGTTCTTCGATTGTGTTCTTGTTGTACTTCAACTGGATCTGCTACTCGTTCGAGTTGATATCTCCGTCGGTATGGTTAATAAACTCTTAAGTGTGTGTAAATGATGGCGTAGTTGTTAATTGTGTGTTTTTTATATTGATAATTGTAATTACGGGTTTATATTTTATAATATGTGGAGTTATGTAGTTAACCCGTATTTACATCAACCGTTTTGACCAAAAATTTCAAAGTTTACACTGCCTGGATATTATTGGCCGGACAATCGTTTTGACAAAAATTTTCAACTTTACACCGCTCAAATTTTGGCCGGACAACTGTTTTGACAAAAAATTTCAAACTTTACACCACTCGGATATTGGCCGGACAAACCCTAAAGATTCAAAACTAATTTTCGTTTCGGCCCTTTTTCTAAATTATATAAAAAATGAAAAAATCTAACGGATTTTGGCCAAAATTTTCAAAGTTTAGTTGTCACAACTACCATAGGAATACGGTTCCAATGATGCTCTAACCAATAATTTTCAAAGTATGATTTTTTTTGTTAAAACAGCCGCCTGAGTGTTTTGTGTATGGCCGTCTGAATATTGTTTGAACAACCATCTAAATGTTGTTCAAATAGCTATTCTGGTTAATAATTTTCAAAGTTTGATTTTCTTGTCACAACGGTCATCTGATTGTTTTATGTACGGTTGTTTGATATTGTGTTATTAGATTGGGATGGTGTAGCTATAGCATGAACCATTTACTAATTACATTTGTGTCTATTAGGTATTCTCCGGTAACATTGCGAGATTCGCCGCAGGATTCACCGGCTCCTTCATGGCTCTCTCCGCCGTTTGCCTATTCTACGCCGCCGGCAACATGTTCTACTCCTCAGTCGCCTTACGCTGGGACATGGCCCAGCGTATGGTTAGTGCGGTCAACGACTGGTCCTCAGTCAAGACCGTGCTAGACGTAGGCTGCAGCCGCGGCATCCTACTCAACGCGGTCGCCATGGAACTAAAAAAAGAAGGCAGTTCGGGCCGCGTCGTCGGTTTAGACCAAAAACACAACCTTATCCACATTAAAAACCGCGGCAATGGAAGGCGTGCAAGAATACGTCACGTGCCGTGAAGGCGATGCAAGACGCCTTCCATTCCCAGACAACTACTTTGACGTAGTTGTCTCGGCCGGGTTTGTGCACAAAGTTGGGAAGGAATTTGGCCCTAAAACCGCGGCCGCATCCGCGGATGCGGGTGGTTGGTGAGGTGGTTAGGGTGTTAAAAGAAGGTGGTGGAGGGGTAGTGTGGGACCTAGTACATGTACCGGAGTATGTACTCCGTTTACAAGAGTTAAAAATGGAAGACATTAGAGTGTCTGAAAGAGTAACGGCGTTTATGGTCAACAGTCATATTGTGTCATTCCGTAAGCCTAGTCAGCACGTAATGGGTCCCACTGGAGTGAGATTGGATTGGAGATTCAATAATATGTTTTAGAAAAATAGAAAATAATATAATATTATCCTAAGTTTATTTTTCCTTTTTTTTAATGGAAAATATAATACCCATATATAATATATAATATAAAATATAAATATATAAATTCTGGTGAAGCAAAGTGGAACCAGATATTATGATAATAAAAGCTTTGTCTTGGTTTTAATATATTGCAGAAAACAGTCAAAAAATCGACTGTTTTATGTAAAAAAGAGCATTGATTAGGTTCGACGAAGAAAAAGGGTTTCTTTGCCGACGACTGTCTAGCGTGAGAAGTAGAACTAGTAAAGTGGTTTTGATGTAAACGGGGCTCTAAATTGGCCTTGCCATGGTTGTAATCTAGTATTTATAAAGTTAAGAATGTGGTGCTAGTAATGTATTGTTGTTGTATGTAAATATGTGTTTATAATAAAAAATGGACCTCGTTTTAGAATGGAAAATAACGTGTATTATTATTATTTTCTTGAGTGAAATTGAAGGAAAGTGATATTGATGAATATGAGGCCCTAAATTGTCTACGTTTGATTTGAATGTAGTGAGGTGTGATGGGCATTAAATGGCCTCTCCATGTGATATGATTGCTACCCACATGACAATATCATCACCGTATCAAGCCAACCTTAATGCGTATATACGCGTATATACATGTAGTTAATACTAATTAATAAAATCAATTAAATTAAACCAACCTCAATGCGTATGTACAAATAATAAATACTAGATTAAACAACTTCAATGCGTATATACATGAGTAAATACTAAATCAAACCCACATGACATCAGGTGAAGAAAAGGAAATCAAACCAACCTCAATGTGTATATACATGTAGTAAATATACTAAATACATACATATACAAATTCATGTGTAGTACATACACATATACTTGTATCACACGCACGTTATATTTTCGCCTTGTTTTAGGAGTAACTTTGTAAAAAGTAAGAAAAAAATGTCTCATGCATATATGCATTATAAGAAAAGAAAATGACGGGTTAATCTGACGTAATTGGAAGTGAATTTGAATTCGAAACGTTTTGAATTGGATTTGATTCGAAAAACCCGAATAAAAGTCAAAAGTAATAAATAATATGCACAAAATAAGTAAAATTGGTATATTTATGTTCAAATTTATGAAATTCGTATTTTATTTGGTTCTAGTAAGTACGACAAATCATAAATTCAATTCGGATAAGAAACTTGTTCGAATATCCAAAACCCAAGTTCGACTTTGTTCAGTTTTCGAAACCCGAATTAAAATTCCGTTTGCATTTTGGATATATTAACTCAGATTTGAATAAGTGAAGCTCCTACCCGATGAATGAGAACAACCCAAAAGATAGCTTTTTTTACACCTTGCAAAAATTTCATATTAATAGGATTTGTTAACAAAAAAAGATGTTTTCATAAGTGATATTTCGTCCTACATACTATAAGGCATTTTGAACAAATTGATTGTGGATAATAAATTTTACAATGCAATGTGACTCAACAACAGCAATCCATGAGAAGTAACTTTCTAGGCATTTTTTTTTGTTTTTTTTTACCGGTCAAACATACTTTCTACTCGAAACCTACTCTACTTCTAAAATCATAACAATTGCATTTCGTAGGAGTTGAATCCACAACCACTTGATTAAATGAATTTGTAACCACTTGATTAAAATCACAACCATTTTACATTTTTTACTACCAAAATATTCCATTGAAAATTTTTTATTTGAACAATAAAATACAATAAATTTGTAAGCTATTCCTTAATCCAGATAAAATAAAAATTAGAGAAAAGGGTGTGAGGATTAGATTCACAGTTTATAATATTTGATGATTAAATGCACAATTAATTATCTCAATATTTATATGAACATAGAATATTACAGTATTAATATTTTTATTAACCCATGTTACTTGATCCAAATGGTGAATATTTTTATTGTTATGGATGACTTAAATAGTTAAATGTATATAAATCTATCACTTGAATATGTACTATTAAAAGAGTTAAAGAGGTAAGACATTTCTTTTTGTACTAATAATGTTTCCTTACATTTACTAACACTAGCTGTGATAAATATTATGTCCTGCTGCATAAATTGATATAACTTCAACGATTCTTTAATTTTCTTTTTATTTTTTTAGTACACACCCGGGATCACCCTTGCAAATGGATCACACTTTCGCCCGAATAGGAGTAGCAAAATGTGATGACCCGGCTTACCCACTCAGGAGAAGCCCACAACTGGGAAAAAAACCTCGTAACTCAACTTGAAACAAAATATCAACTTTATATTATTAAAACCGATAGGAAAATATATGTATGAATAAGTAATTATTAGGCGGTGTTAAAAAAAGAAGCAATTATCGGGCATGACAATCTTGACCCACCATCTCAAAAATGGATTGATATGGATCATTTTTTAAAAAGGGTACTGATTATACTTTTCATTTGAATAATAGATTGTTGCGTTATTGTATGCATAACGACAAACAATTGTCCGTAGTTATATACATACGTTGCATAATTATATATATATATGATTAGTACTTATAACTTGTAATTACACAAACACAAATTTTATTCGACTATAATACACAAGTCATATCGTAATAATTTCATACATTTTACACGGAAAAAACTAACATATAGAGAAACAGACCCCTCTCTATACATAATAATACTCCATTGTGTAAAGGTGAAATAGGTTTTAAATGATGTTTAAAGAAAAAAATTAAATGATGTTTAAAGAGGCACAACCCCATCATAGAGGTGAGATTATGGAGGTGAGATTATGAGAATGCATAGGGTTAAATGATTATGTCAAACTTACTAATTATTATCCCATTATAATAACAAGTTCTTTTAAAAATTTCAAATTATTTACTTTTAAAAATGAAATTATTAAACCAGTTTTGATATAAAGAAATATGCTTTGATAGCTTCATTTTCAATATTTTCTTAATTGACTGTACAACATTTGAATATGACAAAAGTAAAGATTAGTCCCTACCCATTTTTAAAAGTTACAAGGAATTAGAGATTTGGATTTGAAACTCATGATCTTGTCTCTAAATATTCATACATTGTGTCACTTTAGTGTATCTGCCTTAATTCATGCATAGAATATACATATGTTATTAGCAAAGATACATGTTTAAGAAACTCGAAAGATGTTTATTAGGTTGGTCACTAACGTTCCAAATATACCGATACAAGAGTAACATCCATCTTATACACAACAAAAAATGTACATGAAAAGCAATTAATCTACTATATAAATTTAATAAATGAATAAACAATGTTCTTGCATTATTTATGATTCTGTAACGAACCCTTGTCGCGTATATCCCACCAAAAAATACTAGGACTTTTCTTACATCAATGTGGAATGCAAAATGATGAGCTCAAAGGTGGAGGCAAGACACACACTAAATGTGGGCCCGCCGGGTTGCAACATATGTGGGCCCGGTTGACATTTGGCAAGTGGAGTTGTGGAGGTCTTACATGCCCAGCAGCTAATGGCACACACATTATTGATATCTCAATTCTTGCACCTATCACATTCCAACAAATATTAATTACATATTGTTACGTCAGTAACTAAGATCTGACCCGACCCACTAACAGACTTATAGAAAGTGATACGAAATCACCTTGTTTTGAGGAGAGAGGGGCATGGCCTCGTTTCCTTCCGGCAAACATCCAATTCTTGGAGTTCGCGTTGACTTCATATAATAACTCGTCCTTTAAGTCAAAACTGGTCAAACTTTCAACTCTCCATTTGAATGTGACAACTTGACCAACTGTAAGACCGTTCGAAGGTAAAGGAAGAAAAGCGACGGCTAATAACGGCTCCGGCACGGGCCGTTGTAAAGTAAGACCACTTTTGAATGTTAAAAATGTGTCATCCTTTTCGGGTCCTTCGGGTTTTAGAGATAGAGGGGTGTGAGATCCATGATATCTATCCCCGCTAATTTCATATTTTATATTTATTATTGTATCACGATGCACCACTACCTCGTCATCTGTAAAAAAAAGAGTCACGCAAATGGTTATTCTAATAGATTATTAAACTAAAGGTAAAAAACGTCCTAGAAGTTCATAGGTTGTCACCTCATTCGTCCTTTCCACTAATTGGTGTTACCGTGTTAACGTTTTCTATTACTTTTTTTAAAAATGACCATTTTCCCCTACTTTTACAACTAAAGAACAAACTTTGTAAGTTTCACACTTTCACAGTTTTTAAAAATGGTTAATTAATTACTAAATAAAAATTAAAAATATAAAATATAGTGATAAAAATAATAAAAAGGAAAATAAAAAAGAAGAAAGAATAAAAGGGCAAAGTGGTCATTTAAAAAAACTAACAGAAAAGGTTAACACCAGTTAGCAGAAAGAGAAAAAATCGTGACAACATATGAGCTTCAAGGCCGGTTTTTGTACTTATTTAAGTTAAATGACTCGATATACAAGTTACCTCAAATATATATGAAGAAAGGTACAATTTACTCTTAAACTAATATTTTGACTGTTTAACCAATCAGATGACGCCACATAAACTCAAAAGGCGAGCATCTCGACCTCAAGAATGTAGGGTCCACGTGACGTCTTTTGATTATAATCAAATGACTGTTTAGATAATGATAATGTGATAAGAAATCAACTAACTACCTTCATTGCCTTCATTAGTTGTAGCTTCAAGTGATATACCAAACAATATTCCAGATTTAGATGTCGGAGGAACGACCAATGGGAACATGCCAGATGTCGGTCTACCATCACCTCGTCCAGCGTGAGAAAAACCGTCTTGTAAATCCAATGAAACATCATGTATAGTTAATGTAGCCTTCACTTGTGACTGCAATATCACCTGCAAAAACACCAAAACTTTTAACTCTAATTATAACTATATTTTCATTTCTGAAATGTTAATATTTAATAAACAAACCTGTAAAAACAAAGAACCATCACTGCCATGGTCGGTGACTTGTGTGCTGACGTGGAACGGGTCGTTGAAAAGAACTGGTATAGTCCTGTAAATAACCACAATATTAAACGGGCTAGTCATGTTTTGACTATATATATTACGAGTCAAAGCGGGCTATAAACCTTTTCAATATTTGATTACGTGACACTCCAAATTCAAGTTTTAGAGCTAAAGTCCTCAGTCCATTAGCAATGTTTGGTCTTTGGGTTGAAAATACACCTAAAGAAAAGTCAAAGTAGATTGTTAAGTAGTCAACAAAAGTCAAAGTAGAATATTAAGCAGTCTACAAAAGCCAAATAGAACATTAAGGTGTCAACAAAAGTTAAAATATATTCTTAAGGAATATTAAAGTCAAAATAGATTATTAAGGAGTCAACAAAAGTCAATATAGGAGATTAATTGTCAAAAAAGTCTAAATAGATTATGAAGTAGTCAACAAAAAAGTCAAACAAGATTATTAAGTAGTCAACAAAAGTCAAAACAGATTATTAAGCGGTCAATCAAAGTCAAAATAAATTATTAAGTAGTCAACAAAAGTCAAACCAGAATATTAAGTAGTCAACAAAAGTCAAAATATTTGATTAAATAGTCAACAAAAGTCAAAAGTCAAAGAAGTAACTAAAACCTGCTGATGTTCCTTTTGGCAGTCCATCACTAATGGCACAAACTGGAATCCATAAAATGGTAGTTATACTGCTGGCCCAGTCTGGTAACTCTATGCAACCATTTGTAAGATTAAGTTGACAAATGTTATTATCGTTATCGACACGTTTCTCGATTTCAATGGCACGTGATTCCTCGATCTTTAATGACGGCCCCACGTCAATGTGTAAACGGGCTCCCTTGAGGGAGTAGTTTAATGGCTTGATAACGATCCCGACCCATTGAGGCCTGTTTATTAATAATGCGGACGAGACTGCGGGATATAGGTCCACAAGGGATCTTGGTTTGAACACCTAAATATTTATTAAAAAATGTGTTTGAATAAAAAAGTGTTTCAGAGTCAACCCAACCCGATACCGTTTTGACCCAGAAAAGCAGGATTAATACCGTCAATATAGGCTTAACGGGCTTATCAAAACCGATATCACCACTATGCGCGGGCCCACCTTTTGAGAAACCATGAGACCTGAATCTTAAATGACCAATCTGCCCTGTAAGAACACCCAACACATACGAGCCCGGTTTCTGCGCAGGCAACGTAAGAGCAATAGTATTCCGACCCGTATTCAACACTGTAACACCACTGCTCTTAATCGCCTAAAAAATGTTAAAAAAAATATTCACTATACAAATTTGTTTAAAAAATTGTAGTAATTAACTAATGATCATTTACCATTACCTTAACGCGTTCATCCGCATTATGTGTCGATTTCAATGTAAGACTAAGTGTTTCAAGAGTAATATCATCAGGAAACTCACTGCATATAGTCAAAGTCAACGTGCCCGGATCCCCGTCACACAGCTCCATTGGTGGGCCGGTGTCAGCCGAATATGTTATCAATGATGACACGTCTAACGGGTTCGGGTCAACCATTTCAGTTTGTGCAAGACTAACTAACTCTGACTGAAACACTTGGCGTTCTTTGACCGAGAACAAGTTTTTATCTAAAGAAAGTAATCTCACACACGATGATAAGTAACTGGGCTTATCGTTTAATATTTTCTGGCATTCGGCTAGATTTGGAAGCACGTCTGCTAACAAGTCTTGCCACCCGTCACCAGCATAAAGAGCACACACTTTTTCATATGAACTTGCAGCCTGTTCATAGTTTTTGTGTTTGAAGTAAACGGACGCGATTTCACCATCGAAAACGACTCCATGTCTTTTCCACCATGCATGGTAAAAGTTATCAGCAGCTCCCTTTGATAGATCCAGATATTTTTTCTGTTGAAAGCGCGTATCATAATTATTTAGATATTTTAAAAGAGACTGGAAAAAGAACTAAACTTGAAATCTCAGACAAACCCATAATGGGCCTGTGGATCGGCCCACATTATGGATTTCGTCTTTATGATTTAAAAGTAATTGATATAGTCCCCAACCACCTAGTTTGCTTTCGTAATTGGTTCTTGGGTCAAGCAAGATTACTATTTTGCCCTTTTTAAAAGTTACACATTAACCCTCTACAATTTTATGTTTTCAAACATTACAGTTTTAACCCCTAATGTTTATTACAAACAACAAGGGTTAAAATGTAGCTTCTAAAAAGGGCAACATAGTAATTTTACCAGACCATTTATGAAAGGAAACTAGGTGGTTGGGGACTATATCAATTACTTTTAAACCGTAACGACGAAATCCATAACTTTGGTGAAACATATGATAAGTATCTTAGACCTCAAACTCCTCTAAAGATGATAAACATTTCCATAAATCAGGATCGGTAATAGTCGCACGAAGAGCGTGTTCAGCAGCCACAAAAATTTCCGCAAGTTTCTTGGTATCAACCGAGCTCTCAGTTTTCAGAAGAGGAGACGGTTCAAGAGACAACTGTTTACTTTGAATACCAAAGTGCTTGGCTCTTGGAGTAACTTGAAGAATTAACTGTAACTTATATAGTTTAATCATTTCATGTTATAATAAAATATCATTTAATAATTAAATTTTATATAAATTATAAAAGATAATACCTTTTCTTTTTCAAGAACCTCAGATGAAGCATCAGAGGGAAGTGAAGGCCATTCTGCAGGCATAGGCCAAGGTAACATGCTAAGTGAAGCACTACATGTACAAAAAAAAATATTTTGAAATTTATTATTTCGATTTTTTTAAAATGTAAAAAATAGTGAGTGAAAAATTACCTGTTGAGTGGACTTCTTTCAATATCCGATCCGAACCCGATTAGGTATGCAAGCCGCATGATCTGCCAAACGTTCATGATATGGCCCGTTTAAAAAATTTAGCATAAAAGCAAACGATAATATTCTCTTTCTAGTATGCATAATATGGCATGTTTATAAAACTACCTTAACTCGGGATAAAGTATATAACTCAGCCCGTATACGATAATATTCTCTTTCTACATCCGGTGCTATTTGACCGTCTCTATAATGGTCAGCGGTTGCATTGATCAAGCTCAAACATGAAGTTAGGACCCAAACTTCCCTCAAGCAGAAAGGCAAATTACTCTGAAAATAAATGATAAATTAGATATTATTACGAGTAACTGACGGTCAACGGTTGCATTGACCAACCTCGTGACGAGCCAAAGTTTCTGAGAAACTGACTATAAATGAGAAACCTCTTGATGCAACGTCAAACGGACGTTGTAGATCAAACAAAAGCTGCATAAACCGGCCCGTTAGCAACTGGTTTAAGTATATTAAGTTAAAGCATTAGATTACCTTAGCTTGACAGGCAAATAGATATTGATGGAACTCAAACTCTCTAAAGGAAGTTTCTTGAACGATCTGTGTTAGTTGTTTGTTGTTACGGCTTAGCATCGCGGATTGATCGTCTCCATGCTCCTTTCCACCAAAATCTCTATTTCTGTCTACATTTTTAACTATACCATGCAAAAATAATAATAAAAATAAAAAAATATTAATAATAATTATAAAAATTCAGTATTGATTAATTAACATTTTATTTGAGACATTAAGCACCTGTATCCAAGTAAAAGAACTCTATGTGATCATATTCGCGTAACGAATCCTCAGGAAGATTAGCCATCTCTAACATGAATGCCAGGCATTCTTTGAGGATGAAAAAGTCACAAAAGCTCCAAGTGGGCGATAACCGTTGTTCATTGTGCTTACGAATCTCGTCCTCGTAGAACTGGACGCGTCTGTCGAGAGTGTTTCGGATGCACTCCATGGTTTTGAGTTCAAAATCTTCCCAAAAGGGTTCTTCACTGTCAAATAAGTCAAACTTGCAGCACCTGGTCAACCATGTAGTTTTTCGACAGATATTAAAGTCTTTTCATGTTCAAAAGCACCTAGAGTAGCCATGAATCCATGATGCAAACAAGCCCAACCCAACCCGTTTTGACTCATAACCGAACCTGGCCCGTTTTGACCCATTACCCAACCAACCTGATTTGACCCGCTACCCAAACCTGCCCGTACCCAAACCGGCCTGTTTTGACCCACTACCCAACTCAGCTTGATTAACCCATAACTCAACCAGCCTGTTTTAGCCCATTATCTGACCCAACCATTACTCTGTCCAGCCTGTTCTGACCCATTACCCAATCTGGCCCATTTTGACATATTACCCAACCCGGCCCGTTTGACCAATTACCCAAACCTGCCCGTTTTGACATCATCACCCAACCCGGATCGTTTTGACCCACTACCCAACGCGTCCTGTTTAACCCATTGGCCATTTCTCAACCAACCTGATTTGGCCCATTACCTGACCCAACCCATTACCCAAACCTGGCCGTTTAGACACATCATCCAACCCGGCTCGTTTTGACTAACTACCCAACTCGGCCTGTTTGACCTATTACTCAACCAACCTATTTTGGCCCATTATCCGACCCAGCCATTATCCAGCCCTATCTGTTTTGACCCATTACCCAATCTTGCCCGTTTTGACTCATTACCCACCCGGCCCGTTTGACCCATTACCCAACTTGATTTGACTCATTACCTGACCTCGCCCACTTTTATCAATTACCCAAACCTGCCCATTAAGACACATCACCCCAGCGGCCCGTTTTGACCCACTACCTAACTCGGCCTGTTTAACCCATTACTCAACCAACCTGTTTTGGCCCATTACCCGACCCAACTCATTACCCAAACCTGGCCGTTTAGACACATCATCCAACCCGGCCCGTTTTGACCCACTACCCAACTCGGCCTGTTTAACCCTTTACTTAACCAACCTGTTTTGGCTTATCAACCGACCCAACCCATTAACCAGTCTGGCCTGCTTTGACCCATTATCCAACCCGGTCCATTTTGCCCCATTACCCAACCCTGCCTGTTTTGACCCATCACCCAACTCATCAAATACAATCCATTGAATATACCTATCTCTCCTTCTTGAATTGAAATCAACTTCAAGTCTGGCATAAACCTTCTTTTCCATCTTGCTCACGGGGTCCTTGTCCGATTTAGCTTTGGACACAAACACAATGAACCACTCCTCCTCATTTTGCAAAATTAACTTCAGACGTGGTTTTAGTACCGTCTTGAACTCGTCTAGATCCTACATCAACATTTTGTCATTTTCAACCAACTTTTCGATAAAAAAATATATGCTTCTATTCAAATGTAGCTAGTTAATTACTGTAAGTTGAATAAAGCTGTATGGCATTCGAATGTGTAGTGTCAAGGCAACATGGATGACACGGATACGACCAAGTGTGACTTTGTAAGTGTTAGATTGAGCCATGATAAGTATATTTCCTAGAAACACCAAGTCACCACCATTCTCAAAACCGTCGGCCTTCTCGATCATATCTCACCCGAACCCTGATCCCCACCGATGATCACATCAAGTGGGACCGTAATGAAGACTATGTTTGTGCTTGCATCAATGCAACCCTTGACCCTTACATTGCCCATCTCGCCGTAGGTATCACCACTGCCACCGAACTTTAGTCCATAATCGAAACCACCTTCTTCCATCAAGTTTATGCCAAAATTTCCCAATACAAAACTCAATTCCAACTACTCTAAACAAAATATTCTACTGGCCGGCCAGTAGAATATTTTGTTTAGAGTAGTTGGAGTTGAATTTTGTATTAAATTTTTTGGCATAAACTTTTGATCGAAGAAGGTGGTTTCGATTATGGACCAAAGTTCGGTGGTTGTGGTGATACCTACGGTGGGATGAGCATTGGAAGGGTAAAGGGTTGCATTGATGCAAGCACAAACATAGTCGTCATTTCGGTCCCACACATTGTGATCATTGGTGGGGACAGGTTCAGGTGAGATATGATCGAGAATACCGATGATATTGGGGGGGGGGGGGTTAGAGACGTGTTACCACTACAGTTTGTCATATTCAGATTACATATAATTAGTTTACAATGAACAAGCTATATATAACAAGAGATAAACTAGAACACTAGTAAATGAATCAAACCATAACCGACGGTCTAGCTTCGGTCAAGCGATAACCGACGACATACATTTAATGTGAACATTAATAGCACTTAACAGTTACCTCACATGCTACAAGAACCACAGTTGCATATGGTTCTTGAAAACAAAAGTACAGTTGATTCTGCGGGACCCGGCTCTTGATCCTTGAATCAGTAGTTAACAAAAACTCAGCTTGTAGGTTATCCACAGTGACCGGATACCGGTTTTTGTTGTGTAATGTAGCTCGTTGGAACGGAAGGCGTTCGTCGAATTTGTCCTTGACAAGAGGCCATAAATCACTCACATCTTTCACTAAAATTATTATAAATTTAATATTTGGTTAGTAATATTAATATGTTATGAATCTAGAAACAAAACAATATTAATGAATGTTGCATATATATGTATATATATATATATATACCGGCAATCATGAGAGCATCACATGAAATCTTGATGGACTGTAACTGAGCTAACAAGTTTGCCATGTATGAATGTGAGGGTGGATTTGGGTAACCGGAATGTGGTGTTTGATGACGGTGATGAATCAGTCGTCAAGTGGCTTCATGGGCGTACTTTCAGATCAATGCATGACTTGTTCTTGGGTTTCTTTAACGGTTTTTGGTGTGTGTGTTTTGGGACAGTTTTTGAGAATTAATTTTTGTAAAGAATATGAATATGCATGGCCCATTTGATTGGTTTGATATTATCATTATTAACTTTTTTTTTTCTTAACTGTGATCAAAACCGGTTCCGAGTATATTCGGGTATCTGATCGGATTTTCCAGGTTTTTTTCGGGTTTTGGGTATCCGTTCCCGCGGGTATGGTATGGTCGGGTCCGGTTTCGAGTAGGAACTGCTAGATCAGGTCCGGAACCGATTTATTTGTGCACCTCTACCTTATTCTATTTGGACAAGAGACCATCAACATAGTAAATATAACTTACACTTACATTACTCTATAAGTTATTTATAAGATATAAAAAAAGTTATGGCTAAATTCGTTAATAAATTTAGATGTTGAGTCGAATTTCTGGAGGGTTCAAATATCCGTGCATTGTGGTTATTACGTGACACTTTAGATTCCCTCATCTAAGGTTGTAAACATAGTAAACAACCCGTTAGAAGAGGAACAAGGTCGAAGCTCAAGTTAGTACATCATTTTAGGTCATAAGCATATAAGACCATATTATATGTATATGTAGAGATGTAAAAAAAACGGTTTGGGACCGGTTTTAGGCAAACTGAACCGAACCGATTTGGGTTTAAAACCCGTTTTAACCAAACCGGTTCTTAAACCGACCCAAACCATCAGTTTCAGGACCGGTTCCTCTTAAAATCTACCAAACCGGTTTTAAAACTAAACCGGTTTGAGAAAAAACCGGTTTAAAACCGGTAAACCGGTTTATAAATCAGACCGAACCGACTTGACCGGGCTGGCCTTTCTTGCTTCTAAACCGGTTTGAGTCAAACCGGTTTTGACCAGTCGTTAACCAAACCGGTTTGGTTTACAAACCGGTTCGGTTTGGGTTTAAAACCGGTTTTGTACACCTCTATGTATATGGGCGGATCATAGTGCGGGCTAAGAGGGGTTGTGCCCCCTGGTTTTGGGCTTAGAAGTAAGGTATATAGCCCATATCTTTATAATTATGTAATGTTTTATATCTTTAATCTCTCTTATCAAAAAGCTCATATTTTATGTGTAAGAACTTGTTAATTTTTGACTATTTATAGTATTTATTTAATGAAAATAAAGTGGTTGCTTTCTATGTACGAAAATATGGCATGGATAAATAATTTACAAACGAGTTACCGAGTACGTAATATCCTTTTCTACTAACATATATATATAAAGTATGTTTTCGGTAAATAAAAACAACACATTCCAAATGATAAAAAAATATACAAGAATTATTTTCTTTGTCACACTCCAAAGCCTATTTTTTATTTACCAGATACGTAAGATTCAATATAAGTTGTGTAGTGCTTTGAGATCTCTTCGCATTATAGTCTCCCATTCTTCCTAGTCAGGGTTGGCGGGGATCGATGTTGTAAAAATTGCGACTCACTAGTCAGGCGGTGAGGCAGAGACTAGCGATTAATAGGAATTTATCAGAACTAATCAGGATTAACTGACAATTAATTGGGATTAATAAATGATTATTCGACGTTAAAATAAGAACTTGAAGGGTTGCTAATCAAAATAGAGTACTTTGGACGTATTTGTCAAAAATCCTTCAATGTAAGTGTGTCCTGTTGATAATTCGATGGTAATACTTTTACGAAAAATCTATAGCATGGATAAAGAATTTTCTAGTCGGGATTTTTACAATACAGGGGGGGATGGTTGACTGCTCAGCCCATTCCGACGGAGGTTTGAAATTATATAACCAATACGAAAACGCACACAAATGGTTATTGAATAATCCCCCCTATATATTATAGAGGGAAAATAACTCAAAACCTCATATTACACATAATAACATGTCTCTCATATAAACCATAATTCCGTTGCTTTCAGTTTATATAGACTAATCCTGCTTGCTATCAAAAATATTACCAATTTTAATTACAATAAAATTAGAAAGCATAACTAATTATGAATTACTTCACTACTGGTATCTCACTAAGGGGCTGTTTGGTTCATTCATATTTGAATGAGTCAGATCTGAATGAACGTCTGTCCCATTCAGCAACAACAATGAGTCTGAATGATTCAGACATAATTTTAACCATTTAGATGTTTTTCTGTTTAGAACCAAACAGTTTGAAGTCTGAATGAATCAGATGTTTACATCTGAATGGTTCCATTCAGATGTAAACAAACAGCCACTAACTTGTGACTTTGAGTTCGAAATTACCAACAATCACTCCCTAATTTTCGACTAAAAATAGATAGATCTTTGTTTCCAAACTTGTCTCCTTTAACCTGTTTGATTTAACCCATGATCTTAACGACTTAACCATCCCGACTTTTGTAACATTTTAATCTTCATCGTCTCGGTCCTGGCCTCCTGAAACTCCTTTTAACCGGACCTTCAAACCCGGACAAACCAACCCGAACTTGGCTGGAATCGATCTTCTCATTGCGATCAATTAAGTTTTCCACCGGAAGATCAAGAATTCAACCGACGATATTGAATCAGAGCATAATGTCGATCTAGTTCTATAAATAAAAAATCAATAATTTCATATGTGAATTCAAGCAAGATAAGACAAAGACAATCATATTCATATAAATAAATGAACGAATTTTTATTATTCAAACACTCATACAAACCCAATCCGAAATCAGCTCAAAAACTGATTTAATCTAACCAAAACATTACAAAAAAAAAAAACTATCTAAGCAACCACGGACATAACCGAAAGCCGACTAGGCGTTGGCTTGAAGTCAAGTCATCGTCTAGTCAACTTCTTAACTGGTGGAGTCAACGCTCTCCTTATAATCTCTTTACTCGCCCGTCGCCTTCTTGGCGCCACTAGTTCATGGATACTATTCTTTCGCACCAACGTCGAATTCACCCTCCTAAATCTCGGCATGTCAACGAGCAAGTTTCGGTACTTTTGGCCCGAAACGGATGCGCTTCGGACCGGTGAAGGGTGGTGTAAGCTGGCCATATTTAGGTGGTTAATGTTATTGTTATTGTTATTGTCTAATGATGATGGGTTTAATGGAATTGGAAGGTGTTTATATTGGTGGGTTGTGATTTGAATTGTCGAATAAGTTTTGGGTTGACTTTTGACAATTGGTTTTGACTTTGAAGAAGTTAGCCGTTTGTTTTTGACACGCGTATAATGGAAGTATGGAACGTTGCTTCTGTGAAACCACGGGTATGTGCGGTGTTTTGAGATCAAGCCCGGTCCGACAAGGGCCGGGTCATGGTATTTGGTCCGTTTATTAAAAGCCCAGCCAGGTGTTTCGGGTGGCGGTTGGCGACTAGGTGGGTGAACTGTAAAAAAGGTCTTTTTAATTAATTAAAAATATGTGGACGCGGGAAAGCGAACCGGGGTGCACGACCGAGATTGGTATTGTTGAATAATCCATTAACTAATCAACCAAATTACATAAAATTTATGTTACTATGGAAGATATACAAATACTATATATTTAAAAAATATGTGGTAAATGCACATGAAAGTTTGTTATTATTATTTTTTATATTTATAATTTTTTATATATAATATATATAAATATAGATTTATATTTAATTATTTATGAAGTTATCCGAGCCAAACACCGGTCCGTCCTCCCGGGTCGGGTCGACCTTTGGCCTGGTAAGACGTTCGGGTCGGCGTCCGAACCAGATCTGAAAACAAGGCCGGCTATAAGGGAGGGCGGGGTGGTCGACGGACCCCGGCCCAACACCCAGATAGGCCCGGATTTTTAAAAATATATTATATATATATATATTTACGAGAAACATATGTATATTTAATGTTTAAGCTTAACTAAACAACCACTTACTTGGTTTAGTGGCAAAGGGTATAACTTTCAACAAAAAGGTTGTGAGTTCTAACCTTACTTGGGACATTTTAATTCTATTTTTATAACAAAAAAGTTTTTTACACAACCAAATCATAAAGCCCAAAAAATTAAGGCTTATCTAAAAATTAACTTGTTTAAACCCAACAAGACACCTCATTTTATTAAGGCCTAAAATTTTTTTTGCCTTCGGCCTAAAATTTTTTAACCGTTCTCGGAGCCGGGCCTGTCTGAAAACACTGGTTACGTAGTTATGTGAATTGAGAAGGTTAACAACAGTTGCTGGACCATTAACGCCTAACGCGTATTTGAAGTTTTACCGGTCATTGATGAAAGAGGATATATTATTTTTTAATAATTCACTAGGTTATTAACCCGTGTACGACACGGGTGGAAATATTGATATTTTCGAACAAACACATGTCATTTGAAATGACAACATAAGTTGTTATATGTTATTTGGGACGACAACATACTTAAAGTTGTAAATGATATTGGTACAAAAACAAATGATTGTGAAACACAAAGATAAACCCAAATAACATTCAAATTATAATATTTGAAAACATAATCAAAGGTTAAAAATGTAAAATTTATAAGCTACAAAAAGGACTTCCTTATAAACTGTATTTATTCTTTATTTGTAACTTTGTCTTCCTTGTTTAATATAAGAATTCTAACACCATTCTTCGCTCTTGATAAAGCTATACAGAGTTGTCTATGTGTAAACACCGGGTCTTTGAGATATATGTTAACTTTTGCTAGAGATTGACCTTGACTTTTGTTAATGTTCATTGCAAAATAGACTACAACTGGAAAAAACTATATTCTCTTTAATTTAAACGAAAGTTTCTTATCTGAATGTGTTAGACCACAACGAATTATATAAGTGTGATAACCAGTTAGTACCTGAAATAACTTTTACTTCAACAAAACGCCTACCCAAATTAATTACTCGCAATTTAGTTTCATTACACAAACCGTTATTCTGATCCATATTGCTTATTAACATTATTGGCACACCGACTTTTAAAACCAATCTATGAGTCAAAATAATTTCGGTCTTTTTGTTTTTATTTAGCATAATGTGTTTATGAAAGTTTTAGTTCAAATTAAAATATAAAAAAATAATTGGTATGATCTTACTTAAAAACCAAAAAACTTTTTTTTTATATAGACCACAACTAAATTTGTGAATTTTGTTGCTAAGTTTGGAAACAATATAAATTGAGTAAACCAAATATAAGTAAAAAAATAATGGAGAAATATCTTTGCGCCTTTAATTAACATAAATTGATTCGTATACACATCTTAATTAAAACACATATTTTAATTGGTTTTTAAGAAAATAAAATAGTATTGGATAACTGAAAATTATGTTTCGTATCATTTTTAAAAAAGAAAATAGAAAAAAGAAATGTGTAAACATACATTCAGTGGTATTAAAACTTGTTTTATCAAAAAGGTATAATGTAGTTAATAATAAATATATTAAAAATCGTTTATAAGTTTCTGTTACAAGTGCCTAATTTTTAGTTAATAACATATTAATTTTTATTTACTATATTTTAGTTAATAAAAAAATTATATTAATACAATATAGTGTATTAACACGTTTAAAATAAAATGTCACCGTTCAAAATGCTAATAAGTACTTCTCTTGGTGTTGAAGTTGCACGTTTAGAAAAAAATGCATTCTTAAAAAACATTTAAAGAGTAACTAAAAAAATATTAAAATGCCTAACCGTTTGAATAACTCCTCTTGTTGGAAGACGTTGATTGACCCCATTTTCTTTTAATTTTGAACAAATTTATAATATAATATAATATAATATAATATAATATAATATGATATGAAAACGATGAACAACATAAATATAAAAACAGAATTTTATAGAGCATGATGTTTCAATTTTGCTGACTTAATGAATGATTTTAATACAAAAACATAAAAATTAGAAAATTGGGAAACCAAATATTATTAACTTTAGTGACAATTATAGGTTATTTATATTTGGTGTTCATAAAGATATTAAAGACATAGAAATTAAAAATATTACATAGAAAACAACAATAACACAACTTACTCTACTGGATATGTAGACTATCGGCTAACTTGAATCGACATAAATGATCATAAATTCATTTATATATGTAACAGTATCTAACCCAACAATATATTTTCTAGAATAGTGGCCCATTTAGACATGGGTTGAAAACATATAAACAATCATAAATTTCATAACTAACATTTTAAATCAACACAAATAGTTAACATAAGTTTGTAACCAAAATATTAAACATTTAACTTGTGTACATATAAAGTTAATACTTACACAAACTTACTATACACCTAGACTAAAAAACCAAACGAAGACATGAACATGTTATAATCATATTAGCCTATGAACTTCTTCGACATATCACAAAAGAAAATCATTTTGCTTCACAATCTAAAAAACAAAATAAACAATAGCAACCTGATTAAATATACAATTAAAGTCGTAAGGTATTATGAGTTTCATTTCAACATTAATAAATAAATAAAGGTATATTTTCTTATAAATTATTTTGTAATTAAACTTTTTTTTATTTCGATTCAAAGACTTTTTAGTTAAATGTATTAAGTTAAATCGAAGTAATACATTTTTATTCTACTAATTTCACTAATTAAGTATAATTAAAATAATATATAGATAATTAAAACTAAATCGGTTAATTTTAATTTTATTACATAGAGATCATTCCCTAATTAAATTTAATTAAAGTGACTGCAATCTGCAGTAAATTATGTTTCAAACTCTTTAACATCATTACTTTATTTAAAATCAATTTCATATATAATTCTTTTTTCAACTGTATAAATTAATTTTGACATTTATGCGTAATAAAAAGTGGTTAAATATAAAAGATGGAAAGTTTGATGACAGTGAATACTATTAAGAACTACAAAAGATTGTTACAAAAGTCGTCAATTTCAGATTTGTAAAAACAGAAATAAATAAATGTAAATGTTATTATAAAAAACTTTACATTTTTCTTGAAAATTCAGTAACTAAACAATATATTATCATGAAATTATTGTCAACACTTTAGCATCATTCCCTTATTTAAAAATAAATTCATTAGATAATTCTTTTTTCAATTTTATACATTAATCTTGACATTTATGCCTAATTAAAAATTGGTCAAATATGAAAGATGGAAAATTTTTATTTTCTATTTAGTATTAGTTTAATTTTTAATTTGGCCGGAACAATTTAAACGAATCGGTAATTCTTGACATTTAGGCCTAATTAAAAAACTGGTCAAATATAAAAGATGTAAAGTTTATTGAGATCGAAGAATTTTAAAAATAAAAAAGAGTGATCAAATTCGGTTCTTAAAAACAAAAATAAATAATGTATAAATGATTGAAATGTATCATTAAAATTAGAGATGATGAATATTTTAAAATAAATAAGCAATTTTAGTAAATATCTAAGATTTTCTAAATGTAAATTTGAAATAAGTAATACACCACTTATTAAATTGGTTAAATAAATTAATGAGTTTTTAATACAAAACTTATTAACTTTCGAGTATAATCAAAAGCAAATTATTTAAAATTTCCAGCTACATTAAATTTGTCATTTATGCTAATTAAATTTGGTTAAATATAAAAGATGAAAAATTAGTTGAGACCGAATACTACTAAAAACTACAAAAGATTGTTGCAATAGTAGTCAGCTTTGAATTTTAAAAACAGAAATAAATAATTGTAAATATTATTATAAAAAAATGTTCCATTTTTTTGAAAGTTCAATAACTAATTGTTAAAAATTTCAAGATAAGATTAAAAAATTTTAACACAGAAAATAAAGATTGTCATTCATATAAAAAAGAATTAATTTACATGAATTGTTTAAGCTACATAAAATAAAAAATGATAGAAAATTAACAACTAAAATACATTCGTTATGACCAGAACAAACATAATTAACCTAATCTCTATCAAATACTTTTTCCATGCAATTAGCCAATCTACCAAGTTGGACGGTCATAAATTGAAATTACTAAAAATAAATTAATGTTAGATACATTGAACTATTAAAAAAAATTAGTAAGAATTATCAATGGATGTAATCGGAATAATTATCATAATAATTTCGATAAGAAATTAAATCAACAATATTTTCGCATATCTCAAACCTTTAACATGTCTATTGAATCTTGGAAGGTGCAGGTGGAACTTTGGTGACCTAGTCCTACCATGGCTAGAGTTAGTCTCCAAATGGTTCTTAAACTGTAAATATGAATAGAGGGAGCTCTCAACATATAAAAATAAAGCTGTAAATATGAATTTCAAGAAATCTTACATCAATCAAAACACGCATTTGGTGACCAGGTCCTACCATGGCTCGAGCTAGTCTCCGAATGGTCCTCAAACTTCATGATCCGACCTACCTAAGTAGCATCAAGATGTGTGCAACATATAAGATGAAATGCAAATAATACCAACAACTCAAATAATTAAGTTTCATTCAAGGTACACCAACAATAAGAATAAAAGAAATATATTTAAGTAGAACTGACAATACGGAAATTTTAACATGAATCATTCACTTAACCAGTTTGCATACATCCAATTCTCAAGCTAACTTGCCTACATAACAACCAAAAGACCAAATAAGGACAACATAATTAAATTAATATGTGAATTTCACTTACAAACAATAACAAACGATAGAAATTTGAATACAAAGTCGTAGTTATAAGTTATAACGACTTCAGAAGAGTGAAAATGATGATATAAACAAATGAATATGGAATACCGAATTTATAGAAATGATGATATAACAATTTCGTAAACCATAAGAAAGATTTTAGATAGAATAAAATTTTTATATAACAATTATATAATATAGAAAAATTTCAATGTTTATAACTATGGTCCATAGGTGTTAGTGATTTGTTAACGATAATAACATTTTTTACATCATCGTATTTACCTTAGGATTACTGACGATAATTTTTTTTAGGCTTCATAGTTGAGTCGTTGATAAACGTTCGTAGTTGACTAGTCATTGACGATGCTCATTCTTCTAGTAGTAACGAGGGTCAACCCAGATATAACTATAGTATGAGTTGAAAATACCAAGAAGCACATAGAGTTTATTCTTTTCGACACCTTATCGATGGATTTATTTTTATACGTTTATTAAATAAACTTACTATTTTGAGTTGTTTATTTGTTTACTGTTTTGCAGGTTCAAATAGATTAAAGAAAATGTAAAAGTTTGAATTTATATTACAAAAAAATGGGACTTCAAATACCAAAGACCTTAGCTTCTTAAGGGTTAAAAAATTTAAGATGAAGCGTCAAGAGCCGGTTAAATATGTCTTGTATTCCTAATTATCTTCTTTATTTTCCTCTGTTTGTACATTTGTGCTTCTCGTTTCTTAAAATCGTCCATTTTTTTCTTATAATAAAGTTGGTCTTTTATTCGAATCGAATTATTCGGATTTTGAACTTTTGAAGCTGGATTCGAATTCGAAATAGATTCGACAAATTCGATTCGAATTCAAAATAGCTAATTCGAAAATGAAGTTCGAATCAATCCGAATTCAGTTAAAAAATTATATTTCAATTTCAAAACCACTATAAATTTGAGTTTTATAGCAACAAAAAGTACAAGTCTATAAAGTAAATAAGTCATTTAAAGCTGCCAATGCCCAATTACATTATTTATTAACCAAAATGACGAACATTCTATTTTTAATCTCTATAACTCAAAAGATTTATGAGTTTATGTTTTTATAAGTATGTATATATAATAAAAATAAAATGTATAATTTTGAATTCGAATTTCGAATTGAATACGAATTTATAATTTAAAATTCCTATTCGATTCGAAATTCGATTACTAAAATCGAGTTCGAACCGAATCGAATTCGAATGAATGAAAATCGAATTCAAATGCGAGTCGAATTGAGTATTAAGTTATTCGAGCCTGATTCGAATACTGAACACCCCTACCCCTAGACTCTCAGCTCTCAAATGAACTATTGTGGGCTAATGTTATTTGGGCTTAAATTGATTAGTTAACTTTGAGTTATTTATACTTGGGCTGCAATCGTGACTAATATAGAGTGGCCATCGGTTGAGCACAATTGGAAGACGAAGCTTCAAGGGAGTCAGTAGTTTTTCATTTAGTCGCACAAAACTGCATAAAGTCAATTTCTTTAAATGATTATAGTCATGTTACTACCTTTTAAATTATTTTGAAAGACTGATTGTAGTTAATTCACGTATGATGGTCATTCATTTATTTTTCTTTGAACGGCCAACAAACATAGAATTCCTAGGGGTGACGTAATGGCAAAAGACCACTGCTAGCTGGCCCAACCCAGCCGTACGGAATCCTTAAGCGCCTCCAAGTTATCTCCAGTTCCGTGGAAAACCCACCCGCTCGAAGGCCCGCTGGTGGTAAAACCCGGCCGCCCTCAGGATCGAACTGGAGATCACAAAGATTCCAATCTTCCTTCATTGAGCCACCCATGCCCCCCCTCCCCTTAAGTGTTGTAAATTAGGTTTGAACTTAGGTCTCAATTGATAAACCCATGCTCTCCATTCCTTTATATATTACTGAGACTTGAAAATTGTGTTGCTTCCCTATGTGGTTGAGTTGTTATAAAAAGTCTGTGTTTGATAGATTTTTGTTTTCACACTCTTATCGTATTCGATTATTGACTTATCACAAGTCAACCGTCCATATGTTATATATTTAAAAGGATAAAGTGAATTATAGTTAAAAGAAAGGTGTACACATTTCCTTTTATTATTCGACAATTTTCATTTTTGTTTATAAAATAGGGTGATCGGTTAACATGTTCATGCCTGATACTATAGTTAGGTGTCATTCTCTCTCATTTATGTGTAACAGGAATATGAATAGCAAAACCACAGACTAATTACAATTAATGGAAAAGTGGACAATTAAGTGACCTAATTTTGTTTTAATCTTATTTGGTAATAAGGTAGTGTGAAGGCGGGTGGGATTATATTGGATTCAAAATCAAATTTATAGCCTTATCTTTTATTTATTTCCTTATGATTATCCAGTAGCTTAAACCGATAGAAGTTGGGTTCGGAAAAGAAAGCGCACCGTGGGCCTATGAATTAAAACAGTCTCTTACCTTGACGAGACAAGAAGGTGCTTCGGTCTCAACCTATTACACAAAACTACGTTCCATATGGGATGAAATAAATACAGTTTTGCCACCACCACGGTTTAGTTGTGGTACCTGCTCATGCGAGGTCGGAAAAAAGATGAACAATTTTAGGGAAAGATAACAACTTTATGAGTTTCTCATGGGCCTAGATTCTGATTTCACCACCATAAGAACTCACATACTGTCGATAAAGCCTATTCCTACGTTGGGAGAAGCATATCGTATGGCGTCCGAGGATGAACAACAAAGAGTCATAGCCTCTTCCAAAAGGTCACAAATCGAATCGGTTGCATACCAAACAGGTCGGCGAGAAAATGGAGCTACCCAACAAAAATACAAGGGCGGTACAAAAGACGTGAAATGCAACAATGAAGGCGAATTATGTACTCATTGTGGCAAAACGGGTCATGTGAAAGATTCTTGTTTTGAAAGAATCGGGTATCCCGATTGGTGGTTAGGAAAGGCGAAAAGGGAGAAAGGAAAGCAGAAGGCTGGGTGCGTTGAGAGCGGTCAAGGTGATACAATTGGTGGCCTAACTGAAGAGCAATACAACACTCTTCTCAAGCACTTCACAGGAACTAAAAACATGCAAGGTGATCAATTTTCTAAAGCCAACATGGCCATGGAAGGTAAACCTATACAACCCAATGAGTGGGTTATTGACTCTGGCTCTACGGATCATATTGTTCACAAACTTAACCTAATGGAAAATTATATTGAACTTACCAAGGAGACACCAGTAATGATTCCAAATGGTGACAACATTATTGTTAAAAGGAATGGGGGAAAGCATGTTAACAAATCAAACAAAAATAGATAGGGTGTTATATATACCTGATTTTAATTGCAATTTGCTTTCGGTCGGTAGACTTGTCACCGACCTACAATGCGTTGTGAGCTTCTTTCCTGATTTTTGTTGTATGCAGGCCTTACATTCGAAGAAGATGATTGGAGTGGGTAAACGCGTGAATGGTCTCTATCGGATGGGCATGGTGGTTAGAAAAAAAAAAGAGCTATGATGTCAAAGACAGATGCTGACATTTGGCACAAAAGATTGGGTCATGCTTCATTTGATAAACTATGTCACATTGGTTTTTTTGAAAGTACTTGTTTTAATTCTAAAGACTTTGGTTGTGATGCTTGTAATAAAGCTAAGTTTACTCGTTTGCCATTCCCAAAGAGTTCTATCAAAAGTAATGAATGTTTTGACCTTATTCATTGTGATATATGGGGAAAATATCGTAAACCTTCCACTTCATATGCTTGCTATTTTTTAACCATTGTTGATGACTTTAGTAGGGCTGTGTGGACTTATCTCATCAAACACAAAAGTGATGCCAGTGAGTGTTTAATGAGTTTTCAAAGAATGGTTAAAACCCAATTTGGTAAGCCAATCAAAATGATAAGATGTGATAATGGTGGAGAGTTCATATCAAATAAAATGAAGGAGTTCTATTCTCAAGAGGGAATTATTTTGGAAACCACATGTCCATACGCCCATCAACAAAACGGGGTGGTAGAACGTAAGCATCGGCATCTACTTGAAATTGCTCGTTCTCTCATGTTTCAAGCAAGCTTACCAAGAAGATTTTGGGGTGAATGTATACAAGCCTCCACATATATTATAAACCGGCTCCCATCAAAGGCAATTAAAAACAAGACTCCATATGAAATTATTTTCGGTAAGTCCGTCGATTATAAAAATATGAAGGTGTTGGGTTGCTTAGTATATTATCGAAGCACAGAAACAAGAGGGGATAAATTCCAATTAAGGGGGAGACCTGGTGTCTTCCTAGGATATCCTCAAGGTACCAAAGGGTACAAGATATACGATATAGAACACGGCAAATTCATCACATCTCGTGAAGTTCGATTTATAAAGGACCGATATCCTTTTGAAGTGATAAAGTCAAGGGCAAACGAACACCAATCATTTGAACCACCTGCCATTGATGAAAGAGAATGGGAACTACTATTTGTCCAACCCACTGTTGAGATAAATGGGGAACATAATAATCACATGCCCAATAATGATGAAAATGGCAATGACCATAACCCACAACAAGAAGATGGACTTGACCCAAAAGTTGGGTCTGAGGACATAACCTGGAAACTAATAAGGGTGAAAGTAGCAGGCCAAGTCAACGTACTAATGACCTTGATCCACATAATGATGACATTGACTCACAAGAGCCTGTTGTAACCGAAATGGGTCAATTGACAGAGTATGAAAATGTTAGTCGTCGTGAGAAGAGAAACATTTTTCCTCCAAATAAGTTTGAGGGTTTTGATGTGAAGTTACCACCATCCATTGACCATTCACGTGCCACAAACGATCAATCTTCTTCCACTGTACACCCTCTTTCCAACTATTTATCTTATAAAAGATTATCTGATTCTCATAAAGCTTTCTTAGCGGCCACTACTTGCAATGATGAGCCAAAATATTTCCACCAGGCCGCCAAAAATAAGAATTGGGTTGAGGCTATGAAAAGAGAAATTGAAGTGCTCGAAGAAAATAAAACGTGGACTTTAGAGTCGTTACCAACCGGCAAACATCCTATTGACTCCAAATGGATTTATAAAATAAAATATAAACCAAATGGAGAAATTGAAAGGTATAAGGCTCGCTTGGTAGCGAAAGGTTTCACTCAAATGGAAGGCGTTGACTTCCATGAAACGTTCACTCCGGTTGCTAAACTTGTAATGGTAAGGACTCTTCTTACTGTCGCAGTAAAGAGAGACTGGGTAATTGATCAATTGGATGTGAATAACGCCTTTTTACATGGGGATTTGGATGAAGAGGTGTACATGAAGATTCCTCAAGGCTTTGCCAAAGAAAATGAAACTAGAGTTTGCCGACTGCGTAAATCGCTTTATGGTTTAAAACAAGCTTTTAGAAATTGGTATAATAAATTCACTACAGCCCTATTGAGTTATGGCTATATTCAATCAAAGGCGGATCATTCTTTGTTCACTTTTACCTCAGGAAACACCTTTGTTGCAATACTAATATATGTAGATGACATAATAATAACGGGAAACGATGTTAAGAAGATTAAAGAAACCAAACTTTACTTAAACGAGCAATTCAGTATCAAAGATTTAGGGTCTTTAAAGTATTTCTTGGGAATTGAGGTTGCACGATCATCCGACGGAATGGTTTTAAGCCAAAGAAAATATACGTTGGATATTCTTGAAGACAACGGCCAAATCGGTTGTCGTCCGAGTCAATTTCCGATGGAGCAGAATTTGAAGCTTGATCAGTGTACCGAAAGCGAAAAGGTTGATGCTCTGTTGTATCGTCGTTTAATTGGGAGATTATTATATTTGCAAGCAACTAGACCCGATATTGCTTACTCCGTTAATGTTTTGAGTCAGTTTGTCTCAGATCCTAGACACGAGCACATGGAAGCTGTTACTCGTGTGCTTTGGTATTTGAAAACCACACCTGGTCAAGGTATTTTCTTGCCCAAAGAAGGAGATTTAAACCTTGTTGCTTACTGTGATGCAGACTGGTTGGGCTGTCCCATCACACGAAGGTCGCGCACTGGTTACTTGTTGATGATAGGTGGTGCTCCTGTTTCGTGGAAAACAAAAAAGCAGTCTGTTGTTTCCCGTTCTTCTGCTGAAGCCGTGTATCGTGCTATGGGCAGCACGGTAAGTGAAGTTTTATGGATTAGATGGTTGTTGAAGGATATGCAAGTATATTGCATCACTGCCACTCCGTTGTATTGTGACAACCTTGCAGCGAAACATATTGCTAATAACCCAGTTTTTCATGAACACACGAAACATGTTGAGATGGATTGTTGTTTCGTACGAGAAAGGGTTGAGTCCAAAGAAGTCTTACCTATTCATATTGGCACTAAACAGCAGATAGCAGAGATTTTTACTAAGCCATTGGGGGAGAATCAGTTACGTCTTTTACTTGGCAAGTTGGGTGTTCGTGACCTACACACTCCAGCTTGAGGGGGAGTATTGGATTCAAAATCAAATTTATAGCCTTATCTTTTATTTATTTCCTTATGATTATCCAGTAGCTTAAACCGATAGAAGTTGGGTTATTTGTTTTTTATTAGTTTTCAATTTCCTCTTGTATTTATTCTCTTGATTGGCCTTTGAGGTTTGATAATAAAAAAAAATCACCTTCTCTGATATAATTTTCAAATTAAGTGACCTAATTCTGTTTTAATCTTATTTGGTAATAAGGTAGTGTGAAGGCGGGTGGGATTACATTGCTTTCTCTAATCATCTTTCAGTTGTATTCATTATAAACTTCCTAAACATTTACTTTCATTTTTTGAACCGAAGATCGCCAGTTTTTATGCTAACCAGTTTTTAGGCGGGTGGGTTTATGTGCTAACCAGTTTTTTTCTGCAGGAATTAGACCGGACCGGTCCGGTTAATAACCATAAAAAACCCGATTTTTAATAATATATTAATTAAAAAAATCGGTTAACCGATTATTAGAAACCGGTTTATGTGTGCACCTTTAGTTACTACCGATAGTGTTCTTGTTGGCCTCATGATAACTGTAAAGCAGTTGTAATCACCATGAGTAATTCCTAATTGTTGTACCTTTTCACGAAGAATAGTTCAACGAAGATTCAACATAATCATTGTGATGGTTCAACCGCTATATAAAAAAGTTATTTGGTTTGATTACATTTTCGAATTTTGGTACTTCATTTTTCACTTAAAAAACTTGTTCTTCGTGTCTTATCCGATTATCAATTTCGTGTACCATAATTTAACTCCTTTGATGTGATTATGCAATTTGCAAAGCTATCCAAGACCTCTAATTAAAACACAAATTAAACCTACAAATAGATATCGTTTTCACACCTTAAATAAGCTACCATTTTTACTCTAATATTTGTATCTGAATGCTCCATAATTTACTAATATTAACCAATTTAGCATGAATAGATAACACAGAAATGTTACATCTCTATGACATTTTTTAACTAATAACATCATTTATTTTAAATTGCGTTGCTACAATTTTAATTTATATTTTTAATAATATGTACGACTAAAAAAGTGAAAGGTTCAATGATAAGATTTAAATACACTTAACCTTCTTTGCGCATGTCTAGTTGTCCAAATTATTATTTGAGTGACTAAGATAGAAAATTCTTGAGGGGAAACTTTTACAAGTTCAGAGAATTTTGGTATCATATTCCTTTTTATAGAACGCATGGATCCGAAGACTAAACCAACATCGTAGTCCGCCCACCCACAGGTAGCTGGCTTTTAATATTGTGATGTTACACAATCGAAGTATACTGCTAAGTAAGTTAAAAGAGCGTACTTTTCATTCAAAACATTTCACTTTTATCGCTTGCATATAATAATTTCGCTTGATTTGAGTCTTGTAATCTCTTATATCAGTCATATGTGTATGTTTAGAACTATATATAAATATATGTGTATAAAGTTAATGAGAATCATATGTATATGTATTTATGTAATTAAGATAGCTTCAATTCCTCCATGAAAGAGAGAGCTAGAAAAAAATATGGTGCATATATATCAAGATCGTCCCATTAAAATTTTCGAATAAAGCCACTAATGATGCAGGACGTATTAAAGTTGGTTTGTACACTTTACCAAAAAAGGAAAGAATGCCAATAGTGTGATTTAATTTGTGTGGTTTTAAGATTATGATTCCTTTTGATGACAACCCAATGGTCCACTACAAATAAAATATCAAAAATAAATAATAAAGATGACTTTTGTGAGGTGTGGGTAATTAACAAGAGTCTCATCCATGGGAAAATGACCCTATCATGTCACATTAACATGAATTAATTTGAGATCATTAACTTAGAGATAATATCAAATTATATATCACATCTTAAAGGTGATATCAAAGGTTATTTTACGTAAGAGATATCATCACCACTAAATTCGCTTTCCATTATTTCATGGGATGTGAGTTGATCATTGAAAATAACAGCTGAACGGTATGACTTTATGTGGTCGATATTACACGCGTGATATGCTTTTTGTCGTTTTCTTATCAAGAATTTTGTGTACAAACAAGTAAAATACATTGTATTCAAATTGTTGGTGGCATTTCATACTCCATTAATTTTTTCTTTTGTGTATCAAATACTTTTCAAAATCTCTTTTTAACTCTTGAAGGGTGGAAAAGGCAATGACAAAAGGTTTAAAAGTGATGGATCTTTCTCTCCCTATTTTGGTGATGTGAGCCATATTAATTATTATTATTATTATTATCATCATCATCATCATCATCATGATGTAAAGATCAAAAGCCAACCTAATGAACCAAGATTTGTATGAGGTTAGCTACTACCTAGGACTCAACAACATGTGCATGTATGATTTCTCAAGAAAACCTTGTATATCATTTAAATGCATTCAAACATTCATACTATTTAGACTTGAGCAAAGTCATATTCATCAAGATATGCACATAAAATTAATTAATTAATTAATCAGTAAAGATGTATAATGTATTAAGAATGTTGTATATATAAACTACTTTTACATATACATATTACAGAATTTAATTAATTAGTACATAAGTTTAAAATGTTAATGCAGAAAGTATAAAGACCATTCTTACCTTTAGGGTTTTCTCACTTTGTATGATCATCTTTAACCCTTTCAAAATCAATCCCACTTTCCAAAACTGATTCAAGAGTACCAATTCATGCCCGGCAACTGATACGGATGCCGGAAAACACCGTCTTCCATCGATCCCAACATTGTTTGCTGTTGCAATTGTGGAGGTTGTGGCAGCTGACTGAGTAAAGTTGCTATTGAACCACCATTTTCCTCAGTGGTTCTTGTGGCCATGCCACTAATATCACTATTACTCTCCGCGGTGAGAAACCGTTTGGTGTAGGTGGATGATGTGTTCGCAGTGTTGCCCGCGGCTGCATCTTCGCTCCAGAATAGACCCGACAATGATCTCTTCATGGGAAGGAGATTTGATATGTTCGTGTTTGTGTTCGTGTCGGGTTCGTTTGAGTTCATTCTAATGTCAAATAAGAGATTGGTTTCTTGATTTTGCACCATTGTGTGGTGGCCCCCACCCGCAATGGAGATCGATGACGGTATAGACGCTAGCATCCCTGTCATGGCGTGATCACAACCGTCGCTATCCATCGGTCTTTGTGTGTTGCTCTTCTTGTAAATTCGACATAAAACCCAATCATCCAACTACAAATTAATCATTCAACACATTATTATTTTAATAATATTAATAATAATAGTAATAATAACACAGAGGTATACGTTTAGCATAACTCTGTCAATCTAAACCAAAACGAAATTAAACTATTAATTTCACAATCGATTATTACCCTTAACGATCCCTTTTGTTTTATCGAATCGGTCCCGTGAGGTTTGGAGATCGTTTTCCCATCAGTAAGCCGATATTCATGCATGATCCAATTCGTCTTAACCCCTTTTGGCGGCTTCCCTCCATAAAACACGAGCGCCTTTTTCACACCAACTTTTTGAGTACCACCCGTCATCACCGGCTTGTCGGTCCCCGTAGCCTTCCAATACCCTGAATTCGCGGCACGGTTAGGCCGAGCCCCATTCGGGTATTTCCGGTCCCTAGGACTAAAAAAATACCATTCATGCTCCCCAAAAGTAGCCTTAGCTATAATAAAACACGCAAAATTAATTAAAGTTTAAACCATAAAACAAACAAACAAACATTAATTATAAATTTATAATAATATAATAATAATTTATAATATTCACCCGGAAGCTCCCATGGATCGAACTTATAAAGATCGATCTCGGCTATCATGGCCACGGGGAGAGGCGCTCCCGCGACTCGTTTTTTCAAATAGTGAACCACTAGCTCCTCGTCGGTGGGGTGAAACCTGAACCCGGGGGGAAGCTGAGGTAACTGAGAACCGGTAGATGAATCTGTACTCTCCATAATAATATTATTAATCAATCAATAAGGTGAGAGTTTATTTGTACTTGATTTAGGGTTTGATGAGAGCATGAGTGTGTGTGTGTTAAAGAGAGAAATGTGAATAAGCGGAGTATGGTGTTAATATAGGGTGAACCGTACAGAATCAACGGTCACACACGCCGTTGGTTTTAGTAGTAGTGTCACGCCACGTCATATGTTGTGGAGGGTGGAATAGTCTTTTTACAACTGAGGATGATATTGTGTGGACCCGGTGTTGTAGTCCGATGAAACATCAAACGGGTCCCAAAGATGTTGTCGTACGTGGTTTCGCATCAAACTAAATATTTTGATTGGTCCATTATAGGAGAAAGGGAAAACCTACAAATTTTGATTTACTTTTTAATAATAATATTATTATAATTATTTTTATTTTTAAATAAACTATTTAATTAGGTTAGTTTGAGCTAAGCCTTACCAGGTTGTTAGTTTGGATCTTGAGTCTATCTGGATTTTGTCTCACTGTGTGTTACGACAGAGAGTTCTGATCGTGTGGCGGCATAATAACTGTCAAGTAGCAGCCGTCGATGTGGTTTTTCGGAGAAACTCTTAAGCCAAACTCTGAAGCCAGCATGAGTCTGGTTAAAACAACATAGTCTGGTCAGAGTGAGACAAAACGAGACTCTCCAGTTTACAAAATGTGGTAGCCTAAATATAAAAAGAAAGCTACTGTTCTAAAAGGAAATAATTATACACACGCACGTAAATCTAATTAACTCAAAAAACCTATGGAAGACAATTCACTTGTTTGACGACATAAGTCAACAAAAGTACTTGAGATTTCAAGAAAATAGCACAAGGGGAGTCACCATTTTTAGGGAATAAAACACTAATGGCAATTTTGAGAAGGAAAAACACTAAAAGTTTAAAGATTAAATAAAAAAAATTGAAAATAAAATGATTATTTATGTTATTTAGTTATTTTGTTTGATAAATATGTGTTTAGGGTATTTGATTCACTTCAACTCAATGATTAATCTAAAGTATAATAAAACAATAATATGTAGTTTCGATATTTACTTGAAGTTTTAATAAAACACTAACTATTTTTAGTTACTTGCGACAAATAGTAAAAAACAACCCAATCAAATCATCTTCTCTGTTTTAATTCCAAAGCCCCACAAGATCATATATAATCATTCAAAGAGAGATTTTATATGAGATATGATAACAAAGTCAGAAATAAAAATAAAAATAAAAAGAATGAGAATAATTTATATTAAAAAAATAAACCTTTAAAATAAATAATAAAAAAATTATAACTCAAAATTTAATAAAAAGATAAAAAAAGTAAAGACACTAAAATGTTTTCACCGTCTTACTCGTTCTGAAAAAAGACATAATGTTGATGAAAAATTATTATGGTGTCTTTGTATTTATCATTATGTTTTTTTGTTTATTTTCGTCATTGATTGTATTTTTTTCCCCTGACATTTTGTCTTTTTTTTCTTGATATTGTG